>NC_079228.1:13942822-14189931 GCF_029633865.1 Lampris incognitus | reverse complement strand
TTAACGGAGACGTACGATGCTGTATGGCAGCCAGCCATGAGGAATAAGAACGGGTTCGACCCCGCAGTGTGTACCTGTGCCCCCGCACCCCTGCACCCCTTGTGATGTCTACAGGAAGTCTGCTGGGACAAAGTTGCTGTCGCTCTTGTGTCTTCTTGCAAGAAACGCTGCTAACTCCACCTGCGGTGTTCACCACCGCACACAGCAGTTTTCCCTACCTAGCAGAGAGACAGACAGACAGACAGACAGACAGACAGTGTGTGTGTGTGTGTGTGTGTGTGTACCGGTTGGCTCTTTGGTCTTCTCTTGGCTCTGAGATTAAAGCAATTGTCAGCAGGTGTGTGATGAGACCTCGCAGACAACACTTCACCACTCTCTCTCTCTCTCTCTCTCTCTCTCTCTCTCTCTCTCTCTCCTCTCTCTCTCTCTCTCTCTCTCTCTCTCTCTCACACACTCTTTGTTTCTGTCTTTCTTTCTGGACCTCCTCCTGTCCATTGTCCCTTCCACCTATCCAATCCACTATTCAGCCACCTCTTTCTGTCATTCGCGCTCTCTATTTTTTTCGTTATCTGTCTCTCTTTCTGCCTGATACTCGTTTCTGCAGAGCCTCCTCTCTCCCCTCCATATATACGACCATATTATGTGATGTGTTTTCCTCTACATCTCCCCCTCTCTCTCTTGCCTTGCCCCTCTTATTGACACGTTGCTTGTTTCAACTGCTCGATTGATCGTTTTGGTGCGTGGTTGTCAGACTCCGTCCGTCAGCGGTGTCCTGTGACGTTCAAGAGGCGCCCCTCTCCCCAGGGTACACTTCCAGTTCATGGCCATCTGAATGGAGCGGGAATAGTGATCCATCCACATGTACAGCGGTGGAGAAGTTCGGCTGATCGACCTGTTAGACGAGGAACTCTTTGGTTTTCAGCCATAAAAATGGGAATGAGATTAAAGCACCTGGGAGGAGGACAGAGAGGAGGAGTGAGGGAGAGATGCAAGCTGGAACAGAGAGAATCAGAATCACAGAGAGAGAGAGAGAGGATGAATGATCAGCACACACATACATGCACAAATACACACAAAACACAACTCATAACACCCTCACATGCACTCACATACATACATACATGACATACATACATACATACATACATACATACATACATACATACATACATACATACATACATACATACTTACATACATACACACACATACTTACATACAGACAGAAATAGGTAGCGATTGTACAGAAAATGGCTTGTGTTCTGTTGTAACAGGTGTCTGACGTTCAGATTTGACCAGAAATGTAAAGTGCTTTGAGTGACTGTTGCAGCTAGAAAAGCACTATATAAAATGCAACTTGATTGATTGACTGATTGATACATACATACATATATACATACATACATACACACACATGCATACACACACACATACATACATAGTACATACATACATACACATGCATACAGGAGAATGGAGTAGAAAAAAAATCACATTTTACCCTAATGTAATGTGAAATGTCATTTAATATTACTCATCTATTTGAATATTTCTGTCGTTGTTTTTCATCAGTCTTTTGTACTTATCGTTCATATACTGTTAACATTTATGTTGGCCGTGCTTTGGCAATACAGATGGCTTCTGTCACGCCAGTGAAGCAAATTAGATTAAATTGAATTGAATTGAATTGAATTGAATTGAGAGAGGGAGAGAAAGAACTGAGAGATTTAGACAGGGGAGAGAGAGTTGGGGGTGGGGGTGGAGGGTGGGGGATGAATAATTCAGAGGGGTATTATCTCCCCTTCCCCTCTGCGGCCTGTCACCTAATTGGTTGTAATGAGGTAAAGAGTGGAGTGCAGAGTGGGTGAGAGGGCCTGCAAGTGGTCCCCCTCCCATCCGGCCTGCACTACAGAGCCGCTCCTAAAATGGAGGTGGGGGGGGGCAGGAGAAGGGACTTACTGATCAGCGTTCGGCCATGTAGGTGATTTTGTGAGCTTCCCTAAAAAAAAGTAAAAAAGTAAATTATGTCAGTAATCATCAGAATTTAGTCTTACTAAACGTAACCGTAACGTTAACAAATGAAAGGAACCACCAGTTGGGTGGGGTGGGGGGGGGTGGGGTGGGGTGGGGGGTGGGGGTGGGGGTGAAAGAAATTGCCCGTTTCCAACTCTGCATCTTTTTTTTTTCTAGGATTTTCTCCATTTTATATTTCAGACCGTTCACGTTACTTCGCTTGTTTTAACATCATCATAATCAAAAGCTGCACTACGAAAGAAGAAAAAGGGAAAGGGGAAAAAAACAGTGGAAAGAAACGCTGCCCTTGTCTGCACTTCCTCTTTTTTGGACGGGGCAGAAAGTGGAAAAATAGAAAGTGGAACTTCACTGAAGAGGTGCAGATTTAAGTCCCGAGACCTCGTTCACTTTTGCTCGGGACAGAAGGAGCCGATGGGGAGCGATCCCGTTACGCTTTCTTTTATTTATTTATCTATTTTGGCTAGCTAGTGAGGCCGTTTGAGTAAAGTTGGGAAAAACACCACGAAACTGAACGTGGATGAAGTAGCTGTGTCCGGACATGTAGAGACGGAAGTGAGAAATCTGGGTGATGAAAGCAGACGTCCTGTGGTATAGTCAGTAAGCCGGCATGGGTAAACAAACAGTCTTTATGGAAGAGGAGGTTGTCCCAAACATGCTGTTTGAGGAGGAGGCAGAGGCAGGTTTTCCCCAAAAACTGAAGACTCGCCAGTGCCTTGTGCTGTGTTGTCATTGGTTGGTTTCCAATCTTGTGAAAAAACAACTAAGGTCTCAGAACCAGACAACATGTCTTGTCTGACATCATGTACGAGGTTGGAGCTGCTCACAGGCCACAAGCACAGTTCAGGAAGTGGTCAGGGAAAATGGTGCAAGGCAAAACGAGAGAGCGAGACAGAGAGAGAGTGTTGCTAAATAACTGTCATGCTGGAGGTTTGGCCCTGCTAGATGATCCATGCACGTGCACATAGCTCTTGACTAGCTTATGACCTAAAACCACACGTGCACAAAGACACCGAGACACTTCTTAAAAGAACCGGGGCGGCATTGCTGGACTTCAGAGGAGGCTCCTCAGCGTAGCTTCCCCGCACGGTGTGAATTCGACAGTGGCATTGCTGGAGCCCCAGCAGACTCAGCAGAGCGTCAGGGAAGCATGGTGGAGATAGCGTGAAGTGCACAGATAGCAAAGCCCTCGGCGTGCTACACAGCCCGCGCAGCTCCAGTCATATGGTTTCCTAATCCCACAGAGGGACTATCATCAAAGAGGGGAGCCCAGCCTCAGGTCACGAGGTCTCTGCCAAGATTAACAGACTGACAAAACGGAGATTGTGCTGTGAGGACAGCCCGCTCTGTGTTCAGAGGGCTCTATCTTCTAAAGGTTTTAGATGTCTCGACCTTGTTCTATTAACTGCATTTCATCCCCTATCTGTCGTCTTCTGGAACCAATAAATCTCTCTGATTTCTTTTTACGGGCTTTTGTTTATGTTTGGAGGAATGTGTGTTTAAGTCTTCGCCGCAAAGCGAAACTTTTTTTTTTTCCATTTTTTTTTTTTTAGAATTAACTTCGGGCTGATGGCGTGGTGTGAAGCTGGGACGGGGAGGCCTCAGATTAGTTTCGAAGGTGTTAATGTCAGTGTGTGTGTGTGTGTGTGTGTGTGTGTGTCTGAGTGCTATCAACAACATTCAAGTACTAATTCCAGAGTCCAGTTGCAGATAACACGGTATGTTAACACTTCCTGTACAAACAGCAACAACACCCTATTAAGATAGCGTGGCGGGGTCATTTGAGCTCCTGCACATCACTTTTCACCAACCTCTAAGGTCTTGAAACAAGAAAGAGGTGTAGTGTGGACATTAATGCAACATACCTCCTGTAGTTGACCCTCTCACCTCCCAAGATCTGCTGACCACCAGGGTCGTGGGTGACCTGCCCCCCCCCCCGGCCCGCTTTCTCACACCCCTGCACTTCAAATTGCTGGGCCGATCCCATTATCACCAGTTCAAATGTTAGAGCCAGCCACTTTCTATTTGTTGTTTCTCAATCCTCGGGTGAGCTGCTCCTGACCCGCTGTAATCCATCACCGGAGAGCCCCGCTGCCATAGTAAACAGATTAGGCCTGTCAAAGAATAATGATGATTGGCCTCAATCCACTCATAGACCTAGCCGACGAGGAGGCTATGGCATGCAGCGGACCTCAGTCACACGGCAAGTCAACTTGATTGACTTGGACTGAAACGTTTTCAAGTTGCGGCTGCTGTCGCTGCTCGCTGCCGCAAGTCCCACAGGCAAAGGGCTCTGATAGGTGCCTGCACCGCTCATATCGCAGCACCTGTCAGAGATCATGTCTAGTAGGGATGTACAGGAGGAGCACCCAGTCAGCGTCATACTGACACAAAAACACATGTTAACTTTTTAAAAGCGAGGGTCCTTTCTGTGTAACCCTCGCTACCAACCAAGACAGCTCCCCAACCTCCGGCCCTCCTGGTTCGGGCCGCATAGGTGCGTTGTTGGCTGTTGATTCTGCACCGAGGTGTCTTTGTTTTTGGTTGGAAGAAGCTTGCCGGTGCGATGAGCGGTGAAATGTCAGCATCATAAGAGCACACGGCTGAGTGGAGTGTGAAGTGGCCGTGCTCCCACCGGAAGGTTTGCAGACTTGGCTAATTAGCTAGCTGGTGCTAACAATACCATAGCTAAATGTCAGAGCTCTCTCAGCACCTTGCGCCCCCCCCCCAACGTTAGCGTTCCCAAGCCCTGAGCTTTACAGCAGTTTGCTGATGCCAACTCAGCAAGCGGCAAAGAGCTTTTATAATACCAGGCAAGCGGGCGCCATAAGAAAAAGCGACGCACGCAAACAGCCTTGATTAGGACAGCCAGTCTTCTGGATAGGTGTACGTCCGCGGGGGCCGCGAGCGCGGGCGCCTGTGTTGAGGCGGGATTGATATCTCACCCCAGCCTTTTAACAGGCCGTCTGTTTTTCCAGCCCACTGGACAAGAGATGAAAATATCACAGACCATAACAATCACTGTTTCACTTTCTCAGCTTTTATTTTATTTCTATTCTTTTCAATTACAAGGCACACGTATTTGAGAGTACATTTCTGTGAATAACTTTTAGACCACACAGGTCCTGCTGATGCTGTCTGATTCTCCAACTAAGGCAAAACAAACACTAAGACCTATTTGTAATCGTTATTTGATCTGGGTCTGAACAAGATCGACACACACACACACACATGCATGGGCGTGTGCATGCATGCATTCATGTGCACACACATATGCGCGCACATGCGCACACACACACACACACACACACACACACACACACACAGCCATAAGGAAACCACTTCTTTGTGTATCGTTGTCAATTTAGATTTCTTCCGTGGTTACCGGGTCATTTAGCTCCATTTACTGGTCGGCTCTACCAGCGGGGTGTAAAGCTCTCTAACTGTTGATACCACACAATTAAACAGGGCCATGGCACACAGGCAGAGGAAGCACCCAATGCAAAAAGTACACTTAAGTCGCCGACACTTTACGGCATACAGAAGTGAACGCACAAGGTAAAGAAATGTGCCGTCTGTAAATGCTAGGCGTGCATGTGAGTCCCCACATGTTATCAGTTGTGTTGCTTCAGTACACGGTGGTAGCATAGTGAGCTTTAAATGGGAGTGTGAAACAAGGCGTAACGCAGCTGTCACATACTGTAAACCACAAACAAGAGCATTTCATAGATGGCGTTGAAAAGGTTATACAGGGGGTATGTATGAGGGGCACACCGCCACAAATAGACTTTAAAAAAAAAGTCCCTCTTCAAAAGTGGGTTAGACTGAGGTTGGGTATTTGAGGTGTTGTAACTCTTATTTCTGTCTCAACAACCCATTTGGGTTGTACTTTGTTCTTGACGTCATCTTAGAATGAGATGTTTTGCCCTTAAATACCAGCTTCAATGGCATGTTTAGATGGAAACTGGTTGCAGCTGGTACACACACAGGTACACAGCAGTGAAGAGCGTGGAGACCATCATCAACTCTGCATGACATGGTTTCGTTGGGACGGATATTATTTTGCATTGGATCCAGGATCAGTGACATGTAACATGGGAACGCAGGCTCCCTCGTTTGATTTACTGTTTGTTTCCTCTCGCGTTAGCAGTTTAATTTCTCCAGAGTGAATGAATGTGGAATTTTGTCTTGGAAGAGGAAAAACGCTGGAACAGACTGAATCCAAAAAAGAGCCATTAAAGTCTCATTATTGGAAATGTCACTTGGAGTTTATGTGGTCGTCCTGAAAATGTTGGCCCCGACGTCGGGAAAAGAGCATCGGCCTGAACGGGGTCTTTGTGTCGTTCGCCGAGGTGACGTTTTGACAAAATAAAAGTCTCTGCACCAAGAGAAAGAGGTCGTCCGCTTTAATCGCTTTGAAACCCCAGCAGCCGTGTTTCCATCCAGCTTTCCAACACATTTCAGGCAAACAATTAAATATCTGAAAAAGCCCTATGTGGTTTAGGTGCATTTCCATCTGATCTGCTTAAGCAATGAGATGCTGAATGTAGGCCGACGTGTCCTGCTTCATACGTCCATATGGGAAAGATGGAGAAAGTCTATAAAGAACTGATTCATACTCATTCATTGAATATATGGTCAATATATAGTGAATGAATATCCAACAGCCCCCCCTTTTTTTCTCCCCAGTTGTATCTGGCCAATTACCCCACTCTTCAGAGCCTTCCCGATCTCTGCTCCACCCCCTCTGCCGATCCGGGGAGGGCTGCAGACTACCACATGTCTCCTCTGATACATGTGGAGTCACCAGCCGCTTCTTTTCACCTGACAGTGAGGAGTTTCGCCAGGCCCCCAGACAGCAAAATTACTGTGGCCCGGAAACGTCCCACACCTGACATTTCATCTGGCCCACATACCGCATGGAATGATGGGACTTGGGCCGTCCGCTCCCGTTTGCCAGATCTGGGCCAGAACCAAGACATAGCAATGCCTCATGTGCCACATATTTGCCAAAGGTGGCCCATATTTGTTTTGTGATATTTGGGCCATATTCACCGTTTACCACATGGGCCACTTCAGGGTCACATCCAGATTACATGTTGCCGAGAGCACCACATCTTTGCCAAAAAAGGCCCACATTTGATTTGGCATATTTGGGCCATATTTGTGATTATACATGTGGGCCACTTCAGGCTCACATCCATTTGGTCAAGGCCAGAAGAAGGCAGTCAGTGCCGCATCACTGCCTGAAATGGCCCACATGCAGATGCTATATAGGGGGACGTAGCGCGTGGGAGCATCACGCTATTCCCCCCAGTTCCCCCTCCCCCCTGAACAGACGCCCCGACCGACCAGAGGCGGCGCTAGTGCAGCGACCAGGACACATACCCACATCAGACTTCCCACCCGTAGACACGGCCAATTGTGTCTGTAGGGACGCGGGATTCGGACCGCCGATCCCCGTGTTGGTAGGCAACGGAATAGAGCACTACGCTACCCGGACGCCCCTATCCAACAGGTTTTTGTTGCTCTTTTGGTACGTTGCCCGTTCGTAGTTCATTTTCAAACCCTTGATAGATGTTGATAGATAGATGCATTACGCTGCTGTTTCCACTGTTTTTTTTAAATCATGTCAGTCAAAGGAAAGGTTTTATTTCCGCTTCCGTCCACCCGCGTCTGCTCCCTCCCACCGCTGCGCGACGTCGAGTCCAGATGACCAGCCGATCGCCTGATTAAATTCGGTTCACGTTCGCCTTTTTTTTATTCGTCAAATGTTTCTGCTGCGATTTATTGTGTTTCTTTTTCTCAAATCAAAAGTTTATCCAACGCAACTTAGTTTAATAACTTCGGTTCGAACACATTGTGTGCTGCGCCTCACGACTTCAACCGCTCTCTTTTCGTCTTTTGCCGCTAGCCTATTTTTTTCGGCAGACTGTCGTAAAACTGCCGCGGTTACTGCGGCAACTACAGCCACGACTGGTGCGGCTCATACCCAGCACCTTCCCTTATTTGAAACAACTTAAATTGGCATTAGAAAAACAAACTCGTATGGAAAAGGGATTAACGTTGTGCTTCTTTCTCACGGTGAACCGAGGTCAAAAGGTGCAGGGCCGGTTTGTGTCTGCCAGCCAGAGGACTGAGATCGTACCGTCAGGGATAAAAGCCCCGGGTGATGTGACGAGTCTGTCTGCTGTCGCCAAGAGAGGTGAATGGAAAACCAGGGAACATTGCTCAGGTGGACCACCGCTACCCGTGTACGCTGTGACGTAACGTTGGCTCAGCAGGAGCTTAGTGTGTGTGTGTGTGTGTGTGTGTGTGTGTGTGTGTCCGTCCGTCCCCTACCCTCTGCCGGCGTGTGTGCATGTGTACGCCGGTGGCTGAAATGCTCAAGGCTCCTGTGACAGTGTATTATGAGATTACCCAGTGGGGAAAATGTATCAGTGTAACGGGCACTCTGTTTAAAATCCATCATCAGCTGACAGACGATGGAACGGCATGATAGCGGCGGTGGCAGCAAAGTGGCCAAGACTGAGGCTTTACAGTCGCACGGTGCTTCCCAGAGAATGTGAACGTGCCCGTGCGTGTCTGCGTGATTTTGAGGACATTTCACCAGGGTGTGCGTCGCATTTGCGTGGGCAGCATCTGTGTTTGTAATACCCCCCCCCCCCAGTAGTACTAGTGTGTTTGTGTCACCAGATGAGTGACGTGGTTGTGATCATCATTAAGATTTAGGCCCAACACTGCTGAGTGTGACCTCATGATGTAGATGTGGGGACGGCGAAAGTGTCCAGTAGACACACTTGGTCTGTGCTGCCAGTATTGTTATTATTATTATTATGATCCATTCATCCATCCATTATCCAAACTGCTTATCCTGCTCTCAGGGTCGCGGGGATGCTGGAGCCTATCCCAGCAGTCATTGGGTGGCAGGAGAGAGACCCCCTGAACCGACCGCCAGTCCATCACAGGGCCCACACACACACACACACATTCACACCTTGGGACAATTTAGTATGGCCGATTCACTTGACCTACATGTCTTTGGACTGTGGGAGGAAACCGGAGCACCCGGAGGAAACCCACGCAGACACGGGGAGAACATGCAAACTCCACACAGAGGACGACCTGGGATGACCCCCAAGGTTGGACAACCCCAGGGCTCGAACCCAGGACCTTCTTGCTGTGAGGCAACCTCGCTAACCACTGCGCCACCGGGCCACCCATTATTATTATTATTATTGTTATTATTTCTTTCATGTTTCCTGTTTTACATCCTGTAGAGCCAGGTCCAAACTATGGACCTGAGGCACTATAGGGCAGATGTCACTTGATTGACAGTACTCGTCATAATATGTGGGCTGTTCCGAGTAGGGCGATCTTCTGGACTGCACAGATGTTGATGTTTCCTGGGATATGGTTGGTGAACTTGTCCATTCCCTTCTTCATGAGTCCCAGAGCTCCGATGACCACTGGTGTTGTTTCGGTCTTCATTCCCCACATCCTGTTGAGTTCAGTCTCCAGGTCTTTGTGCTTGGTCAGCTTCTCTGTGACTTTCACCGAGGTGTTTTTTTCGGATGGTGTTGCCATGTCGATGAGCATGCACCTCATTTGCTTCCTGTCCTTGATAACGACGTCGAGCTTGTTGGCTTTTATCTCTGTGTCAGTGTGGATGGGCATTTCCCAGAGGATGGTGACATCATTGTTTTCAGTGACCGTTTTTGGCTGATGTTCGTACCACTTCTCAGTCGTCTTGATCTTGTAACTCCTGCAGATCTTCCAGTGCAGGTATGCTGCTGCCTTGTTGTGCCTGTACATGTACTCGCTCTTTGCCAGTTCCAGGCAGCCTGAGACGATGTGGTCGAAGGTTTCTTCCTACATTCCACAGACTCTGCATTTTGGGTCTTTTCCACCGTTGATGATGCGATGGTGGTAGGATCTGGTTGCCAGGCTCTGGTCTTGTGCAGCGATTATCAGGCCCCCCGTCTCTGCTTTCAGCCCAGTGCTCCTCAGCCACTGGTGTGTCTTTTGTTGGTCCACGTCGACATCTGTCATTCTTTTTGGGTACTTCCCGTGCAATAATAATATTTATTATTATTAACCATCCGAATTTCATTTAAACTTCATCTAAACGGTGTGGGCCAACGCAGTTACACAGGATTGTTTTCATTGTGTAAATCAATGATCTGGTGATCATCCATTGAACATGACGTAATTCTGAAGAAAACAGTCACTTTCTACCCTAGCTGTTCAAGACACCCCGCTGTCAGTTCTGTTGGGTCTGTCTTTCTCTCTCCTTTCCTCTTTTGCCGGTTCACATGCCCTGTTCTGGAGGCCGCGGATTGCTCAGTCAGCTCCTTTCCTTGTGAAAAAAAGCACTTTCCATCCCTTATTTGTTTCGTGTGTTGTTCTTGTTTAGTTCCTGCCCCGAAAAGTTTGCAATCCCCAAGGACACGGTGTTGTTTTTCGGAGGGCCGGCTGACAGACGCGGAGGCTCGCCTGCACAGCCGGCGCTGCTCGTTGGCTCTGCAGCCTACCTGTGCACATTTTTGCCTGCCGCTGCTATTTAAAGGAGACCGAAACGCTATTAATAACTCTTTCTACTGTTTCCACCTTTCTCCTCTTTTGCTCCCCTTCCCTTCTCCTTCCTTTGTTTTCCTGCACTCGTGGCATTCTCGCTCTGAAACTCGCTCCATCCCCACCTCGCCACCTTTACTTTCTCTCCTCTCGTTTTGCAGCTGTCCCTCCCCATTTCTCTTCAGGGCCAAGCTGAGTGTCTTTCTGTCTCACATATCTTCAGGAGGCTTTTGTTAACGTCATGCATTACTATTGTGGATGTGCATGTACTACACGTGTATGTGTGTGTGTGTGTGAGTGATAGATGGTTGCATCCTTTGTTGTTGTAGTACACTTGCACAATATCATACACAGGATTTAAACGTGTGTGAAGGCCCTTTTGAAAGAGGGAGGGGACTTTGTCAAGGTGACATTGCTCTCAGTGTGGATACTACATGTCTATAAGTAAATACAATGGCCCAAGTGTGCGGTTTTGTGCTTCGTTTGTTTGGCCACTTCTGTATGTTTACCGGTGTCTGTCCTCTGTCAGAGGGCGTGAGGGAGTCTCGGCGTTCAATGGTTGGGGGTGTGTGCACGTGTCATTTGTGTGTCCCTCTGGTTGGTGTGGTTGTGCACCTGCAGCCCATGGGTCAATGCCTGAAAGCCTTCATTCAAAGCAGGGTCGATCAGGGCTGGCACCGCACACGCACACGCACACGCACACACACACACACACACACACACACACACACACACACACACACACACACACACACACACACACACGTTGGGTTCTGGGGGTGACATGATCCCAAGCTCTCTCATCATCCCTCACCTGTTCTCACCGTTCCTTTTCCTGGCATCGCTGGAGGCTGTACTTCCTCCTTACCTTCCATCATGAACCATTTATCTTCTCATATTCTCCCATTATTTTTATCTCTCTGCCTCTCTTTTGCTCTCTCTTCCTCTCTCCAGCCAAGTGCACTGCCACATCCTGGTCCCCACTCCTCTCTCTCTCTCTGTCTCTGTCTCTCGCTCTCTCTCCCTCCCCTGTTGTGTGTAACTGATGGCTGCTTTATCATCCAATGTTGATGTAATCATAGGTGCAGCTTCCTATAGTCCTATAGTAAAGCTCCAACTCTGAACTGAGGGTACTGTACACACACACACACGTTCGCACAGTGAGTGTCGTACATTAGTTGCAGCGTTTTCTTCATCCTTGTTACACTGGAATATTTCTGCAGCCAGGTAAAGTAAAGTAATGTGAGATCCTCTTCTCTTCACTTGTGTTTACAGTACACCATAACTGTGAGTTGCGTAATGTTTGGGCAAACGAACCGTTACGCTAAGCATTTCAAATGCAATCAAAACTATGTACGGCCGCCAATGAGATCAGTCAGAAGAAGGAATGAATGTCATATTAATGAGTTGTTTGTTTACAATTGGTTATTATTGTTGCACATGATGCTATTTTGGTAAGTGCTGACTTCGCTTCCGTTGGCCGTTACTGTTACCGATAATGAGCTAGGTTAACAGTCTGTATGTTCATGTTAATTACTGTTGATTGACATTAACTCAGTAACAAACACATTTGGCAAATCTACTAAAAATAGAGGACTAGTTACATTAAATTGGCTCATCTTCAAAATATTCGATCAAACACATTTGCTGGTGTACTTCAGGGTTGGTAGATGTGCTGGTAGATGTCGCTTTTGAAAGCCCAGCAGAACAGAACGGGTCAGATTTGCGGAGTGACGTGACAGCAAACGACAGGTCTCCTCTGATTGGTTGTTTTATGAACCTTGTTTCATCGAATCGAAACAATTCCAACTCGATGCAACATTGTCTCTTGCAACTTTTCAGTTATTTGCGAGGGCTGATAGACAATGTAACGCTGACGAAACGCGGTTGCATGCAACCACGTTGTGTGAAAAAGTTTCACGTATAATGGCGGCCTAAAAGCTCTGGCCTAGCTTCCATTAAAAGCAATCTGGTAGGGCGGCACAGTGGCCCAGTGGTTAGCACTGGTGCCTCACAGCAAAAAGTTCCTGGGTTCAGACCCCAGGCCGTCCCAGGTCCTTTCTGTGTGGAGTTTGCATGTTCTCCCCGTGTCTGCGTGGGTTTCCTCCGGGTGCTGTGGTTTCCTCCTACCATCAAAAAGACATGCATGTTAGGGTTAATACTCCTGTCTGTGCCCCTGAGCAAGGCAATGGAAAGAAGAACTGGAGTTGGTCCTCGGGCGCTGCAGCTGCCCACTGCTCCTGTACAATAGGATGGGTTAAATGCAGAGAACAAATTCAAGTACAATTTGTTGTAAGAATACAATGTCGAATAAAGTGGCTTTCATGAATTCCTCATTAAAAAAAAAAAGCAATCTGATAATCCGCCGTACAGTTTGCCATCGGCCCTGACGGTGTTCTGTCAACATGTGCTACCTATCGAGATGTGCTACTTAGAGGTTCTGTGCATGGTCAGGCAGGGTTAGGGTTAGACTGCAATCGATTCACGCTACAGTAGCATTTTTCAACAAGGCAGGATAAATTGTCACAACAACGGCAGTTCGATGCCCCTCTGGATCTCTACGGGCCGTGAGCCAAGTCAAACCTTTCTGTTCACTTGTGCGCTGACACTTTGTGTATATAATAGTAGTGATCTGAATAAATGACAACCGTACATTGAAGAAATTCATATTCAATCCTCACTTTTCTCTCTGTTCGTTCTTTCTTTGCATTTTCCTTATTTCTGCTGCATATCCACAAGCCAGATTACTCTCTGCAGGGTTTTATACAGAGCTATACTGCATACACAGTGATGCATGGATGACTCTTTCTGTAAGCCCTGTAACTATTTCCAGTGTAGAATGCTTACATGTTTTAACTATATGAGTTTCATATACGTATATTCATTTGTGTGTCTCGTTATCGTGGTCGTGGGCACTTGGTACAGCACACATTGGACTTCCTTACTTCAGCTTTGTCCATTTAAAGTGATGGAGATGAGTCATGCACTTCTTTTTTTCTCTCTCCTTCCCAGACGGTTTGCAGAGCTAGCCATTTGCAGAGCTAGCCAGGTTTGTTTTTGTAGACGAGCTGACAGACTTTGGAAAATTCTGCGGCCGGTACAGTGTCCTCACACGTCAACCCCCCTCCGCCCCCTCAAACCTCTCCTCTGCGCCAACTTCTGCCTGGCTCGCTGGTGCTGGTTCACCACGGTGGGCCGCAGATGGATGTGATGCCCGGTCGTACTGCAGGTCACCGTGATGAATAGCTGCCAGTCACTGCAGTGGCTTCAGACCAGAGTCACAGGAGGGCAGGGAGGGATGCTCACGACGGAGTGAGGGAGGTGGATAAAGGCAAAGGGAGGTGAAGGAAGACATGACATTGAAATGGAAGTTGTATACTGAAAATAAATTCCACTGGCCTTGGTTGTGTGGCTAATAAAACAATCTAATCTAATCTAATCTAATTAATCTAGAAGAGAGAGGGAGAGTATTGAGGGATCTATTCACTATTGGATTCAATGTTGACTGGTGAGAAGATACCTCGTGATTTTTTTTCTGCTTATGATGGTTCTTTTTTTTTGTGGATCCCCACCCCCCACCCCCACCCCTTTTCCCTTCCAAATTGTATTCGGCCAATTACCCCACTCTTCCGTGGTGTTCTGGTTGCTGCTCCACCCCCTCTGCCAATCCGCGGAGGGCTGCAGACTACCACATGCCTCCTCCGCTACATTTGGAGTCACCAGCCGCTTTTTTTCACCTGACAGTGAAGAGTTTCGCCAGGCGGACGTAGCGGGTGGGAGGATCAAGCTATCCCCCCCAGTTCCTCCTTCCCCCTGAACAGACCAACCAGAGGAGGCCCTAGTGCAGCGACCAGGACACTTACCCACATCTGGCTTCCCACCCGCAGACACGGCCAATTGTGTCCGTAGGGATGCCCGACCAAGCCGGAGGTAACACGGGGATTCAAACTGCTGATCCCCGTGTTGGTAGGCAACGGAGTACACCGCCGCGCCACCCGGACGCCCTTGATGTTTCTTTCTTTGAGAGAGCAAATATTTCTTCTGATATTAACATTTCCTATTTACATTATGTGGGCTCCGTCAAATCAATAGAGTGCTTCCATAGTGCATTTTAGCAGGGATGGCTTGGTGAAGTTATGCACACATCAATACCGTTTCACTCCTTTTCAATGAGACCTGTTCCCCTCCCTGATGTCTTTATTGACATATTCCACAATGAAAATATTTTGCTGAAAAAAAAAAAAAAAAAAAACAACAGAAAAGCACTCAGAACTGAGAAGATTTTCTTTTGACTTCCCTAGAGAAAAAAAGCACTGCTGATTTAGTGGATTTCCACTGATGCTCCTCTCTTAATTGACATTTCCCTGAAAAAGGGGAGGGGTGGTATGGGTAAAAATGTGCCCTCAGCAGAAATGCGACTCTCTCTCCACACGGAAAACGCATGGACCGAATAGCTCCAAACTCCCCATCTTTTATTTTCAGACCCCTTGTGTTCTTGTACTTTGGTTTGTGTATGTGTGTGTGTGTGTGTGTGTGTGTGTGTGTGTGTGTGTGTGTGTGTGTGTGTGTGTGTGTGTGTGTGTGTGTGTGTGTACTTGTACTTCTAGCTCTGTGAGGACTAAACTGAGTTTTTAACCATCAGAGTGAGGACATTTTTTAAGGGTCTGTTTTAGGGTTAGGACTTGGATTTAGAGTTAAGGTTCAAATTAGGATTAGGTTAAGGTTAGGGTAAGGGTTAAGTTTAGGTATGTAGTGGTGATGGTTAAGATTAAGGCTAAGGGCTAGGGAATGACTGTAGTCATTAAGGGGTCCCCACAAGTATAGGGTGACTGTGTGTGTGTGTGTGAACACCATGTTGATGGGAACTGTCGTTAGTAAAGGGTTTGCTCTTCTCAGATGACCTTACTTCCATGTGCTCCAGGTCTTTAATCCTATAATGAGCTTTCCACCTATATATATATATTTCTTACCAAGTTGAAGGTAAAAGTCACCGTGGATTACTAAATTAGGTATGTTCAGATGTATTGCGCAATCAGCAATTGCAAATATTTTTTTTTTCTCACAAAAATTGGCAGATGTTTAGATTTGAACCGACTCCGCTGTCACAAATTGCATCCTCTTCAGTTTGCTGTGGATGATATATTCTTTTAAGTTTTTTTTTTTGAACGACGACGGACATTGAGATTCATTGTGGGGCTAGCCGCTAGTTAGTGTAAGCGGTATTTTGCAGCCTCATGTCAGCCAGTGTGATTGGAGGCCTGCCTGTGGCTTGTGGTCTGAAGATGTGGTCTGAGGGTTACATTCATATAATACCCTCCAGAAGTACTTGTGATTACACAGTTTACTCTATCCCATTCGTTTATCTATGGCCAGATGAATGGGTATGCTGAGTAGTATTTTCAATAACTCATTCCGGTTCAGTTACGAGTGACTGGTTAAGTGGGGCGGGTTATTAGGTGCTGCTGTCACAGTTTAGCCTCTGACAACTTTATTTTTCTACAGGAATGTTGTGCAGACCAAATTAAGCAGCTAAGCTGTCCTTGCAGTCCCTTCCAGGACTCATTTCCCTCCTATAGAAAGTACGTCAATTAAAAATGCCAGCGGAGATGCCGCCTGATCCTCCCCGTGTAAATAAATAAATAATTAAAAGGAAGACATAATGCTTTGAATTAATAGAGAGGAAAAAGACAGACGTCTCAGTCAGCACATTAGTCAGTTGATGGACGACCAACATGCATTGTTTGCAAAAATCATTTTAGTGAGCTTTTCCTGCTGAAGCCCCCACCCCACCCCCAAACCAGAATCACAGCCTCAAGCCCCTGCATGAATTTCTGCACTGGAACACATGCAGTTTATTTCTGCGTAGACTCATGTGGTCTATGTCCTTCTCACTGTCAAAGAGACACTTTTGGAAACTGTGGCCAGGCTGGCAGACGAAAACAAAAACAGTCAGGAAGCTCCCTCACTCACCCACTCCTTGCACATGTAGTGCCAAACAATCACACCTTTGTAGGCTAGCTGCCGGTTTTGGGTGATGAATGAGAATAAAGACGGAGTTTACATCCAGGCCGAGTCAAAGCAGCTGTCCGATGTCTACAATTCGTTGCTCGTCATACGAGTGTTTCCTTTTTGATTCAGTCCTTCCAATTTGTTTCTCATATCCTACAGTTAAGTTTTGTTTGCCATTACCCAAGTCTTAAGATACCAACTGAGATACCCGGAGACCTCTATAGGCTACCACATGGCTCTGACATACACTTCGTCCAACCTCAGGGGTTTGCTGGGCCAAATCCCCACGATCACTGATGTTTCTCTCAGACTTCCTTCCTGTTGTCTGGCATATCTGATATCATGCTGACCATTATCATACCGCTGTTATTCCATATTGCACCGCCTCGCTCTTCCGGTCCGACCCTGAGTGTGTGTAGGTCTGAGGGGAAATGGCTCGTCGCTATCGCTGTGGCCTTCCTCTTCTGTGTATAAAAACATGAAAAGAATGATTGGATTGTTGTTGGGCAAATTTTTGTTTTTTTGTGACGCTTATCTTTTCCTCATTATTTTTGGGCTGCGTGGTGGCCCAGTGGTTAGCGCTGTCGCCTCACAGCAAGAAGGTCCTGGGTTCAAACCCAGGGGTTGTCCAACCTTGGGTGGGGGTTATCCCAGGTCATCCTCTGTGTGGAGTTTGCATGTTGTCCCCGTGTCTGCGGTGGGTTTTCTGCGGGTGCTCTGGTTTCCCCCACCATCAAAAGAAACATGCATGTTAGGGTTTATACTCCTGTCTGTGCCCCTGACCACGGCAATGGGAAAGAACTGGAGTCGGTCCCCGGGTGCAGCGTGAAGGAAGGCGGCAGCCCAATGCTCCTAGCTACACAGATCACAGCTAGGCTGGGTTAATTTGCAGTAACTGAATTTCCCCAAGGGGATTAATAAAGGAAACGTAACTTAGTTAATTTTTTTTCTTGGCTGGGTTCCTCATAGGAATTGGGGATATATCGTGATAACAGAGATACTTATTACTTCCCTTTATAGGTTTTATATGTCTGCATGTAAAATAGTTTTTTTGTTTTTTGTTTTGTTGCTTTGTCATCTGGTATTTATTTATTCTTTTTACAAAACATGGTAATCAGAGGTGAAACTACCATATATGCAGGTAATACAGCTACATTGGGGCCCACAACAGTTTAGGGCCCGCATGCATGGACCCCTCTTTATCTCGCCATTGTCATATCAAAGATCTTGAGCACTGCATCTACGGTATGCTAAAAGATTTGAAAAGTGTGCCCGCACATAATCATGGACATGTGAGGCAGAAGAGTTAACTAGCTGGTGAAGTGTAAAGACTTTGCACAGCGAAAAGCCCAAAGAGTGCCCCTATGATGTAAGTAGAACGTATTTATTATTTATTTGACTACACAATTGTGTTTTGTGTTTATACGGCCCATGGACAGACATGACTAACGTTGTCAATGTGCAGGTGAGCTGTCACTGATTATGTTTTCATCTGTGTTAAAGTGCGCTGTTACCAATTATGTTTTCACCCGTGTCAAGGTGTGCTGTTGCCAACTATGTTTTCATATGTGTCAAGGTGCACTGTTACCAATTATGTTTTCATCCATGTCAAGGTGTGCTGTTGCCAACTATGTTTTCATATGTGTCGAGGTGTGCTGTTACCAACTATGTTTTCATCTGTGTCGAGGTGTGCTGTTACCAACTATGTTTTCATATGTGTCAAGGTGCGCTGTTACCAACTGTTTTCATATGTGTCAAGGTGCGCTGTCAAGGTGCGCTGGGTCAAGCCCCAATTATGTTTTCATCTGTGTCAAGGTGTGCTGTTACTTACCAACTATGTTTTCATATGTGTCCAAGTGCGCTGTCACCGATTATGTTTTCATCTGTCACTGTGCTCCGACACCAGATTATGTGTAGGCTAGTCTATCACTATCTTGGCCTCTTCTATAGCACGGCGGTCTGTTTTCTTGTAATTATTACATTTAGGCGTCAACTGTGCAGCGCATTTCACTGTTGCTGGTCGTTTTAAAGCTGCGTGCTTTCACTTCTTTCATTTGCTAATGAGATGACATTATGTCACGTCTGATTGTGATGGGCATGCTGGGGCCCTCTTTAAACCATCTTGCATTGGGGCCTGGCACTAACTCATTACGCCGGTGATGGTAATTGGATTGTTTTGAGCGTATTTTATTTAATTCCATTTCATTGTCTACAAACAGATTACAAACAGATTAATTAGTTATGGCATTAATGACTACGGAGATAGATAGATAGATAGATAGATAGATAGATAGATAGATAGATAGATATACTTTATTGATCCTGAGGGAAATTAAAATACACACAATAGCAAGAATATAGCGCAAGCACAAAATTTAAAAAAAAATTAAATAAAAAATATAAAGAACTACTCTAAACTGGGCTTAGGGGTGAATGGGGGCCTTGTGCACTGGGTCAAGGACTTTTTAACTCACCGGCCACAAAGAGTCTGTGTAAAAGGAGCACTTCCTGATGAGGTTGTCTTAAATACAGGGACACATCAAGGTTGTGTTTTATCCATCTATCCATTATCCAAGCCACTTATCCTAACCCTAATTGTGTTTTAGCACCGTTATTATTTTCTGTGTACACCAATGAGATAATGCTGCAGGACAATTTTAAGCCATTCAAATACGCTGATGACATGACTTTAGTTGGTCCCCCCCCTCCCCAATTATAGCTGTCCAATTACCCCACTGTTCCGAGCCATCCCGGTCACTGCTCCACCCCCTCTGCCAATCCAGGGAGGGCTGCAGACTACCACATGCCTCCTCCGATACATGTGGAGTCACCAGCTGCTTCTTTTCACCTGACAGTGAGGAGTTTCACCACAGGGACATAGCGGGTGGGAGGATCATGCCATTCCCCCTAGTTTCCAATTGTGACTGTAGGGACACCCAACCAAGCCGGAGGAAACATGGGGATTCGAACCGGCAAGCCCCATGTTGGTAGGCAATGGAATAGACAGCCACGCCACCTGAACACCCCCTTAGTTGGTCTTTTTTATAAGAATGATGTTGTCGCTGATTACTTTGCCCAGGTTCTCAAGCTGGAACACTGGTGTAAGTCCAGTTTCCTGTAATCAATGCTGGAAAAACAAAGCTTATTTCAAACGATTCAGACCCACCCCCACTGCTTACACTTTGAGACCAACCTGGAAACTGCCAACCGTTTTAAGTATCTAGGAACACACATGGATGACAAATTGAGTTTCACAGACAGTGTTGTTTCTATATGTAAGAAAGCCAGTCAGAGACTTTTTTAATAAGGAAATTGGAGGGGTTTAGGGTCAGTCATAACATTTTGTAAAAAAAAGTGTATGTAAGCCTGATAGAGAGTGTTCTTGTGTTTAATATTTCTTGTCTGGAATGGAAATTTGACACTAACCAAAAAAACAAAAACAAAAAACAAACTGGCCAGGATCGTCAGAACAGCAGGAAAGACGGTAGGCCACCAACAAAATTCATTAGGTGACCTTTACAGTACAGCTGTCAATAGGAAAGCTTTGTCCGTCACTGGTGACACTAAACACTCCTCCATACTGAGTTTGAGTTGCTCCCCTCAGGGCGACGCTACAGAGGACCCCTGGCAAACAAAACGATCTCTAAGGGATCTTTTGTTCCTCATGCAATAAATTTGATGAACAAACTGCATTCTGCTCTCTTTGGCACTGAATGTAGTATGCTGTACACTGTATGTTGTATTAATTGTCGTACAATTGTGTGTGATGTAACGCGATGTTTTTATTGTATCTGGTGGGACCAAAGGGGATTTTTCCAGCCTCAGCTGGACAATAAAGTTGTATTCTAGTCTATTCTAAGTACTTGGTGGCTAAAGAGATGCATATTTATGTATAAAAGCAGGGTGGATCGAGAGCATTGGTATAAGCAGGGTGGATCGAGAGCATTGGTATAAAAGTATAGCAGACATTACATTGAGAGAAAGGTGTAGCAGCATGTTCACATGTGATTGTACGTGTAGCCCTCCCACCTCTGAGCTGGCTCATCAGTTTGCTTGTCTAGGGGATAACATTGGTGGGACGATCACCAAAATCAACTGTATTATGCAACGCAAGTTTCCATGGGCTCTGTAACTAAGATATCGAGCTTAAACTAAATATAAATCTTTTCCTTCTTTCGGCTTGTTCCCTGTTTCTCGGGAGTCACCACAGTGGATTTTACAGTTCCCATCCGTACACTGTGAGGGCACTGCACCAATGGTGGTCATTGTTAACCCAGGCCTTGTCTGATCCCATATGGAGCCTCGACCAATCCGGTATGGTCTTGTCAATCCGCATGATGATTTGGCAAAATTTTACGTCGGATGCTCTTCCTGACACAACTACTAACCCTATGGATGGGGGCACATATAAAGCGCTGGACGCTGTCCTAGTATTCATGGACCTGCGCCCATGCCCGTCGCATTCTTAAACTAAATATAAATGACACTCTCGATTTCCTTATCAATCCACTTACACTCAGAAACTGTTGTAAACTTTAAATTGAAAATGAATGGGGCACTTATTTACATGAAGACTATTATTATCCCCCCCAGTTTTCTCCCCAATTGCACCCGTCCAATTACCCTGGGGAGCAAAGATGCTGGGCAGCACATACTGACAGGTCTGCTGGGGTGGCCGGCAGCACAGGATCAGGTGGAAGGCATCGGCCGGCGTGGCCGGTGGCTGGTAGACGGACAGGGTGTCGGCCCTTGCGCTCCTGTCTAGGAATTAATGGTACTGGAACAAAGTAAGAGACTTGGCTCACAGCCGTAACCTCACGATACCAAACCATATCTACCGAGGCCGTTTGAAAATGGCAGCTGTGTGTGTGTGTGTGTGTGTGTGTGCGCTATGTATCTGTTGCCTTGACATGCTCTGTTTGATATGTTGTAGTTCACATCGCTGAATGATAGAGGTCAAGATTTAAGTAGAATTTACACATTGCACCTTTAATCCGGATTTGCTGTATGGCAGCCAGAGGCATCAGCTGAGGTATATTACTGTAGGAGCCGGTGTGTGTTTGTGTGCTCTCAATTTAAAGGAAACATCACACCTTTACCAACTGTATCTGAATATTTACATCATAGTGTAGACCTAAAAGGTAGTACATAGTACAAGCACAAATAACATTATTCCAAAATACAAAGCTAAAGTAATTTTATTCATTTGACGAAGACATTTTAGTGCATTTCTGTTCCCTGAGGAAAACAGCGATAGCCGAGGGCATGCACGAGCCTGGAAAAGAAGCGCTGGACTTGCTTTTTCCTGGGTTTAGATGCCTCTGAAAAACCAACAACGGGATAATTAGTACTTCATCCTGTCTTGATGGAAGTAGTCATTGACCTCTGTGTGAATGCAGGTTGAATCTTCTACCTCTTACTTGGTGCGGTGTTGCAGGAGCTTATGAGCCAGTCTTCCTTGCGCTGAATGATGGAGGGGTGTGCAGCTGGGGAGGTTTGGGGGAACCGAAAGAGGGCAGTTAATAATTCATTCTGCCTTCGTAGAAATAACCCTATGATTCAGTGTAAAAACAAGAGTTGAGGAGTCGGATGTGAGTCAAAGTAAAGATCTCCTACCAGTTGCTGTGTTGAAGGAGTCCTGCTTCTCCATCTTGACCTGGTTTATAGTAGGGCTGGACCCGATTATTCTGCTATCCGGATATTCGTTTGTCGGGTGGGTATTCGGTTTTCAATTTTAGGATTTGGATATTCTTTTTTTTTTGTGCAAAATGTAGGCTATCAGTAAAGGTGACCCGCAAAAACACATTTTGTCAGCACATTCTTTTACATTATTTATACTTTTTAATTGCACTGTTAAAATGTGGAAATATATACCATCTCAGCTTGGGCGCATGACGTCCCTCTAACTCACAGCAGTGACGTCACGCTTCAGTTCACGTTTGCTGTTAAAAGGAAGACAAAATGCCAGCAGAGCTCAGCTGTGCTGCTGTTATTACTATAAATGCACCACCTTGTACTGTTATTCTGAGTGATTTGTGATTTCTTCATTGGAAAATTGTTGGCGTGTTACACTGTTAAGCCTTCTGTTACGGCTATCTCAAAAGTATTGTTGTAACAGAAATACGGGTGTTTTGTATCTCTGTTTGACTCTTGTTAGGGTCAGGTTGTAAAATGTTATAGCCTTTTCCACCACCACCGACAAGACTGGTAAGTGGAGCTTGGAGGTCTTGCTGTACAGGTTGACTGAGCTGAAAGTTGGAAGGACACCCAGCCATCTTCGCAAGAATTTACTGCACAGTGTCTCCGTTACTTCCACTTGAGTCATGGGGAAGTCATATAGCAAGAATGGCCATTGCATTCTGGGTATGATGCCATACTGGAAGCACCACACCTTAAACCTTCCAAGCAGCTGGATGTTGTCAATTACCTTGAGCCTGATATTTAGTTAGGCCATGGTGTTTTTGAGGTTGCCACTGTCCTTCAAGGTGCTGTCATAATTCTTTCCAAGGTATGGAGTCCTTGTTCTTGAATCGTTGGAATCTCAGCCCCTTGAATAATGAAGATGCTTTTTGTCAGCGTTCCTTTCAGGATACTTGGGCTCCTAGATTTTCCTGGGTTGAATTGCATCCGTGACCATGTAGCCATCGTCTCCAGCGAGCTTAGGATCCACCGTGTTCCTTGGATCAATGGAGTCATCACAGTTATATTGTCCATGGATGCTCTGCCGGCCGGATGTCTTATTCCGTTATCTACTTTTGGCCTTCTACATTACATCTCTCCTGCCTTTAGTAGTAGGTTCATGGCAGCCACAAACAGGATCACCGATATTATGCATCCTGCCATGATGCCCTTCTCAAGCCTCTGCCATTTGGTGGTGAAATTTCCCACGGTGAACCTCATTTTCAGCGAATCCATGCGTGACATCACAAGCTTGACTACTTCTGATGGTACTTGGTAGTACTCCAATGCATTTTGGATCAGCTGGTGAAGTACACTTGGGTAGGCTTTGGCGAGATCTAACCATACGACTGAGAGTGGGTTGTTGTTGCTCTTTGCTTCCTTGATGACCTGGCTGATCACTGATGTATGCCCCAGACATCCTGAATACCCCGGGACTCCTCCTTTCTGGACACTTTTGTCAGTGTACTCATTGGCAAGTAGATAAGATGTTGGTCTTTTAGCAATGATGGACCAGAATATTTCCCCTTCAACGTCTGGCAGGGAGATCTCTTGAAACTGGTCAAGTCCTAATGAGTTCAATTCTTTAGGGACAAAACAGACAAAGCTGCTCACTGTGCGAGGTCTACACTGTACTTGGCATCACTGGGTTTGCAAAAAGGAAAGCCATCAAGCCTACAAGGGAGGCTGCAGAGAGGGCCTCCAGATGGCTATGGAGCAGAAGGAGTGATCCGTGGGCCAATGCTGTTGGGACACAAACCAGGACCTGATCAACCATGGTTGGGTCGCCTGAGCAAGTGTGTATGATGTTGAAAGACCCAAAACATCCAAGGACCTCGGAAAACTTCACTGATGATGTGTCCGTGTATCCTAGGATGCATCTTAAAATCAAATTAAGAACATTTACCTTAATGGGTCTATATAGTATGACCCTTCCCCCTGGCAACCAATCCATGGGACTTTAGATAAATTCCACAAAAAACAATCGCAATCTCAAAATGTGTCTAGCAAGACTCAGAACACACATGATAGATGTGCCGCACTACTGAAATTAGGGTTTTTCTTGGAGTTTTTGGGAGGAAGATTAAAAGGTTCGGTTCGTCTGTGGGAGATGGAACCAATGTGTTATTGGATCACTGAGGAGGAAAGGAAGTAGAATTCAGCTCTTTATGATGCAGGCAGACGGGCTCTGGTGCACACAGTCTTCCCCACGATCCAGTGTGCTTCGAAAGTTAAAACCAAATGGATTTGATTTTACTCATCTGGATCCAGGGTGGCCTCCGTTTGAACTACTACTACTACTACTACTACTACTACTACTACTACTACTACTACTACTACTACTACTTCTTCTTTTTCTTCTTCTTCTTCTTCTTCTTCTTCTTCTTCTTCTTCTTCTTCTTCTTCTTCTTCTTCTTCTTCTTCTTCTTCTTCTTCTTCTTTCGGCTTGTTCCCTGTTTCCCATGGGTCACCACAGCAGATTCGACAGTTTCCATCGGTACCCTGTGAGGGCACAGCACTGATGGCGGTCATGTCAATCCGCATTCTAAAGACAATGTAGTTATACAGGTGTGTGTTTATGCTCAGCTCATACTGAAGTCTGAATAACACAAACTCTATTTGGTTTGGTTATTTCTTATGTTTCTCAGTCAAAATCAGAGTCTACTAAGTCTATTAAAATGGAAATGAATCTCATTTAATCTAATTTGTTAAATAATTAATTTAATTTCACCCCACTATATCCCAATGCATGTACCGCTGACTGCATATGACTGCAGCATTCAGAGTCCTGTATCTGGGTAGACTGTGAAATTGAATTGCCCTTCTGGGATAGATAAAGTTGTGTGAATCTGCGTCTATATGAATGAGCCTGATAACATATTATCAGGAGCAAAATGCACTTACTCCTCCTTTCCTCTTTCTTTAGGCGTTAATAGTCTCGCAAAGAATAGGCTTGAATATGTTTTCAAGCAAATCATTTTCAGGAATAAATAGAATTAAGTTCCCCAACGGATTTTTTTTTTAACGTTTATGCTTTGCAGGATGTGTACTCATTTGTCTGTGGGTGTGTGTTACTGTGTGTGTGCATTTGTACAGGCGTGTCTCATCGCAGAGGTCTTTTTTTTTTTACCCCCCCCCCTTTTTTTCTTCCCAGTTGTACTTAGCGAATCACCCCACTCTTCCGAGCTGTTCTGGTCGCTGCTCCACCCCCGCTGCCGATCCGGGGAGGGCTGCAGACTACCACATGCCTCCTCCCATACATGTGGAGTCGCCAGCTGCTTCTTTTCACCTGACCGTGAGGAGTTTTCCCAGGGGGACGTAACGCGTGGCAGGATCATGCTATTCCCCCCCCTCCCTGAACAGGCGCCCTGACCGACCAGAGGAGATGCTAGTGCAGAGACCAGGACACACACCCGCATCTGGCTTCCAACCCAAAAAAAACAGCCACTTGTGTCTGTAGAGACACGCGACCAAGCCGGAGGTAACACGGGGATTCGAACCGGCGATCCCCGTGTTGGTAGGCAACAGAATAGACCGCTATGCTACCCGGATGCCCGGCGTGTGTGTACTTTTATGTAACTGTGTGTTCTTGTTTGTTTTAGTTTCCTGCTGGTGTTCAGCTGTCTGGTGCTGTCTGTGTTCTCCACCATCCCTGACCACCATAAGATTGCCAATGAAGGCCTCTTCATCTTGGTAAGACCCCTCTCTCTCTCTCTCTCTCTCTCTCTCTCTCGCTCTCTCTCTCTCATACATACATACACAGGCTACTGTAAACTACCACTGCATCCATCCCCTCATTCATGCACACAGTGTCATTATTGTATTATTGAAATCCCAGACATCCTAACAGCTATCATGTAATCACTCCTCTTCCTCTGTTCTCTAACTGCTTTAGTAAAAGGTAATGGACTCTTGCTTTCTCCTCAATCTGACTGTTCCCTACCTTGCCTGTCTCACTATCCTTTCTCTCTCTCTCTGTTGTTCTCTGTCTGTCTGCCTCTCTCTCCTTCTCGCTTGCTTTCTCTCCTTCGTCTCTGTCTCCAGCCAGCTCGTCTGCATGTGTTACTTAACGGTCAGACTCTTGACTTGAAGCGATTTCACATCTCGTCTCTTCACGCTTTCGATCAATCTTTCATCCATTAGTGAGCAATCAGCCATTAATTGGCTTTACTTATAATATGATCACTGCTTCTAATGACAGACTGGGTCCGCTCACCTGTGTAAGTGCCATACAGATTCACTTCACACCAGAAGACAAGAAATGAAAGTGGAGCCACCGAGAAGAGACATGACAGATAAAATGGTGGTACATCACGCAGACAGGAGAACTTGTTCAGTTTTTCTGTAAACTCCACCTGTGATGAGAGCGCTCTATTCTTTTTTTTACCCCCTCCCCTTTTCTCCTCAATTGCACCCGGCCAATTACCCCACTCTTCCGAGCCGTCCCCGGTTGCTGCTCCACCCCCTCTGCTGATCCAGAGAGGGCTGCAGACTACCACGTGCCTCCTCCGATACATGTGGAGTCGCCAGCTGCTTCTTTTCACCTGACAGTGAGGAGTTTCGCCGGGGCAACGTAGCACATGGGAGGGTCACACTTTTCCTCCAAGTTTCCCCTCCCCCCTGAACAGGTGCCCTGACCGACCAGAGGAGGCACTAGTGCAGCGACCAGGACACATACCCACATCCAGCTTCCCACCCACAGACAGTTGTGTCTGTAGGGATGCCTGAACAAGCCGGAGGCAACACGGGGATTCAAACCGGCAATCCCCATGTTGGTAGGCAACAGAATAGACCGCTGTATGACCTGGACGTGGGGTGCTCTATTCCTTATATTATATTGCCAGCAGCCATACCAACATGTACCCTGGCTCTGCCGAATGACGGAAGCTAAGCAGTTGTGGGCTTGGCTAGTACTTGGATGGGAGACCTCCCAGGAAAACAGAGCTGATGTAGGGGGCAGTCTTCCTTCTTTTCCTAAAAAAAAAGAGCCCCAGTACAGTGACAGGGACACTGTGCTGTAGGAGATGGCGTCCTTCGGATGAGACGTTAAACCGAGGTCCTGACTCACTGTGGTCATTAAAGATCCCATGGCACTTATTGCAAAGAGTAGGGGGTCCCCCGGTGTCCTGGCAAAATTCCCAACCTGGCTCTCTCCATCTGGCCACCTAATCACCCCCTGTGTCAAAGTGAAGAAATTCAGTGAAGCGCAGGTAAACAGTGGTAGACCTGATCGATGGGCAAACTTAAAAAATAAAAATCTTCCCCCCGTGTAATTGGCTCAATGATTCCTCCTCTCCACCTCAGGCTGGTGTGTGGTGAGCGTTCTGGTGCAAAATGGCTGCTGTGCAGCACCCAACTGGGTGATGCACATTGATGGTGGTTGAAGTGAGTTACCCCCTTCACTGTGAAGCGCCTTGGGTGTCTAGATAAAGCGTTATATACATGTAATCCATTGCTATGATATATTTTTCAGCGCTTTTGTCGGTCAGGTGGATTAAATTACACTCCGGTCTGTGACAATGACAGAATAAAATGTCATCTGCTCCTTTCTGTCTTACCACTTGTTATTTTAAGTGGGGTCTTGTGTCAGGTTAAATCGTCTACTTTGGAACCCCTCAGTGCCCTTTGACCTGTGCGTGCCACTGACCTTTGTGTGTATGTGTGTGTGTGTGTGTGTGTGTGTGTGTGTGTGTGTTGTATAGGAGTTTGTGATGATTGTGGTGTTTGGGATGGAGTACTTCACCAGGATCTGGGCAGCTGGCTGCTGCTGCCGATATCGGGGGTGGCAAGGGAGGCTACGATTCGCCAGGAAGCCCTTCTGTGTTATAGGTTAGCATGTGTGTGTGTGTGTGTGTGTGTGAGAAAACCACAAAAAAAAATCACCTCTATAATTTCTTTTGTTCTTTGGGTCTAAGTAATTTGCTTGCTGGTCTCTGTCCGCCCCTCTCCATAGATTTCATAGTATTTGTGGCATCACTGGCGGTGATCGCTGCGGGCACACAGGGCAACATCTTCGCCACCTCGGCCCTGCGCAGCATGCGCTTCCTGCAGATCCTGCGCATGGTTCGCATGGACCGGCGAGGAGGCACCTGGAAACTTCTGGGCTCGGTGGTCTATGCTCACAGCAAGGTGGGAACAGGACATCGATGAAAGACCGCACTGGATCTGTGGTATCTCTTGTTCTCTCGCCTCCTCTTTCTCTACTGCATTCTTTCTGCCTGTGTCTCTTCCTAACCCTCTTCAACTCTGTTTTTTTTTTTTTTCATATCCACATTTATAGTTAAAGGTCGTTGGCATTTGTAATTAACCTACACATCAAGGTCAGGAATGTGTCAATGACAATAAAATGGAGCCGTAAAGAGTCGTGGATGACATGAGGAACAATGAGCAGGTAGAGGAAGTATAGAGTAGAAATGGCAGCGGTCATCATGATGATCAACCACTCAGGACAAAAAAAAAAAGAAGAGTTTTCACTCCTGACCCACATACAGAGAAACTGCTGAGTCTACTGCTGACCATTCATAACTGGGTTACAGCCACTAACCTCCCACACCAAACCCCCCTCTGACTCTTCTGTTTGGGGCCATTAGTTATTGGTAGTTAGGCAATCAGGTATTTCTGCTGACCGCAACACCTGACGCCCACTGGCCATCCGTGAGGCGCCGTAATGATGTTGACTGAGATGAAGATGATGAATTGATGCATCAGCTGTGTCCCAGTCTAAGCAGTCCACTCTGCAGCCAAGTTAAACCGGTGGACAAATATGATGATGATGTGAATCTAACCAGTAATGATGATAGGGGATACGGTAATGATAGCAGTGATTATGATGATGAGGTTGCTGCTTATGCTGCCGCTGCTTGGCAGGAGTGATTGATATGTGATCTCTCTCTCTCTCTCTCGCTCTCTTCCTCTCTCTGCCCCATTGGGTCCATCAGGAGCTGATTACAGCCTGGTACATAGGCTTCCTGGTGCTGATCTTTGCCTCCTTCTTGGTCTACCTGGCAGAGAAGGACATAAACTCGGACTTCTACACTTATGCAGACTCCCTCTGGTGGGGGACCGTGAGTATTGCAAAATCAATATACATAGATCTGTGTTTATATATACATATACTGGGAAAGTATTCCTAGACCAGAGGACCACAGACCACAGCAACCACACTATGTTTGTGTGTATGCATACTCAAGACGTGGCAGATATTTTCATAGAGAAAATAAATGTGTGCTGTGAGAATGCAGGCTGTGTCTTAACATATCTGTAGCACTGACTTCTGATATGGTGTGTGTGTGTGTGTGTGTGTGTGTGTGTGTGTGTGGGTTTGGATGGGGGTATCTGCGTGTGCCTGCGTGCTTTTTTTTTTGTTTTTGGCTTCTTTATACTCGCACATCCAGATTACTTTGACCACCATCGGCTACGGTGATAAGACTCCTCGTACCTGGCAGGGGCGGCTCCTGGCAGCTGGCTTTGCTCTCCTAGGCGTATCTTTCTTCGCCCTGCCTGCCGTAAGCCTTGCCTATTTGTTTATACCCCTTTCAGTTCACCCCGTTGCCAGTCAATGGTTGCCCTGCTGCCTTGGTGTGACCTTTGACCTCTCCTTCAGGGCATTCTGGGGTCAGGTTTTGCCCTGAAGGTTCAGGAACAGCACAGGCAGAAGCACTTTGAGAAGAGGAGGACGCCGGCCGCCAATTTGATTCAGGTGACGAGGGAGAGAGAAAGAGAGACAGAGAAAGAAGTTTTGCAGTGATATTTTGTAATTTCACTTCCAGGATTCAGCACATTAAAGTAATGTGCTCTTTTGGGGCATCTGGGTAGCGTAGTGGTCTATTCCATTGTCTACCAACATGGGGATTGCTGGTTTGATCCCCGTGTTACCTCCAGCTTGGTCAGGCGTCCCTACGGACACAGTTGGCCGTGTCTGCGGGTGGGAAGCTGGGTGTGGGTATGTGTCCTGGTCGCTGCACTAGCGCCTCCTCTAGTCAATCGGGGCACTTGTTCAGGGGGGAGGGGGATCTGGGGGGAATAGCGCGATCCTCCCATGCGCTATGTCCCCCTGGCGAAACTCCTCACTGTCAGGGGAAATCGGAGGAGGCATGTGGTAGTCTGCAGCCCTGCCCGGATCGGCAGAGGGGGTGGAACAGCGACCAGGATGGCTCGGAAGAGTGGGGTAATTGGCCAAGGGGGAAAAAAGAAGTACTCGTTCAACTCAGTATTTGTGTGTGTGTGTGTGTGTGTGTGTGTGTGTGTGTGTGTGTGTGTGTGTGTGTGTGTGTGTGTGTGTGTGTGTGTGTTTTCAGGCTGCGTGGCGTCTCTACTCTACAGATGCCCAGCACTCCTATCTCACGGCTACATGGTATTTCTATGACAGCATGTTGCCTTCCTTCAGGTAAGCTGTCCTGTCTGTCTCCAGTCCTCTGCATTTGACATTGGTGTGGACTTGTGAAGCCAGTCACATGTCATATGTGCCATAACAGTTGGTTTGTCCTTGTTTATGAAATAAACAAAGCTGATGTTTTCCAAGTGAGAGTGGAGGCCAGCTGACATTCAAGACTCGGGGTAAAAAAAATCTCCCAGAGGGCACATAGTGAAATAGTGTAATCTCTGCTTGCTGATGAAATGCTAAAATATATTGCCCACATCCATATGTACAGACATACAAAATATCAATGCCATGGGAAAATTATCACCCCAATCCCCAATCGGCTTTATTCATGCAGTGGTGGCGCTGGTGGATTGAATCAGTGGTGGGGTTTTCAGGGTTCAAATTACACAGTGGCTTTCAGGGGAGCCCTATTTTCTGGTACAGTACTGCGTATGTCACATGCATTCGCATACATGGACGTGCGCGGTCGATTGCAGGGTCACTGCGATAAACATTCTACTGTTACTACATCCTACAGTTAATACTGTCAATAATATTTCACTTCATCCAGAGAAAATCTAGCCATGCAGGAAACACTAAGAGGCAGAAAAACAATCCACGCTACAATGGCACCTGTCAAGGGGTGGGATGTATCAGGCAGCCAGTGAACAGTCGGTTCTTGAAGTTGATGTGTTGGAAGCAGGACAAAATGGGCAAGCGTAAGGATGTGAGCGACTTTGACAAGGGCATTAATGTGTTGGCTGGATGGCTGGGTCAGAGCATCTCCAAAACGGCAGGTCTTGTGGGTTGTTCCCAGTAAGCAGTGGTCAGTACCTACCAAAAGTGGTCCAAGGAAGGACAACCGGTGAACCGGCAATAGGGTCATGGGCGACCAAGGCTCACTGATGTGTGTAGGGAGCGAAGGCTAGCCCGTCTGGTCCGATCCCACAGAAGAGCTACTGTAGCTCAAATTGCTGAAAAAGTTAATGCAGGTTATGATAGACAGGTGTCAGGACACAGTGCATCACATCTTGCTGCATATGGGGCTGCAGACTGGTCAGAGTTCCCATGATGACCCTTGTCCACCGCCGAAAGCACCTACAATGGGCACATGAGCATTAGAACTGGACCATGGAGCAATGGAAGAAGGTGGCCTGATCTGATGAATCACGTTTTCTATTACATCATGTGGCTTGCCAGGTGTGTGTGCGTTGTTTTCCTGGGGAAAAGGTGGCACCAGGATGCACTATGGGACAAAGGCAAGCCAGCAGACACAATGTGATGCTCTGGGCAATGTTCTGCAGGGAAACCTTGGATCCTGGCATTTATGTGGATGTTACTTTAACACGTTCCACCCACCTAAACATTGTTTCATACCAACTACACCCCTTCATGGCAATTCCCATGAATAACATGGGAATTGCCATGAATCCATGGTATTCCCTGATGGCAGTGGCCTCTTTCAGCAGGATAGTGCACCCTGCCACACTGCAAAAATTGTTCAGGAATGGTTTGAGGAACATGAAAAAGATTTCAAGGTGTTGCCTTGGCCTCCAATTTCCTCAGATCTCAATCAGACCGAGCATCTGTGGGATGTGCTGGAAAAACAAGTCCGATCCACGGAGGCCCCACCTCGCAACTTGCAGGACTTAAAGGATCTGCTGCTGACATCTTGGTGCCAGATACCAAAGGACACCCACGGCACGGTGTGGACTGATACATTTAATAAAATGGAAGAGTTTCACTTAGATTATTATTATTCCGAGGAATTTTGAAATGTATGTAGTTAATATATCAAAGACTAATGAGCGCGCATTTAGTCCCTCTCAGGTCATCCATGAGTGAGTGAGTGACTACAATCTGCGACGCATAGTCCACGTGGGAAAAACAGAGTAGACCATTTGCATCGCAGTTAGAGAACAGAATCACATGACAATCATAACACAAAAAAAAAGTCAATAGTAACTAGGACTAGGGCCAGTCCTGACAAACACACAGCTCAAGCAAGTAATTCCCTGGGTGTCCGAGTAGTGTGGCGGTCTATTCCGTTGCCTGCCAACACAGGGCTCATCGGATCAAATCCCCATGTTACCTCCAGCTTGGTCGGGCGTCCCTGCAGACATGTGGCCGTGTCTGCAGCTGGGAAGATTGATGTGGGTATGTGTCCTGGTCACTGCAGTAGCGCCTCTGGTCGGTCGATGCACGTGTTCGGGGGGGAGGGGGAACTGGGGGGAATAGTGTGATCCTCCTACGCGCTATGGCCCCTGGCGAAACTCCTCACTGTCAGGTGAAAAGAAGTGTCTGGCGACTCCACATGTATTGGAGGAGACGTGGTAATCTGTAGCCCTGCCCGGATCAGCAGAGGGTGTAGAGCAGCAACCGGGACAGCTCGGAAGAGTGGCCAGATACAATTGCAGAGAAAAAGGGAGAAACCCCCACCCCCCACCCAAAAAAAAAGGGAAGCGACCACAGGGAAACATGTTAGCTAGCCAACTCAGTGAAGAAAAGTTAAAGTGGTGATGGAAACGTAGTGATTTTTTTCTTTTTTAAATTTATTTCTAGTTTTTCCCCTTATCCCGCCCGATTAACCCAATGTCATATGGCCAGAACTCTTGTCGAATAACTCCCCTGGCTCACGTTTCCACAGGAAGGAGATAGGCGTAACACCAGCTTCCTTCAAACTCGTGTCGGCTGCTCTCCCTATTTTACACGCTGAAGCCTCACATGGATTGCATTGCCTTCACACCGCGAAGGAGACGTAGGGAAAATGCTTTCGGTTGCTTAGCTGCAGGCGCCCGGATGGGCCAGAGGGGTCGCTGGAGAACAACGAGTCCCCGAACACTACACCGATCTACACCCACTATCCCTCGGGTAAGGGTGGCCTAATGAATGCCTTACCACGTGGACGCTCTGGCCGTGACCGGTTACGGCGAGTCTTGGATATGAAACTCCCAGCCACGTGATGAGCGGATTGCAAGAACGGCGGTTTATTCCGCTTGGCCATCAGAGCGGCCGGAAACGTAGTGATTTGAGTGCGCCGCCATGCATGGATGGCCACAGCAGGAATAGACACAGCATTATATTTATCAAAGCGGCAACAAATGTTCAGAAATTGAAATATAATGAGCAAATAAACACAACATTCGCATATTTTTACTATTATTATTCATTTCAGGGACATTAATGTACAGAAAAATAAAAATGTATAACATGTGACACAAAAATGGGCAATGTTTCAGAGCTCCCCCTAAATAGCGTAGTGAATTCAGGGGGCAGCCTGGGAACTGCCGCAGCCGGGACACGAACGCGGGTCTCCCGCACCAAAGGTAACTACATTAACCATTCGACTAAAGGGTCCAACCTGTTATCCAAGGGCTAGCAAGTGTATTTATCCATGCATGGGGGGGAGGGGGGAGCGCCCATTAGCGCCCCTGTAATTCGAACCCAGGGTTTTCTCATCGCTTCTAAGTCAAGTTCTCCTTGCAGTTGTATTGAGCCCCGGGCCCACAATGTGCCAGTGCCACCACTGTTTACCTCAACATTTCATGAAATCCAAACCTCCCCCAAAACCCCTGGGTTTTTTATTTTTTGATGTTACTTTTATGTATTAATTTGACTAATTTTGTTTGCTTAAAAGGAGGGGAATGTGAGAAGTTTGAAAAGAAACAAACGTCTTTCTTTGCTCTTCATTTTGCATCGTGAGCAAAGACAAGTTTCGGACATATCTCTGTCTTGATTCCTCACACTTCAGGTTCATCTCATTCTCCATCAGTATTCCCCTGCTTTTAAACATGTATACTATTAATTTGGCCTCCTTTTTATGATTTTTTATCCTTTTTTTTACATTTGTCATGTTTTTGTTTTACTTTTGCATGTGGGTGTCAGAGAACTGACGCTACTGTTCAGTCATCTTCAGCGGCAGCGTAGCGCCAAGAAGGTTCTCCACAACTCCTACCACATGTTGCTGTCTGGGCTGCGGCCCTACAGCTCCCCCTACCTTTCGGGGGACAGGTATGCCCCCCCCCTCCCCGCCACCACCACTCAACCTCTACCAACATTGCAGGACATCCATACGGGTGGCTGAAAGTCTGTGTACTCCCACGCCGACGCATACATACATTTACTAAGCCATAATCAATGCAACACACGAGACAGACACGAGTGTCATGCAAAAAGACATATGGGCTGTAGTTACACAAAAATATAAACCCTCATTCTTAGCTGCTCCTTGTTCTGTATGTGTGCCGTGGATGCGTTGCGTATCTAACCACTTGTTACTAAATGCTGATCTAATCCGTTTGTGCCATGCAATGTGCTTTTCCCGCCTCTCCGTCCGCCGTCCGCGTCTGCCGATGTTATTCTTGCGCCACTTCCATCGTCCCTTCTTATTCACTCATCTGTTTCCTCCCTCTCTCCCTCCTCTCCTCTTTCCCCCTGTTTCTGGCATCACTTTTCCACGCCATCCCCGCATCTCCCATCTGTTTCTCAGGAAGGCAGAAGTCCCGTGCAGGTTTGTTCTTCCAAGTCATGAGCTGCTGTGTCTGTTGTCTCGGGGGGGGGCTCGGTGTTAGGACCGATTTTCTGCTTTAGACTCAGTATAACCTTTGCAGCTCACCAACCTAGTTAATGCCGTAGTCTCAAGGAAATGTGCAGTTTATTTTGCAGGGGTATCATTTATTTGTTGGTGTGAAGGCACTGCATGCATGACTGTAGGCGAGAAAACCAACATTACCATCCCCGAGTAAGCGATATGTTTATTTCTAAGGAGCTGCTCGGGTACTGTGAGGACTAATGGGTGATTTGATGGATATACTCAGGTGAAACTGACCCGTTTTGTTTGCATGGACCCACTAACATATCAGTCCAACCCCCCTGCTCCTCGCTCCTCCATGGGTGTGTACTTACCTGTCAAAGTGCAGCTTTTGCTCTGTGTTTAGTCAAGGAAACCAGCTATGGAGGGGAGAAAGGGGACTCTTTGGACTATTGAGATGCCACACTGCATTACTCCACAATTGCACCCCCATTCTCTCATTTCTTTAAACACCCCACCCCACCCCTCCAACTCCAACCGCCCTCGCCAGCCCCTAAATTTTGCTACTTTTTATCTTCACTGGTTCACAATGTGCCCCAAGGCTGGGCACCCCCCTTTTTTCACTCTCCCTCACCCCCCTCTCCCTCACTTGACTCTTCCCCTCACCCTTTACCCCTCTGCCTTATGTGTCTCCCCAGTCAACTCCTTTCTAAAAAGCGGGGTCTCTTCCGGATTCACGCTGGCCGCAAGCAGAGGTATCCACGGCGACAAGCCTGTGCACGGGGCACGCCCAGAACGCCATGCACCGATAACACATTCACCTCCCCTCCCGTAGCACACACACGCTTACTACACGCCTTGCCTGACAAACTCCGGGTCTCCTGGACCAGTGCGCTCGCATACTGAATGTCTTTAAAGCCCCGCCAGCGAATGGATTTGTGATGGAATATTAATATTATGAATATGGTCCTGCATGACATTTATTGTGGTAAAAGAGAAAAAGGTCAGGGGCGTCCAGGTGGCGTAGCCGTCTATTCTGTTGCCTACCAACATGGGGTCGCCGGTTCGAATCCCCGTGTTACCTTCGGCTTGGTCGGGCATCCCTACAGACACAATTGGCTGTGTCTGTGGGTGGGAAGCCGGATGTGGGTATGTGTCCTGGTCGCGCTGCACTAGTGCTTCCTCTGGTCGGTCAGGGTGCCTGTTCGGGGGATAGCGTGAGCCTCCCATGTGCTACGTCCCCCTGGCGAAACTCCTCACTGTCAGGTGAAAAGAAGCGGCTGGCGACTCCACATCTATCGGAGGAGGCACGTGGTAGTCTGCAGCCCTCCTCGGATCAGCAGAAGGGGTGGAGCAGCGACCGGGACGGCTCGGAAAATAGTGTAATTGGCGAAGTACAATTGGGGAGAAAAGGGGGAAAAGTCTATCGATGAGGTCATGATAACCTTCTGCTATCATGACGTGTGCATGTCTTTCTTCCAACATGTCAATTCATCAAATGTATATGATGAAATCGGTGCAGATTTGACCTCGAAGTCCGCAGTAACCTTGACATTTCATTATGTTCAAATCCACTGGCTGGTTGTTTTCTGACCTCTTTTTGAGAAGAGGGTTTAAATGATTCAGTATGCATTCCTGTTGGTTAGCTCCTCCTTCCCCCACAAAGCAGACATTTACTGTATGGTTGCCCTACAAAGGTCTGCTGAAATGTTCTGTGCATGATTTTGAAAGACTCAGTCAAATTTGCTAACCCGCATGCGCCCAAATCCTTTATTTTCCTCGGCATGCAACAGTTTAGCACACCCCCCCCCCCGTTTACTTCGGTCTACCTGAGCATTTCAGCTTGCTCGTATGAAATGCTGCTTCCGCTAATGCCCGGCAACTATTTAAATTTTAATTTAAATAGCCGGCTAGCATACACACGCACACACAGGATGGAGTATATCATCGGAAAAACGTGGGAGTGAACAACAGCGAGCCTTTAGTTGCTCTTTGGTGCATGATGCTTGACTTGCCTGGAGGACCGGTGACGGTATGTAACATGTTAGTGGCCATAGTGAGGGAGTGAAGCCCACCATAACATCAGTGTCAGGAGTCAGGAATGGTCACCAGTTAGCTTCATGTTAAGCTTGCCTCAGGTTGTGGCTGAAAGAGTGGACTAGTTGACCAAATCAGACACCTTTGCATGTGCTTCCATTGCGGGTTTGAGGTGTAATGCTATTGTACTATTGCAGGAATAACTGAGGCGTGTCTTTGTTCTGGTGGTAGGGTGAATTTTTTTCCGCCTTCGCAGCACTACTGTACCTCTTGAATCAGGTTTCAATCAGATTTTGCTGAATCAGGCACATAAAATAAGCAAATCCTCAGGGCACACTCAGTATTTAGCGGTGCGGTCTCCATGGTCAGACTCCCTCAGGGATATGTCAGCTCGTCTGTCCTTCATTTATGAGACAAATGTCCGTGTCTGTTTCCGTCCTTGTTTTTGTTGGTCGGAGTCTTTGTGCGTCAGTGACTGTCACGAAAGTCAGTGGCCATGTGTTGTGTGTTACCGTATCCTTACTAACAACCTCTTCTCTAACAAGCACAGGTTGCGCCCTTGCTACTTTGCAAAGCCCCCAAGTTAATTAACGCAGCATAGTTTTCCGTTGCGGTCAATGGCATGGCCCTCACTGTCAATGAGGAAAAACACACAGGCCTTCAGGATCCCATGTACAAGGAGTCGGGGGACAGAAGTTTGACTAATTTATCCCCGCTGTCAGCAGTAAAATGGGATTCCGGGATCGGATCCGGATGAACAATTCCCGTTCGTCACAAACCATCCGGAGCAAGGCGTCTCCGCTGCCACCCGGGTCAAGCGTCCGTCATTCTCCCACCCAGGAGAATGTGCCGGAGGCCACCAGCCCGGGGAAGGTCCAGAAGAGCTGGAGCTTCAATGACCGCACCCGCTTCCGCACATCCCTTCGCCTCAAGCCACGTCCGCCTGCTGATGGTGGGTAACATTAAAAACAAAACACACACAAGGTGTCTGGGTGGTTTGGCGGTCTATTCTGTTGTCTACCAACATGGGGATCGCTGGTTCGAATCCCCGCATTGCCTCTGGCTTGGTCGGGCGTCCCTACAGACACAATTGGCCATGTCTGCAGGTGGGAAGCCGGATGTGGGTATGTGTCCTGGTCACTGCACTATTGCCTCCTTTGGTCGGTCAGGGCACCTGTTCAGGGGGGAGGGGGAACTGGGGGGGAATAGCATGACCCTCCCACGCGCTACGTCCCCCTGGCGAAACTCCTCACTGTCAGGTGAAAAGAAGCGGCTGGTGACTCCACATGTATCAGAGGAGGTATGTGGTAGTCTGCAGGCATGTGTAGTCTGCAGCCCTCCCCGGATCAGCAGAGGGGGTGGAGCAGTGACTGGGATGGCTCGGAAGAGTGGGGTAATTGGCCAAGTACAATTGGGAGGAAAAAAAGGGGGGAGGGGGGACACACACCATTCACAGATTTTTAAGGACCATTATAAAATTTCTGCTTGTCTTCTGTCCTCCTTGTTGCAGTGGAGGGGGTAGGGGAGGACAGCGTGGAAGACAAACCATATTGTGATGTGGCCATGGAGGAGGTCATCCCCGCCGTGAAGACACTCATACGGGCTGTCAGGTGAGCCCTGTCATAGATGGGATTTTAGCAGTGTGCTTACATCTGCAGTCCTCCTACTTTTTGTTACATGAATGAATGCTGAATGTGCAATTTTTCACCCAGTGCCCTCTCTTATTCATCCTCCCAGATTGTCTTATTAGAGAGGACTGTGAAAAAAGAAAGTGAAAGGAGAATAGAGGGGGAAACATGAAACACGGGTCCTGTGCACTGAAAGCTTTCGCTCTTTGCGATGCACAAGACCACGCTTCATATTCACAGCCTTTCCTCTCTAGTCTGTCAGGGCCTTGTTTTAGGGAATTGCATCAAACTGCTTTGGTCCCTGAGATCTGCCTTGTCCTGGTTTTCACACAGGGATCTGGCATCTCTTGTAACTCACCCCCCCCCATCCAAACTGTGTTAGACAGATCACAGCCTGGCTTCACCTGGCAGCACGTTGCAGCCTGTCAGGTGCAGGCTAAAGTTCTCCTGCTGCCGCTCACTGATAGGGTCAGGCTGGTTTGCCCGAGTGACGTTGCACGCCACCCTTGCACGGACAAATGCCTCTTGCATGTGTATCCGTAGCACAGGCACTTACTATAGCATCTACGCCCTACATTAAGTGACCACAGTTAGATGAACACGCTGCTCCTCCGTTTAGGCACTGCCGTGTGCAGTTTCAGCTGACTGGGTAGAAACGTCCACTTAGGAGCCTTGAGGTAACTGACCCTTCCTGTAGGGAGGCTTAGTTCTCCATTTTGACCTTGTTGCTCAGCAAGGCCAGCTTATTCAGTCAGGTCATGTGTAAGGTAGCGTGATAGGGTAGCCTGCACACACACACACACACACACACAGACACACACCAACTCTGCAGATGGAAGATCACAGTACAGTATGACTGTACAGAGATACATGATATTGTGGAGTTTTGACAAGGACAACTGCATTAAATTAATGACAATTGATTTAGCACATAGCCAATTTGATAACAATGACTGTCACTTCCTCTGATCTTTGGCAGATTTCAAGCGTTACATTATTTGTTCTGTTGCAGTTATAAGGCGGTGGGAAATGACACATGTTTGGGTGGATACTGTAGCTGTGTATGGCCCTGTTTAGCCCTAGTCTTAATATGTGTCTTGGGTGATCTGGTCACAAGTGGGCAGCTCTGAGTACGTCAGTTCACACCTGGCATTGGAATGCATCTCCATGGGTTTGAGGGGGTTGGGCTCAGTGCTGCAGTGGTCAAGTGAACTTGAACCTGACATTGAACTTGAATGTGCAAGCAGGCGGGGGCTCTTCCACAGTTGTAGGTCTGATGTGTGTCAGAAATTACAGACGAGGTAAACAAAAAAAAACAAAAACAAACTAAACACAGAGGAAGCTTTGGTGAAACAAATGTCAGGTAGACAGCCTTTGCTTTTGGTCCGTCACCTCGGACAGTTCAGCTGCGCTCGGCAGAATCACGCAGGATATTTTTTCTATTGGATATTATTTCTATTGCTTACGCAGAGGACGTCAGTTGACTAGGCGGTCCTTCAATGCAGCCTGGGACCCAAGTATGTTTACACTTCAAATGTGATGTGGACAAATGTGGCCTGAGTGACCAGGTCTGAAGATGCATCGAGGACACATTGGGTGCATTTACACCTGTACTTAGAGCTGTCCACTTGTGATTGGCTCACCTAAGACACATGTTAATACCAGATCTAAACAGGGCCTATGATAGAAAAGATGTCTTTTCAGTTACAATAATAATGATAATAATAATAATAATAAATCAAACTTATATAACGCTTTTCTAACACTCAAAGTCGCTTTACAACAAACGGGGTGAAACAATCCATCCATTATCTTAACCGCTTATCCTGCTGTCAGGGTCGCGTGGATGCTGGAGCCTATTCCAGCAGTAGCTGGGCGGCAGATAAACATAACACAAACATACAGGGGTGGATGGGAAGGGGGGCTACGAGAGGGAGAAGCGGCAGCCACACACGACACCGGCAGTACTCTCCCACCCAGACAGATACAAAAGGGCAAGAAAAAGAAAAAACATCAGCGCTGTGGACGTTGATGTTGTGTAGGGGTTTACTCCCGTAGCCTAGTCCTCTCCCGAGGTATCCAATAGGTAGTGGCACTATTTAACCCATAGCTGGGGGCTAGCTCGTGGGCATCAGGGAATATCCACACACTGGTGGGCCTGCGTACCGCACGTCTAGGGGCCAGACCTCCTCCGAGTCCCTTGTAGTTCAGGCAGGGTCCAAGGTAAACCCAGTTACCATGTGTCGCCACGAGGAGGCGCTACATAGGGCTTGCTGTTGCAGAGGCTATGTACTGGCGGGGGGAGACTTACGTGCTCGGCTCCTGTTCGCATTTCTGCTAGCCAGCGGTGAAGGTTGAGAATGAGACGCGACAGGCACAGAACACTACACCAACACACTAGACGCTTCACAACAGCCTCACTTCTTACACAAGAATGTCACACACACACGTATGGCATTGATACCTTAACTGCGTTTGAAAATATTTTTAAAAACATTTCTTGGGCATGAAATTTCATTTAAACTAAGAAATTTTATCATCTTGCATGTGCATATATATATGTATGTATGTATAGTAAATGGGCTGCATTCATATATAGTGCTTTTCTAGTCTACCGACCACTGAAAGCTCTTTATAGTGTATGCGCCTCACATTCACCCATACATTCATACACTGATGGCAGAGGCTGCAAGGTGCCAACCTGCTCATCAGAAGCAGTTAAGGGTTCAGTGTCTTGCTCAAGGACACTTCAACATGCTCTCCGCAGAAGCCGGGGATCGAACCAGCGACCTTCCGATTACTAGATGATCCGCTGTACCCCCTGAGCTACGCTGCCCCACATATGTGTGTCTTTGTGATGCATGCATGTGAGCGAATTTGAAAAATGCTGATTTGGCAAAACTATACACACCTGTCACACGTGTGCATGGGCAAAAAACCAACCTTTGGGGTTTTACTGTGTATTTAATCCATGTTGAGGTCCCATAGGGCTACACATAATGTGTTGCACAGAATGCACACACACACACACGGGTGAGTTTTTCACTGATGGTGGCAAAAAATACTACAATTGCCAGCAAACATCTGGAATAGAGGCCAGGCCGGTCTCCGGGGAGTTGATATGAGTGGATTATAGTGAATCACTTCCTGGTCCCCTGTGTCAGCGCGATGTCCTCACAGCATTCCTCATGTTAGCGTGACGCTAAAGTACGGCGTGTTTTGTATGAGTGGTTGCACTGTAGAGAATAACAGCACCTTAGTGGTGCTGTGATCAAACTGGGCACTCAAAACAGCCCCGAGGCCTTTCAGCACCAACCGTACGCCGGTGCATTTTAGAGGCTTTTAGGTGAAGCACTGGAGGCTCATATCAAAAGCCTCATATTTGATGAATGTTATCATATTTCCGAGGGATGCGGCTGATGCGAAATGTAAAGCCCTGCTCTCATGTTACCAGAGGTTGTCGATTCATGTGGTGCTTTCGGGCAGTTTTGTTTAGGTCTGTCCCTGTTTTTGCCCGATTCGAGTTTTCGTTCATTTTGCTGGCTGCAGTACTCAATCGGTTACTTTATTGATCCATCCATCCATTATCCAAACCGCTTACCCTGCTCTCAGCGTGGCGGGGATGCTGGAGCCTATCCCAGCAGTCATTGGGCGACAGGCGGGGAGACACCCTGGACAGGCCACCAGGCCATCACAGGGCCAACACACACACTCACACCTAGGGACAATTTAGTATGGCCGATTCATCTGGCCTACATGTCTTTGGACTGTGGGAGGAAACCGGAGCACCTGGAGGAAACCCACACAGACACGGGGAGAACATGCAAACTCTACACAGAGGACGACCTGGGACGACCCCCAAGGTTGGACTACCCCGGGGCTCAAACCCAGGACCTTCTTGCTGTGAGGCGACTGTGCTAACCACTGCGCCACCGTGCCACCCTACTTTATTGATATCCAAGAAAAAGAAAAAAAACCCCACACCAGCCTGAACACTTCAGTGCTTTGATCTGAATTTGGAGTCAAACAAAAATCTTCATATTAATTGTGAGAGGTTTTTTAAAAAAAATTTTTTTTTTTTTATCGCTGCCCACATCTCTCTTATCTCTCATATCAGCCACTTCTCCGGGGTCGGGTCGCAGCGGCTGCAAGCTAAGTAGGGCACTCCAGACGTCCCTCTCCCCAGCAACGCCCTCCAGCTCCTCCTGGGGGATCCCAAGGTGTTCCCAGGCCAGAATGGACATGTAGTCCCTCCAGCAAGTTCTGGGTCTACCCCGGGGTCTCTTCCCAGTTGGTCCTCCTGGACCAGCCTGCGATGCCGGAAGTCGGCACGCCCCAGTCCCCGCCTTTGCCTCCCTTCCGGCCTGCATTGCACCCTACCCCAATGCCTGCAGCGTGACATCCAAACACACTCGTCACTCGGAAACTGTTGGAAATAATTGTATAGACAGGGCTATGTTGTATTTACATGGACGCTGTATGACGAATCATTGTTTGATATCTTTATCCCGCTCATAGTGGATTGTATGAGCCCCTCAGTGGTTTGCATTTGACTCAGCAGACAGCTCTGATCTCAGCTGCTCTGTGCAGAAGACAGTAGACGGGAGGGAGTTCCTATACATGGTGCAGGTGTGTAAACACCAGGTGCTTGGCGATAGTGTAACACACACACACACACACACACACACACACACACACACACACACACACAGTCCCACCAAGGTTCAGAATTGATGACTTTAAAACACAGGTAGATTCCTGCACCAGGTCTAGGTGCTGACGCCTGACTTTGATGCATGTGGTTTATCAGTGTCGGGCTGCCTGCCTGTGTAGAGAGTGCTGTTTATGTGTGGAGGGATGGCTAAAGGGAGAGGAGAGAGATGATGAGGAGGAGGAAGAGGAAAGGGAGACAAAGAGACCTGGTATCTTTTGGTTCTGTGGCATTCCCTGTTAATAATCTCACGCTGCACAAAGCATGAAGCTTCTATATGATAACACATCTTATATTGTAATATAATGTTGTATACATTATAAGACAGAAATAAGACTTGTCCCTCCCCCGTCTTTCTCCCCAATTGTATCCGGCCAATTACCCCACTTTTCCAAGCCATCCGGGTCACTGCTCCACCCCCTCTGCCGATCCGGGGAGGGCTACAGACTGCCTCATGCCTCCTTCCGATACATGTGGAGTCACCAGCCACTTCTTTTCACCTGACAGTGAGGAGTTTCGCCAGGGGGATGTAGTGTGTGGAAGGGTCACACTATTGCACTATTGCATTGCACCCTACCCCAATGCTCATCCCCATGAGTGGTGGATCCATGTTGTTTTTTTGGGCTGGGCCCGACCGGGCCCCAAGGCCCAGCCACCAGACGCTTGCTGGCAAGCTCCCTTCCCAGGTCTGGCTCCAGGAGGGGTCCCGGTTGCCCACATCTATAGAACGAGCCGTCCCGGTCACTGCTTCACCCCTTCTGCTGATCCGGGGAGGGCTACAGACTACCACATGCCTCCTCCGATACATGTGGAGTCACCAGCCTCTTATTTTCACCTGACAGTGTGGAGTTTCACCTGGAGGACATAGCACATGGAAGGATCACGCTATTCCCCCCAGTTTCCCCTCTCCCCTGAACAGGTGCCCCAACCAACCAGAGGAGGCGCTAGTGCAGCGACCAGGTATGCAAGTGCAGCATGCCCACATCCGGCTTCCCACCCGCAGACACAGCCAATTGTGTCTGTAGGGACGCCCGACCAAGCCGACGGTAACACGGGGATTCGAACCGGAGATCCCCATGTTGGTAGGCAACAGAAAGAAATAAGACGTTTTTGCCATTTCCAAACCTTTGGTCTTTAGCTATCATCATCATCATCATCATCATCATCATCATCACATTTTGTAATTTCCTTGCAGTTTAGGTGGTGCCTAATTTTCATGATATTATCTGAATTGTTTTTTGTTTTGCTTTCATCTTTGTTAACTTAGCACTTATCCGGTACAGAATCAGCCCAGCCCTTACGAATGGCACGCCCTGCTCAGGAGACCCCAGGCCACGTGTCAGCACAGACGTTATGTAGAAGACACATGGATGAAACCAGGCCATAGCAGAATCACAAAAATATTAGCGCCAGCCACCCCAGCATCCTGAACTCCACTTGACACCTCCATCCCTGCACCAGTTTCCATGACGTGTTAGCACACCTCAGCTTTCCTGGAGCGGAGATAACGTCTCACTGTTAGCTATGCCAGCTCCGCTTTGCCCCTGCCAGCTATATTTGTACAGTTGGAGAAATGCTGTAGTTTTTATTTTCTAGAGTTTATTTATTTATTTTACTTTTGGGAGGTGTGTGGGGGGGGACACTCTTAAGTCTGACCATGTATTATGAAATCCACTTCTCATAGCAAGAAAGAGAGTCAGCGTTTTGACAAAATCCTTGGAGGATCCAAATCACAAGTTCACCCTCCCTCTTTCTTTGTACCCACACCTGAGACCCACCCTGGCTGGAAAAAAAAAAATCTGCACCTACCCGCAAAATAATAAAATACTGCCTGAAAATATACCCCAAATGCAGGAGTCATCAAGAAACAGAGTGCTGTGTGAGACTAGGCGTGTGCTGACGGCTGCTACGGCACCAGCTGTGGACCACGACTACTTCTCCTCCCTCTTTCTCTCTCTCTCTCTCTCCTGCTCTCTCTCCCCCTCTCTCCTCTCCTCTTCATCCCTTTTCTCTTTTCCTCCTCTTCTCACACCTACACTTCGTTCTTCCACGTGGCTTTCTAACAAAGCTGCAGCGCCGATCACGACACCGTACGACTACAGTGTGCGCGAGCTCCACAGAACGTGACAATTCTTTCCGTGGTCAGTTCAGTTATTTGGCCCCTCCCACAAGTCTGCACTGGCTTGATCCATGCTCACGTTTGTGTGTGTGTAATCTGTGTTGTGTGTCAGGTGTCAACTCTGTTTGGGTGTTTATAATGTGTGTGTGTGTGTGTGTGTGTGTGTCTGTAATCTGGGAGTGTGCATATGTGTGTCAACTCTGTTTGGGTGTTTATAATGAGTGTGTGTGTGTGTGTCTGTAATCTGGGAGTGCGCATGTGTGTGTCAACTCTGTTTGGGTGTTTATAATGTGTGTGTGTGTGTGTGTGTGTGTGTGTGTGTGTGTGTGTGTGTGTGTGTGTGTGTGTGTGTGTGTGTGTGTGTGTGTCTAATCTGGGAGTGTGCATATGTGTGTCAACTCTGTTTGGGTGTTTATAATGAGTGTGTGTGTGTGTGTCTGTAATCTGGGAGTGTGCATATGTGTGTCAACTCTGTTTGGGGGTTTATAATGTGTGTGTGTGTGTGTGTGTGTGTGTGTGTCTGTAATCTGGGAGTGTGCATATGTGTGTCAACTCTGTTTGGATGTTTATAATGAGTGCGTCTGTGTGCCTGCATCTGTACTGCCAGCAGCCATACTAACATGTACCCTAAGCAGGTGTGGGCTTGGCTAGTACTTGGATGGGAGACCTCTGCGGGAAACTGAGTTGCTGCTGGAAGTGGTGTTAGTGGGCCAGTAGGAGGCAGTCTTCCATCTGGTCCTAATTAAAATTTAAAAAGAAAACCTGTCAAGTGTTGGGGACACTGTGCTGTAGGAGTTGTGGTCCTTCGGATGAGACGTTGAACCGAGGTCCTGACTCACTGTGGTCATTAAAGATCCCATGGCATTTCTCGCAAAGAGTGGGAGTCCCCCGGTGTCCTGTAAAAATCCCCACCCTGGCTTTCTCCATCTGGCCACCTAATCATCCCCCCATGTAACTGGCTCAATGGTTCCTCCCTCTCCACCTCAAGCTGATGTGTGGTGAGCGTTCTGGTGCAAAATGGCTGCCGTGCATCACCCAGGTGGTGCTGCACATTGGTGGTGGTTGAAGTGAGTTACCCCCTTCAATGTGAAGGCGCTATATGAATGTAATCCATTATTATTATTATTATTATTATTATTATTATTATTACTGTGTGTGTGAGAGAGTGAGTGCATTGTGTGTTTATGTATATGTACATTTTTGTCAGTGTATGTATGTATTACGCACAGTAAGCACCAGGGCTGTGTGATATGACCAAAATCTCATTTCCCAATAATGATATATATCACGATATAACACATTTTCTGTAAAATCATGGAATAAATAGTTTCTGGTCTGTGTGCACACCTTGTGTGTGTGTGTGTGTGTGTGTGTGTGTGTGTGTGTGTGTGGAGGGGCAGCCCTCTGCCCTCGCTGAACCACAGAGAGCAGAGGATAGTAGGGCGAGCATCAATGACCGCAGAACGCAGTAGAAACTCTCACACTGAGCTGAAATGAAACGAGAGCACATGAATTAGGTAAACGACAAATAAACACCGTCTACTGCGTCTTGCCGTCATTTATGGTCGCGTTAGCTTCTCGTCTCCTCTCCTCTGCACCCTGTTTCACCGCGGGTGGGGCTCGGCGGAGCGGAGGAGAGAGACAGCGGTGGAGACTTGATGACAGCTACACTGTAAGTGCAATAAAAGCTTTGCGAGTAAAAAGCCAATGAAAGTAATTTATTCATGACATCCGTGCAAAAGACTGACCTACTCAAAATGACGAAAAATGCTGCCCTACAGAGAAACAATAGAGCATAATATGGAATGATAGACATTTATTATAAATTAGTATATTATTAAAGCTATTTATTGACATATCGCACAGAGCTAGTAAGCACATGCTGGGTGCTGTGTGCCGTGTGTCATGTATATATGTCATATATATGTCATATACATCATGTATATATTTCATATATGTTGTGTATATGTGATATGTCATATATGTCATATATGTCATGTATATACATCATATATGTCATATATGTGTCATATGTCATATGTGCCATATACGTCATGTATATATGTCATATATGGTATGTATATGTGATATGTCATGTATATATGTCATATATGTCGTGTATATATGTCATATATGTCATGTATATGTGTCATATATGTCGTGTATATATATGTGGGTATGTGATTGTATGCATTCTGGGAGCAAGTGGACATTTCTCAGCATACTAAGAGCTGCGTCTGCATATGAGAGATAGGGTTTCCTGGTAATAAAAATCTCTCCTTCCTTGACCTCCTTTTTCCTCCTCCTCCTCCTCTCTCTCCCCTCCCTGCTTGACTAGAGGTGCAATCCATCACAGGGTAGGATGACAGCTTGAGTGTGTATGTTTTATCCAGCTAACATTCAGTGTTTCCGGCCTTCTGCGTTGCCAGCATCTCTGGGCCGGCTCTTCCCGCTTGTGATAACACACACACACAAGCACACACGCACACACACACACACATGCGCAGAGTCGCCCTCTCTGCCACTTTGTCCAACATGTCTCACTCCCTCCAGTGTGATATCCAGTCAGATCGATTGGAGATGTAGAGGGTGATGTTATTGCTGGGTCCAGTACTGCTTGGGTCCACATTCCTCCACCACCTCCCATCAGATGTGCGTGGTGATGAGCCCTGCTCTGCCAAGTAACAGGGCCCTCCAACTCGGCTTGTCATTTAGAAAAGCCGGGAGGGACTGGGGAGCCCTCTGACAGAGGTGTGTGTGTGTGTGTTTTTCTGCACGCGTGTGTGGGGTTATGTGCTAACTGCTGAAAAAGCAGCACAGTGGTGGAGGACTGATAAGCAAATGACCCCCGGTGGGTGTTGTCATCAGCGCAACAATAACCATGTGGATTTCATCATTAATCTGGGTTAGCGAGTTGCACAGTCGTTAAGTAGGAGGGAATTCTTTCTGGAGGTCCTCCTTCTGCCGCTCAGTTCCCTTTACGGGGCTGTTTATGAACGATAAGGTCACTCCGGCTGTAATTAATCTTGTTATTCTTGTGAAAGCTCACATTATGTGATAGCTTTCTGGGCTCTTGCATTTTTCAAAAGGTTTACATCTAAGCAGTCTAGAGTATAAGCAGGTCATACAGTAGGTGCCCAAAAGGAACTTTTGCAACGGTACAATGGGTCTGTTGTGGTGTGTGTTTGTGTGTGTGTGTGTGTTTGTGTTTGGGTGTGTGTATGTGTGTGTGGGGTGTGTGTGTGTGTGTGTGTGTGTGTGTGTGTGTGTGTGTGTGTGTGTGTGTGTGTGTGTGTGTGTGTTTATTTGTGAAGGATCCTGAAGTTCCTTGTGGCCAAGAGGAAGTTTAAGGAGACGCTGCGTCCATATGATGTGAAGGACGTGATAGAGCAGTACTCCGCTGGACACCTGGACATGCTGGGCCGCATCAAGAGCCTGCAGACACGGTAAGATTTACTCTCACAACCTCCACCAGGCTCAACACACACACACACACACACACACACACACACACACACACACACACACACACACACACACAACAATGGATCGATGGATGAAAAAAAAATCCTGTAGCTTGACTCCATCTTGATTATGTTCATTGTGCTGTGTCTTTATGCATGCTCAATAATCCAGGTAAGGAAATCCCAGAAAGGTGAATCAGTTCATCTGGACACAACGTTTATCGTTTATCTCATCCAAGTGACTTCGTCAGTCTCAACTGACTGCAGGTATCCCCACCCTTATAAACAACACAGTTGGCCTCCACAGTGGTGCAGCGGTCTAAGCATGGGCTTAGTGTCAATGTAGTTGCCCACCGGGGACCGGGGTTCACACCTCGGTCTCGCCTCAGGTGCAGTCGGAGTGGGATTACACCTAAGACCCTACAAATGAAATCTTTGCTCAAGGGCCTCCAAGCTAACCAGATTCTCCAGAAAGCACAGAGCCAGGTGCCGAATGACCGAACGGGTGAGACAAACTAATTTTACCGTCGATGCTTTGAAAGCCAAAGAGGAGCAGAACCAACAGAGACTCACGTTGCGTCTAGATGAGGCCACTGTCCAATGTGTGATTGAGTTCACGGAGAAGGCTCGTCTTAACACGACACGGAAAGTTGAAAACCAGGCAGCAAAAGAAGTTCAACCTACTTGCTGCATGTCAGAGACATCGGCACACAGAGAGACGGACGCCAGACACATGCCAGCCATGTGGACAAATGGGTGAAGAATCTGTCCGACAGACAACTCACCCAGGCGGAGAAAGACATCTTTGCCAAGGGGCTGAATTTTGCTGTCACGCCGAGGGAAATCCCGATAGCGGAACTGATCACAGCCATGGAATCGGCGATCCGTTAAAAACAACATCGCGGACCCGGAAACATCACAACGGCGAACAAAGTTTCGGCCTGCCTCAGTAATGTGAAGGCGCCACCATCCAACATCAGCAGAGACGAGAGGAATGCTCTCACAACTCTCAGTAAAGACAATAACGTCACCATCCTTCCGGTGGACAGAGGTAGATGCACTGTTTTATTGATGTTACTTAGCAACATAAATACTTATGAGCCCCTGAAATGAGATCCAGGCAGTGGTTACAAGAAAAAGGTGAGCGATTGTCTGAAGCTGTTAGAACAGGACAATGCTATTGACAGAATTTTGTACCATAGATTATATTCAGGGGAAGCTACACCTAGTCTGTATGGGTTACCTAAGAAACATAAACAGGATGTGCCATTACGGCCTATTGTTTGTATGATTAACTCAGTGACCTACAACATCTCTACGTTTCTTGCATCTGTTCTTAACCCGTTGGTAGGCAGTAATGAACATCACATTCAGATCACTATGGATGTTGTGGATAAGATGAGGGACATCATTAAGGAGGAGGATGAAACAACGGTCTCTTATGATGTTACGTCTCCCTTTACGTGTGTTCCTGTTGATGAAGCAGTGGAGGTAGTCCGTATGAAATTACAGGACAACCCCAACCTTATCAATAGGACCACCCTTAAGACTGACCAAGTGTGTCTGCTCCTGAAGCTGTGTCTTCAGTCCACGTACTTCACATACAGGGGGCAGTACTATAGGCAGAAGCATGGGTGGGCTATGGGTTGCCCAGTCTCACCTGTAGTGGCCAACTTGTGCATGGAAGAAATGGAAAAGAGGGGTCTGATGCCCTATCCAGGGACACCACCTAACCATTGGTTCAGATTTGTGGACGACTATTTCTTCTTCTTTGACACCTGGGTTAAAATTGAATCTCAGGACGTACCACATTTCACTGACCACATTAACTTGGTGAACAACCACATCAAGTTCACCAGGGAGGATGTGAAAACAGAACAGGCCCTGGTTAAGTGTGGTTATCCTAACTGGGCATTTGTCAAAGCCAGGAAGATGCCCAAACAGTGCACCAGCCAATCGAAGAGAGGAGAAGGACAACAGCTGCCCAAGTGTAAACCAATGGCAATTCCATACGTAGCGGGAGTGTTGGAACAGTTGAGACACATATTTTCCAAACACCACGTCTCAGCTGCTTTCAAACCCCAAAATACACTGTGCCAGAAATTGGTGCACCCCAAGGATCGGGTCCCCCAGCACAAACAGAACAATATAGTGTATGCTGTTAAGTGCTGGGAGGATTGCCATGACTTGTACATTGGGGAAACCAAACAGACGTTGGCCTAAAGGATGGCACAACACAGGAGAGCTAACGGGTCAGGCCAGGACTCCGCAGTCTACACCCATCTACAGGCCAGTGGCCACTCTTTCAAGGACGAGGATGTGCACATCCTTGATCGGGAGTAGCGCTGGTTTGAACAGGGAGTCAAAGAGGCCATCTATGTGAAGAGAGAACGACCAGCCCTGAACCGGGGGGGGGGGGGGGGGCTAAGAGTACATCTGTCACCATCTTACAATGCTGTGATTGCAATTATTCCCCAATCCTCTGTGAATAGTACATATGGCCATTATAACTCTAGTTAATGGTCATGCCAATTTTCATATGAAACCGCTCGTTGGTTTCGGTCATTATGCAACTGTATTGTTTATAAGGGTGGGGATACCTGCAGTCAGTTTAGACTGACAAAGTCACTTGGATGAGTGATGAAACGTTTCTCCCGCTAAACATTAAGTGCAGATCAACTGATTCACCTTTCTGTGATTTATTGTGTTGTGTTTGTGTGAAAAGTGTGGACCAGATCATTGGGCGAGGGGCCATCCAGCAGGATAAGAAGGTACGCCCGGAGAAGGGAGAGAAGACACCTCCAGAACTGGACCCACTGGATGAGCTAAGCATGATGGGACGTGTAGTTAAGGTGGAGAAACAGGTAGCGATGATTTGGTTTGCGGTGCATTAATGGGCTCTAAATATAAAGGGGAAAAAATGTTATGTCACTTTGTGTCCGCACAGACTTACAGTAAACTTAAAGGATTTTTTTTTTAATTACAAGCTGCATCTTATTTTCATGGTTTTTGCCATTAAACATATTGGTTAGGATGACATTTTACTCACTTGCTTCATTTTGGAGATTTTGGACACAGGACCAACACTAGACAGAGCCTAAGAATGGGAACTGAACACGAGCCTTAAAGCTGTCTTTTCAACAATGACCAGAAAAAAAAATGGTGCCTCTAGACAGTTTAGACGATCGAGTTAAACTGGACCTTTTGACACATCTGACCCTTGTATTGCCCTGTAAGACTGCATTGTAAAGATGAGTCCAGCGGTGGTCCTGTATCCAAACAATCGACAACCGATGCACGATAGCAAAAACACCAAAAATGAGACCCGGTTTGTTAAAAATAGAATGATCCTTTAACTCACACTTGAGAAATCAACCGAAAAGAAAAGGATACAAATAACATACGTAGCATAATAACATGGGAAATGGTCATCCCTGCCGTGAGCCACTGAAAATTCAAGTATGTTTGTGTATTTGTCCAGGTACAGTCGATAGAGAACAAGCTGGACCTCCTGCTCAACTTCTACACCCAGTGCCTAAAGAAAGGCTCTTCCCATTTCACCCTGTCCTCCCTGCTGGAGCCAGACCTGACGTCTGACTACCACAGTCCCACGGACCACCGAGAGCTCTTCACCTCCGTCAACACGCTCAACATCTCTCAATCTGAGAGCGGCAACTTGGAGTGACAGGGGCCAGAAAAGCTTGGGACACCTAGACACACACACAAAGACACACACACACACACACAAATCCCTCTACTATACATCTTCCTTTGGCTGAACCCTTTATGAAAAGACATGAACATGACCTCTCGGTTCTTCTTTTGTCAGTCTCGTTCTCCATTCACTCCATCCGTTTCCTGTCATTCCAGAGTATCAGCACCACTGCAGCGTCTAAACCGTTGCCTACTTCTTCTTTTTGCTAATTTTGCATCCTCATGAATGCTTTCAGAGCTCTGAAGTGAGTGTGGAAAGCCACCAGATGGCTCCACCTGAACAGAGAGCCAGCCAAAGCTGCTCACCGCACACTCCTCTCATCCAACAAGGGCAGAAGAAGAAGAGAGGAGCAAACGAACACAACTAGTATTCAACTACTGAACAAGTTACAGTCACCCACCTCCTCCTGTTATCCATCTATGCCTACTCTAAAGCTGCAACCATAGCTATTGGAGTTTAGGCTTGGAAATTTTTTAACATGTTTGAAAAGACTTCTTTTTTCACACATTTCTTTTCTCCTAATGTTTTTTTTTCTGGCTACTTAAATCATATGACACCAAGAGGTCTCTTAATCAAAAGACTATGTTCAGACACAAACAGTGCTGCACGTTCCAGTCAGTGTTTCGGTACTTTATAGGGCACTGTTTTGGACGCCATCACACCCCTTGATGCTGTGATGAATGTAACAGGCCCATTACGTTGACAAATAAATACTGACGGAGCGTTGACACAGAGGAAAGCTACTGCCTATAATCTTGATGGATGGACTAGGTTAACAGCCGCCTTAACAAAACGGCACCCCCCCCCCCATCCAGTCCTCTGCAGGGTTCTCCAGAGAGATTTTATAGAGCTGGAAGAAATTCTGTTTGAAATGGCCTAACTTGACCATGTGAAACTTGAGATGCAAGAGTGTGTTTATGTGGGTTCAGGAGTGGCTTTTTTTGCATGCTGTGCAGTGATGTAATTACATCTATTGCTGAAGTGTTGTCTGTTGGTCTCTCAGTTCCTTGCTTCCAACAAGCCCAATTGCAAAAAACAAAACAAAAAAACAAGGTATCATTTCCATTTTGGCACAGATAGCAATCAGTCGCATCCAGTCAAAGAAACTCATATCGAGTTGTAAACGGATTTTAAAAACCACTTGTTGGAAAGCTAATGTATATCTAGAAGTATAACAATAGCTTTGATTTCTACTGACTCTTTGCAGTCCTTTCTGTCTTGCAGCCCACCTGACAGACATGCATGCTCCTCGCGAAAGCCCTCTAGATAAGGACACGGCTGATCCTGGGTCAGTATACAGACAGTTAGTTCCCTTCTACTGCATTGCCCCTCATCATTCACACATGGCCTTGGGTCAGTTTTTTTTGGGTCATGTCAACCAGTTTAGGAAGTCAGTACTATTCCAGTCTAGTTCCATTGTAAGGCATGTCGACTTTTCTCAGCAGGGAAGATGATAAAGAGATTATTACCCCTCCAGTCCACAGATGCTCTTCCTCATATCATATGCACTTGTAGCCAGCAGGCATAGAAGCACTACAGAGACTCTGTGGCCAGTATGTACAGTTTTGGATGATGACTTGCCTGAAGGGGCATCCAGGTCAAAAAGGTGAAGTCCAGGCCATTACCCTCATGAATGCACGTGTCTTAGGAAACGGTTTCAGCTTTATAACTTATAAAACCACGAATGAGTATGCCACAGTTTGCAGGGCTGGGGGTCTGGGGTCAGCCCGAGTATGTAATGTTGATTGCCTGTCCACTGTATTGTTCTTGGTTGCTTTCCTGGAGGCATTTCATGTACAGCAAATACTTTGTAATAGTGGACAGAACTGGAGAGTGCACGTGCAAGCGCGTGCACACTTACACACACTGAGAGCAATTCCTTTACTTAAATAAGTTTGGCACCCGACTTGATAAATGTAACACGTGTTGCGTCATGTATAATTTTGTCTCTTGTTTGTTTTGTCTTGTTTCTTTACTGGCATCGTGTACCTGCGTTCAAATTTATTATTATTATTTTTTTGGTAATCTATAATGACAAATAAGATGTCAAACTTAAGTGATTTTGTAAAACTGATTTTGGCTGTTCAAAAACGTGAATGTAGGAATTAAGTTAACACATTTCGTTTAGTTGGAAATTATCTTTTCATAAAAGCAAATAAATGTAGCATTTTTTTGTCAAGTTGGATCATAGATGACACATCATGACTGAAGACTACGTGCGCACATGTTCACACATGCACACATGCCCACAGGCATGCGCACACTTAGCCACAGAGCTCATATATATATATATGTATATATATATATATATATATATATATATATATATATATATGTATGTCATTAGATAATTGCTGTAATATTTCTTAAATCCTTACTCATATCATGACAAGTTCATTTGGTCCAATCAAGCCAGTTGACTCAGGTGCTCCACTATGACATTCAAACCAAGTGTAGACTGCAGACAGCGACTTTACTTCCTGTCCATTCAGCATGGCACAATCTGGTTCTGTTGTCACCATAGGTGAGACAGTGGTACTCCAGAACTTGCTGTTTGCATTTTCCACTTAGGGTACGTATTCATTTTATTGCTACAAAAAGCCTAAATTAACAGAAATACCGTTTAGACAATGCTGTCATGTCATTGTTGCCTGGAATGTTGAGCTAAACGATTGCATATGTGAGACTACTGTATTGCATGTTGTTGTCAGTGGTGGCCTCAGATACTAGAGATGTTTTTTAGGTGTTTCCTGTAAAGTCTTGAGTCCTGGTGAAAAGAAAAGACCTGTGCCTTCTGTGTCCTCATTCTATAGTCAGTATGGTGTGGCTACAGTACAGGATATGTTGGTCTTCTGTCTCAAACTTAAATGTATGTAAATGCTGCTTTGAGGGGGAAATTTCATAGATCCCGTGTTTCATAGGGAAAAATCATATGAGGACAACCATGTTCTTTTCTTTTTCCTTGCAAAATCTTGACATAAAGAGAAAAAAAAGGTAAGCGTAGCAAACAATACAGTTTTAGGGTGTTTCTCCTCTATGAATGCTGCAACCTTTGATATTTTCTGACAATATATGTTAAGCATCAGCGTGACTTTATGAGGACCTCTGCACTTTGAAAAGGCTGATAGTATTCACAGATGTGTCAGATCTCATATATGGGGGCTGGAGGCATGAATATTTGCATCATCACAGGGAACTCTCCAGGCATGTGTCCATTCATAAGCATGTCACGTCCATCAGAATGGCTTCCACACAACTACCTCTGAGGCCACTAGGGGGCGCTAGTCTAGGAAACCAATTAAAAGATAACTGATTGTCTAATCTACATGAATGCTATGCATGATCGAGCTCTTCTGCACGCTCTCTCTCTCTCTCCCTCTCTCGCTCTCTCTCTTCCCCTCTGTCAGTGTCCATAACATACTATTGTCCCTTATTCACCGACTTGCTGCCATCTGACATTCCAGCCCATTGCCCTTTAACTGCTCTCTTACGTATTTGAACGATTCTTATAATGAAACATTAACTTGTCAAAGCAATAATTAAGATGCTAACAACGTCTTCCAATTTCAATTGTAGAGATTACTGTTTGGTGAATTAAGGCGCTTTTCTTATTTTCTAATCTGATGCACAACGTCTATTTGATTATGGAAAGAGAAACGAAAAGATGACCCACTGAGAATAAATTGAACTCACATGACTAACTTATTAATTTATTTGTTTCAATAAAGCTCTTTGGATTGAATGTTGTGTTTTGGGTCTCCTTTTTGTTCTGAACCGGACTATCCTCTTCCCCTACACAATTAATTTATAATGTCATGGACTCCACATGCACATTGAGATGATTTAGATTACTTATTACAGTTTCTCAGGGCGGCGGAGTAAACTGCTGTTTGGATAGCAGGACCCTCGCCCAGACAACATGGCTTCAAGCCTAAACGAGTCTTCAGCAATGCTTCTAGCATTGAGTCCTTGACGAGACATTAAATCTTTACCAGGTCCAGGACTCCAGGGTCGCCACTCTGTGGCTGACCTTGCAATGTTAAACTCATGTTAATGGGGCCAAAGTAAAGGAGAATTCCCTTGGGGGGGGGGGGGGCAATAAGATATCACATTAGTATATGTGAGGGTTTTTTTTAAGTTGCATATAATCAAGGTTTTTAGCAGGATGATGGGAATCCTGGCGAATTAAAGTCCATATGTCCAGTTGTGTAATGCACACGGATAACAAGGGAGTTAATACTTGAAGACATCCCATTGATGGTCTTGCATAATAAATCTGTTTTAAAAAAATCTGTATAGAGAAGAGAAAAGGCAAGACTGTAGGGGTGCAACGAATACCGTAGGGGTGCAACAATTAATCGACGTAGACGATAAAAAATCGATGGCAAAATTGGTTGCCAACGAATTTAATTATAGACAATTCGTCGGTTACGTCATCGCGCGTGTATTTCACGCTGTGGAACTGAACTAAACATTGTTTCACCGGCGTTGGTGACGCAGGCAGCTCAGGTATCAACGCTCTGAGAGTTGCACATGCGCAAAAGCGACCGCTAACGGAAGCGGAAGCGACAGGATAGGTAAACAAAACAGCAAAATGGCGCCCGTATGTGCAACGCCATCGCGTCCTAAAACATCTAAAGTCTGGGAGCATTTCACCCTCAACTTGGCAAAGAAACGGATTACCTGCAAGATTTGTAAGGTGGACCTTGCTTATCATGGGAGCACCTCGGTAATGCACGAACATGTGAAGAGGAGGCACGTTGGACATCTGGACGATGCGGACGCGCCTCGGTAAGATAGTTAGCTTGTTAGCTAGCTAACCATGTACGGAGTTGTCTTGACTTTTAACATTAACATAAAGACTTCTGTCTATTCCCTGCGTGCAGGATTCTAAGAGTTTAACAGAGTAATGTTACCCTTTTGCCTGACAAATGTCTTTTTTAATCAAATTTGTGCAGTCCGACTCTGAAGAAGAGTAAAGGTACCATGGATGGCTTTATGCAAAAGGAGACGTGTACACCGGAGCAAGCGACTGCCCTCACCGAGTCAATACTACACATGATGGTCAATGACGTGAGCTGTTGATTTGAGCGATTCATCATCTGACTAGTCGATTAATCGTTTCAACAATCGATGACTTGTCGACTATCAAAATGGTCGTTAGTTGCAGCACTACAAGATTGTACAAATGGATCCACCTTGATGGATGCTGTCACACTGCGAAATTGCAGTGTAGTCAATTAGATTATGGACATGTGCTTGGCAATGATTTGTGTGCGAGTATCGAATGTGTTGTTTGCCCGACTGGCTCAGCAGAAGCACAGATGGGTCAGCTTTTCAAATCTGTCTACATCTGACACTATTATAAAAAAAAAGCAAACTATCCGAGATAGTTGAATTTAAAAAATGACAAAATAAGTATAAACTCACCAAAAAGGAGTGTATTAAACTAGTCACCAGTAAGTGGTGGAATGAGGGGCCGTGTTTATCTAAGGATTTTGTATTGCTTTCAAAAACTTTAAGAATGCCGGAGTTGATATTTGAGAGAACTTTTATGTCCCCTTATATCCTATTAATTACCTGCGTACAACTTCATCATGTTTATAAGCAACCTGTTTATTGTGGGTTGTGCTGGTTTTACCAGTGTACGTTTTATGCTCTAAACTGCACACTGGGCAACACAACTGAATACAGCACACCACCACCTTTATGAGATGTGTTAGTCCCTGTTTCAACTATCCTTTATTCCCTTTAGTTAATGTAGAGTCAACCTATGTTCAAGTCAGATCTACTACGCTGCTATTGTGAACGAGATAAAGCTACATTGAGAGTCTGTATTCCTATCTTGTGACAGGAGTTATGCATCATCTGATACGTTGTGCCTTTTTGTTTTTCTGTTTGATTTTGTAAACGCAACATCCATTGCACGTTGTTTGTCTTGGGAGAGAGATCCCTCCTCTGTTGCTCCCCCTGGGGTTTCTTCCTATTTTTTCTCCCTGTTAAAGGTTTTTTTTTTAAGGGAGTTGTTCCTTATCCGATGCGAGGGTCTAAGGACAGGATGTTATGTTGCTGTAAAGCCCCTTGAGGCAAATTTGTAATTTATGATATGGGGCTATACAAATAAAACTGACTTGACTTGATTTCCCTCCCCCCTTTTTCTCCCCAATTGTACCTGGCCCCACTTTTTCCCAATTGTACCTCACTCTTCTGAGCCATCCCAGTTGCTGCTCCACCCCCTCTGCCGATCCAGAGAGGGCTGCAGACCACCACATGCCTCCTCCGATACATGTGGAGTCGCCAGCCGCTTCTTTTCACCTGACAGTGAGAAGTTTCACCAGGGGGATGTAGCGCGTGGGAGGATCACACTATTCCCCTCAGTTCCTCCTCCCTACCGAACAGGTGCCCTGACTGACCAGAGAAGGCGCTAGTGCTGTGACCAGGACACATACCCACATCTGGCTTCCCACCCGCAGATACTGCCAATTGTGTCTGTTGGGACGGCCAACCAAGCCGGAAGTAACACGGGCATTCGAACTGGAGATCCCTGTGTTGGTAGGCAACAGAGTAGACTGCCACGCCACCCAGATGTCCCGACTATGTGCCTTTTATTGATTTTATTGCAAGTAATAAAGAAATTAGGAAAATACTAAGAAAGAAGAAACTTGTTCATGGTTAAGAATACGCAGACCTTTGGCTACAGACTAAAAAGGTGATTTTGGGGGGATTTGAAGCCCCCCTCCTCGCCCACCAACAGACACTGTAAATATGTCACAAATCGACCACAGGAGGAGGTAATGAGGCTTCAGAGATCACAGAAGTGAGAGGCGTGGTGGACTCCATGACAGAAGACCATCAACACACCAGTGGAATTACTGCTAGACAACCAGAACTGGGGACATTGCATTGTTAAATCATTTTATTAACATACTTTTCAAGAGCAAAACTGGAGATAAGTTGTTCTTCACAAAATGGCTGGCTTCTGTGATAAACCACTTCTCCTTTAAACGCTATGGACTTTCGGTTTGATACTCTCAATTTCAACATTGATAGTGAATGGGGGGGTCCAGCAGCAGCATAAAGCACACAGAGTAAAAGGGAGAGCAACAGAGAAGTGGCTCATTAGTTTTTGAACAAAAGTGAAACTGGGTCGATAACATGTCTGATAACACAATATTTGTAATGTGTACGCACAACTGTAGTACAGTGTCATCTCATGGGAGACAGGCGCATCCCATTTGATGAGGAGAAGAAAAGTTTGTAAACTTTGCTGCAGAAATATTTCCCGGTCTTCAGTTTCATAGTGTGAAGGCTCCTACCCCATAGCAGTGGTAGAGTAAGCACACGTGTCGTTTGAAGGGGTCGACTATCAGGTAGACAAATGTCTGCTCTTCATCTTGCTTTCCAGGGTAACGATGGCCATCTTCATCCTACAGAGGGCAGATGCAAGAGAATGGTCTCAATGAGATGACATATTCATCAGAGCCTATTCCCATGATTGAAGTTTCATTCAGGGTGTTACTATTGTAGTGTTGAGGTTGGTGTGTCATGTGCATGAAAATGTATTTATATAAATAGGGTTCATGACAACTCACTCATCACTCATACCCTCACACAACAAGGCACTTACATAAGCATGGACTCTGAGAACTGTTGAAATAGCACTGATCTCCTTGGTCTCTGGATTCTTCTGCACACTAGCAGGCAAAAAGTAAATAAAGAATTAAACATCATAAGTTTCTTTATGGTATATACAGAGGGGTGACAAATTCAAAGAAAAACCTGAAGGTTTGACCCCTATAGTAGGGGGTCCAAGGGCTCTGTTGTGCTGTGGGGGCATTTTCCTGGCATGACTTGGGTCCACTTGTCCCCTTAAAGGGAAGGGGTCACTGCAAATCAATACAAAGTTATCCTGAGTGACCACCTTTATCCTATGATGAAACATTTCTATCCTGATGGGAATGGACTCATCCAGGATGACAATGCTCCCATCCACAGGCCATGAGGGGTCACTGAATGGTTTGATGGGGTTGAAAATCATGTAAATCATATGCTATGGTCTTCACAGTCACCAGATTTCAACCCAATTGAACACCTATGGGAGATTTTGGACCAACACGTAATACAGCGCTCTCCACCACCATCATCAAAACACCAAATGGAATATCTTCTGAAAGAATGGTGTCCATCCTTCCAGTAGAGTTCAGAGACTAGTAAAATCTATGACAACGAGCATTGAAGCTGTTCTGGAGGCTCTTTACCAAGGCACTTTATGTTGATTTCTCATTTAATGTGTCACCCGTCTATATAAACCTGATCAGGTCTTTTATAAGGTCTTTTTTTATAAAGTCAGGTCTGTTATAACTACAGAGGGACAGAGAGGCACAAGATAAGATACAACGAAAGCCAGGGAATGGATTTAAACCCACAACTGTGTGAGTACATGCATTACATTTTTACTCAGCTTGACCTTCAAGGAAACCCCACCTGATCAGATCTTTGTAGATTTGCTTTGTGGTGTTGATGTAAGGCTCAATGGTATCTTCATACTGACAGAGTTCCCCTCCCAAACACAGGTGCTTAAAGAGGCGAAACAGAAACTCCCCTCTCTCCTCTCTCCCAACCACATAGTAGTGTTCAGATTCCTCCTCCTGGAGCATCTGCATGTGACAGAGGAAACACTTCTTCTGTAATGATGCTGGTGTTAATGTGCAGAAAAAAATCAGTGGAAATTATGTGAAAGGAATAAGACAGTCAATCAATTCTAAGACCATCACAATTTGGAGCAAGAGACGGTATTTAGATGGTAGAGAGGGTATTTAGTCTGACTAACCAGAAAGAGGGTGAGATGGAGAGAGAGAGAGTGTCACCTGTCTCAGTTCATCGTAGTCGGGGTGAACGTCATGGAGACATTTGACAATCTGTCCAGAGGGTGTCACAATCCCACAAGAGTAAATGGGGTCAAACAGCTCCATGGAGACCTTACTGCATGGCACAACCTCAACATCAACAGACACCACTGGCTTGTCTGGAACACACACACACACACACACACACACACACACACACACACACACACACACACACACACACACACACACACACACAGGGATGGAATGTCCATGATGCCATTTTCATTGTGAAGAATAGGTTAATAAACACAAAGATTTGACAGTAAAAGTTTATCAGCAGATGACATCAGCATGCTACACTTCTGATAGTGTTTTGGGAAACCATGTAATGAACGACTCACCAAGAGGTACCCAGGCTCCTGCCTCCATCCTTCGCAGGCTGGCCGCCACATTAGGGTTTCTGAAGAAACTCTGGACATAGAGAGAGACTTTAGAGAGTGACCTCACATGTAATTAAACATGACATTACAAACAATTAAACACAGAAAACCTGAAAATTTCAGTCTGGTAGGGTAGGTGTGCATCTTCCTCGTCATTTTGTAACTTGGTGGTTGGTTGTGCCTAGATTCTTGGTCTAAGGTTAAGAAAGCTCAAAACTAAATGTATTTTACCAAACTATTCTGCAGAAGTAGAAATAGATAGATAGACAGAATGATGTAAAAGTGTGTGTGTGTGTGTGTGTGTGTGTGTGTGTGTGTGTGTGTGTGTGTGTGTGTGTGTGTGTGTGTGTGTGTGTTTTACCAGTGCAAAATTTTCACTGCTGTACGGGTAGAAGCTTTGGTCAAAACTGTAAGATTGAGCAGAAATCCTCCCCATCATGGACCTGAAATTAACACACACACACACACACACACACACACACATACACACACACACACACAGAGGTTCAAAAACCAACCGCTTACTAATCTGGATGGGTAACATTTACATATAATTAATTTATTCGTTTTCTGTGGTTGGCAGGTTGAATTCCTTTAAATTTTGGACGTTACCATTTCATCAGCAGTTCTAGTGTCGCTCTGTCCTGTAGAAATGGGAATTTCTTGGAAGGAAGATGCGTGAAACAAAACGTTTGATCAAATGCAGATTTTTCTGCAGCCATGTTTTATTTCGGGATGTTGACCGGAAACAAAAAAAGGAAGGTAAGACTTGAGCGAAGAGAAGAGGTTCTTCGGGTTCAAGTAGTGGAGTGGATTTTGTAGGCAATCCCATTTACACAAGAGACCAATGGGCTGCTGGGCTGCTTACTGTCATCAGACACTTCCGAGCTACTCAGCCAATGAGAATCTGCCCTGCTCGACCTTTTACCAATAGGGGAAGTGAGACACAATCACCCATCTTGATTGGTTCAGCTCAGGTTTGTATACCGGTTACCGTAGCAACCAACACCGCGAACGTATTGGCTGACGTTTTCTGATTCCCGCAAAAAAAAGAAAACTGTCGAGATGTAAGAAATACATTCGTAAAAAGGGTTTTCTCTTTCATTACCCATTCTTCACAGCTGTGACCTACACGGGAAAAATAAAACACGTGCGCCCTTCTGGCAATATGAAAGTTTTATTTCCAGTTTTCTCTTGTCCGGTTTATGAAGGGCAGAGGTAGCGTCAAACCAGAAATCGGGGGTTTGGGTAATCGCTCCCACCTCGCCCGATATCTGTTCCGCCCCTTTACCTATAAACCTTTGCAGACCATCGTCTGTGTCCACTTTAACCCTGACCTTATTTTTCCACACGCCATTCTCTGGACACTCGTTTAAATGTCCTATGCAGTAAAGGGCTACAAGCCACATATTGATAGTGATGGCGTATCTCTTATGACGAAGTCCTTAAAGTGACTACTGAAAGAATCGGAAACCGGCCGGTGGACAAGAGAACGTGCCTCAAAGGAAGCTTTCTCTAAAATCTCCATCATATCTGTAAGCCATGCTACAACTGTCTCTTAATGAGAAATGCTGACAAAAGAGGGCCTAACCTTGATTGTAAAGGCATGGATTCGGGGGGGGGGTGGTGAACAATATCCTGGCTACTGGTGCACTGGCAGGACTGTTCACATATTTTCCATAAAACACCATCCATCCTGTAAGCATAAGCTTCAACACGGAAATTATATTTTGGGTTTTTTGGGGGGGGTTTTGTGTAATTTTCAGTTTGCTGCGACGGAAATGAGAGATTATGTCCGAGCAACAACTGTTTGAACTTTAATCTCCATCACAGCCATTCAGTCTGTCTAATCAGACAAGTCTGATGAAGAAAATGCAGCCTGACCTCCACAGCGCCAAAAAGGGAGAAAAAGCAGCGGAGAGAAAAAGAGGGGAAGTGGGAAAGAGGGAGAGGGGGTCAGGCAATTACACTCAGTGGGTGTTTTGACACGTTTACGCTGTAATATCTTGCTGTCGTGATTTCGTTACGTCATGGAGACACAAATGTTATCCTCGTGCTGTTCTTGTTGTCTTTGTGATTTCTATGCGGTAATTTCCTCTGATCCCTGGTTATTACAGGCGCGTCAGGGACCCAGATTAAAACCAGACAGTCTGGAAGGAGAGGCGGGTGTGGGAATCTTGGAGCTCTGAAATGCTTGGGAATATAGCACTAATGAAGTCATTGACATTGTAATCAATGAAATTATCGCAGCTAGAAAAGCGCTTATAAAATGCAACTTGATCGATTGATTGAACTCGCTTGACGATGACGTCAGATAGTTAAAACCTTCTCACTGACCACTAGAGAGCAGTCTTTAGTAAATCCTGTCAAAAACCCTCCTCAACCTTGCACAGGAGTCAGTGCCGAGGCCTTCGGCTTGTGATTTTACCTTTATCGGCTTTCAAGTTCAACTCAATATCAGCCACTTTGTGCTAAAAATCGATCAGAATTAGAAACATTTTGCTTTCTGGTTAGAAATCCGACTGCAAAATCCAGAGGGAAAAAAACAAGCCCAGTTTGGAATCCTATTTGGTGTGAGCTGGTTCAACTGGTTGAGGCCAAGCGAAAGCCAGGCGTCCCCAGGTTTTTTCAGATTGTAGCTGTCATTTCAATAAAAACCTTAATTTAACGGTTTCGGTAATTCTTCTGCGCTGGTTGGCCGCCATTCTCCCGCTTCTCGTTGGGTATTTTACATCGAGTGAAACAGCGCCCCTCTAAATGTTAACCCGCGGTGAATGTAGTGAATTTCAGTGTGTGGCGAAACACGGTATTGCACTCCTACTGCAGGCGCCGTGTCAGATCCAAAATGCGCCAAGGGGGCCTTAGCCGGGAACATATTTACCCCGAGAAAGTCGTGCCGCGACGCCGGAGTTGGCTTCACTTTAGTAAAAAAAAACAAAAAAACCACTGTAATCGATTGTTTTCTTGCTCGGTGCGGGATTCGATACGAGGTGTACTACACCACAAGGCGACATCACTAACCGCTCGGCTAAAGGGTCAGATCCGTTAGCTAGGGGCTAATGTGTCTTATTAGTAGTTTACAGTCGTCACCCTCTCCCGGAAGCGCGCCCTCGCGCTTGTTATTCCCGCGCTTCGAAGAGACTTCTGAGGATCTGCACACTTCCGGATCCCACCGCTGCCACCAATGTAACCGGTTATTTTCTTGCCCGGTGCGGGATTTGATACGAGGTGTACTGCACCACAAGGCGACATCACTAACCGCTCGGCTAAAGTGTTAGACCCGTTAGCTAGGGGCTAATGTGTCTTATTAGTAGTTTACACAACTTTTTTTTTTGAAAGATCAACCAATCAGATGAGGCTACAGTTATGCCACTGCCGCTCTGCGATTAGTCAGGACTGCGCCATCGGAAGCCAGCAGCCCTTTGGCTTCACACCAATCAAATCATAGCACGTTATCAACGTCATTGATGATGAATTTTAAAAAAAAACTGGGAGATTTAACCTTTCGCCATTCTTTATAATGACATCACCGCTAGCAAGTAGTACCGTGCCGTTATGGAGGGCGGAGATTTGGAGTTTTCAGTTAAAAAAAACAAAACTTTACCAACTACCACTGCAGCAGCAATTTAAAATTAAGACTGACGCCGGGCCAGCGCCAAAACTAGAGCTGTGTATGGAGAGGGAAAAAAGAGCGATTCGGACTTTCAACGAAGAAAATTGTGTCCGCACGGAGTGGCTAGCTCAGGGGTCCCCAATTAATTTTCATAGCGGGCCACTTTTAGGGCCACTTTTAAAACCACGGGCCACTCAACCTCCAGCAGCAGGTTGTTCGTTAGTTTGTTTTGGTGTCGATACGTTGCAGGTATTATAATTTAAAGAGGTTTTTCATCTATTTTTCGATATATTACTAGTCTTACTTTTACTAAGAAATTGATTATTATTAGTATTATTATTTTTTGGTAGGGAAATAAAAAAAATCTTCCTTCTGGCATTTCTCCAAAAATTCTCGCGGACCATAAATCAACCCGTCACGGGCCGGACGTGGCCCGCGGGCCGCCTATTGGGGACCCCTGGTAGCGCTGAACTTCAGCGGCCATTTTGATAGGCGTCGAAAGAATGGCCTTCCTCTTCAAACAGGGTGAGTGAAATGCACACCCCCTTCTCTCTCTCTGGCTTTGCTGTTGACAGATTGCCCATGTAGCTATGTGTGCAATTTTTCAGGAGGTTGTATTGCTTGGGCGCATTGGGCCTTGCTTGACTGGATTTAGTTGGTTTATTGCGGTTGTTTACACAGAAAATAAGCACCACAGACAGCACCCATAAGGCCAGGTTACCCGTTTAGATGAAATGGTGATTGTTCGTAGCCTCTGCGGGTCTGGTACCTGGTTGTTAGACTTTCAGGTCATGTCGTATAATGAACATTTGGCCTAGTTTTAAACAATAAGTACGGGAACGTCTTCGCGTATGTCAAGCAAATACGGCGGGGTTTGTACATCATGTGTTTTATACATGTAGCCTACTGATACTTTATGATGTGAATGTGCAACTTTAAACGTCATCTGATTGAGTCTGTGAATGAATGCTTCTTGTATTTATTATTGAATTTGTACTGTGCATCTGAATAAATGGACAATATTGTATAGCCTATAATTTGTACAGCAAGAAGGTAGATAACCAGCATGTCCAAGTCCTGCATCTGTATGATACAATTATGTGTAAAATGATACCGGGGCGCTCTAATAGCTCACCAGGTTACATTATGTTGGCTGTTAAAGTGGTGAAGTACTCCTGTCAATTAAGACACCCCCCCCCCCCAAAAAAGGACATAGATTAGAGGTCTTATCTGACTTGGCTTCCTCAAAAAAAAAACCCCAAGCCACACCACTGGTTGTAAAGTGGCTTGAAATAGTGGACAAATTGGCCAAGCTGATCATAACATGGTGACCAGCTGTCAGCTTAGCTAAACTCTGAACTAGCTGTTTTAAAACATATCTGCGGAGGCAAGCTAGCCAGCTGTTGCCTTGAATTGGATCTTACAGCTCAGGAAAGTTAGCTAAACTCCTCAGAATTGGCCTCCCTTCTTGAGGAGGAGGGTAGTAAAACGAGAAGGCACCTGAATTTAATGGATGTTGAGGCAGGCCAGCCCCAACACAGGTGCCAGACCAGGTCCAGACAACCCCTCACTCCAAATTCCTCACCGGAGGTTTTGCTGATGTCAGCAAAGATGCCGAGGTCAAGTGACTGGGCTAAAACCTCTCCTTTAAAGCCCCCTGCATCATTCCTTTCATACCGAGACAGCAGAGTTAGGCGGCAGGATAGTTTCAACAGATGGCCATCCATGCTCCTCTGTGCCTCCGGGGCATGTTTGTGTGTGTAGTAAGAACAGGGTCGCATATTTGGGTTGGGGGTTTTCCAAACTTAGTCTGTAGTTTCAAATAAATTTCTATATATATTGTGCACCAACTTCATCCCTGACACACACACACACACACACACACACACACACACACACACACTAAACAAATATAAACTAGGCAAACACAAGCAGATTAAATCAACAGAATCAACACAGAGGTTGAATCAGAGGTCAAAGCGTCATGATGACTATCATGATCACTGCTTAATGTTAACATGACAAGAGTCACCTAACTCTCCAATATCACAACTTACCACGGTAACACTGGGCACACACACGCTGGCAGTGAGGTGTGGAGTGAGAGAGAATTACCATCTCCCTCTGGGAGCCACACCGTGGTTCTGGTCTGACCCCCCGACAGGAAGGAGAACTCAGATACAGAGGTCACCGTCAGCACGCCATCATGAAGAAAGCTTTCAGGTGCTGATGCACTGACTTGTCAAAACGTGAGCTCATGTGTTTAACCTAGCAATATGCATTATGTGATGGAGGCGAGGAGGTTGAGAAAGAAAGAAGGAAAGAAAAAGAAAAGCTGGGCAAGACACGTCAGCTTGTAATCATAACAAGTTCCCTGTGTCCTTTGGGTTCACATCACATTACCTAAAGTAAAGTTTATTACATAAAGCACAGTTGATTGTACTGGCTCTCTAGTGCTGTTGAATGGATGCGACCTGCCAGAGAAAAGCCCAAGAAGCCAGTAAATGATGGAGTCTCCGAGTCCAAATGACATTATGTGGAACCATACCCGGTCAATACAGGTTACAATTCCTGTTCCCAAATGTCACTTAAGCACTTGTGCTTGACAGCTCCAGTTCCATGCCCCCCCCTCTTCCCTCCTCCTCCCTCCTGGACTCTAGAGGGATCATATGGGAAGGATGAAAGCCCCATCACCATCATGAGCCTAATCATGGTTTATTATGGAGTCAGCTGCTTTTGTTTCCTCCCCTGACCTCCCTCATTTTCCTGCCATTGATTTTTCCAAAAACATTCATTCAGTGCAATCCTGCACTTACAGTAAGATGAGTGTAGGAGTACAAAAAGGAAGATGCCACATTCTGCTCACTTGTGGTTGAAAAGAACAAGTCCACGCATCACTCACAATGAATCACACAGCAGAGTTCTGCTGTGAGAGGAACGGAAAAGGCCTGCTTAGGCATTTTGACAAGTCAGTGCATCAGCATCTGAAAGGTTTCTTCATGACGGCGTGCTGACGGTGACCTCTGTATCTGAGTTCTCCTTCCTGTTGGGGGGGTCAGACCAGAACATAGTGTGGCTCCCAGAGGGAGATGGTCATTCTGTCTCACTCCACACCTCACGGCCAGCGTGTGTGTGCCCGGTGTTACTGTGGCATGTTGTGATATTGGAGAGTTAAGTGACTCTTGTCGTGTTAATATTAGAGCATGATGTCTTGACGCATGCTCAATAATCCAGGTAAGAAAATCACAGAAGGATGAATCAGTTCATTTGGACACAACGATATTGACAGATATGTTTCATCACTCATCTAAGTGACATCTTCAGTCTAAACTGACTGCAGGGATCCCCACCCTTATAAACAATACAGTGGCATAATGACCGAAACCAACGATCAGTTGTGGGGCTAAGAGTACATCTGTCGCCATCTTACAATGCTGTGATTGCAAACATTCCCAATCCTCTGTGAATAGTACACATGGCCACTGTACCTCTAGTTAAGGTCACACCCATATTTGCATATGAAACCGATTGTTGGTTTCGGTTGTTATGCCGCTGTATTGTTTATAAGGGCGGGGATAGCTGCAGTCAGTTTAGACTTAGACTAAAGAGGTCACTTAGATAAGTGATGAAACGTTTCCGTCAATAAACAATGTATCCAGATGAACTGATTCAACTTTCTTTGATTAAAGCGTGACCGTGATAGTCATCAGACTACATGTTCTCTCTAAGCTCTGATTACATCTATGTTGCTTTATTCTGTTTGTCTTTTAACTAGCTTGTTTGTTCTGCATGCTTTGTGTGTGTGTGTGTGTGTGTGTGTGTGTGTTTTATGTGTGTGTGTTTGTGTGTGGTTGCGTTTGTTTGTGTGTATGTGTGTGTGTTAATATGTGTATGTGTATGTGATTGTGTTTGTGTGTGTTTGTGTATCTGCATCATCCACAAGATTTTGTGCTCATTGCCCAGTGTTTGCTCATGGGCATCAGGGAATGTGTTTGTATGATTTACGCTTGTTTTGCATGCATGTGTGTGTGTGTGTGTGTGTGTGTGTGCACATGCGTGCGTGCGTGCGTGCACAACATCTGCTACAGTTTGTGCGTGCTGAAAAATGTGTGCTGCTGGGTGTCAGAGAACCGAGCGTGGCTAGTAGGGGCTTGCTGCCGTGTTTACTTGTCTCCTTTGAATTTCGCTCCCACATAAACAAAACTAAGTGTCTGGAGTGTGCATGTCTGGGTCTGGGTGTGTGTTTGTGTCAGGGATGAAGTCGGTGCATAGGCGGATTACAAGACAATGGGCCCCTGGGCACAGAAGCGTAAAAGCCCCCCCCCCCCCCCCCCTGGGTACACTGACTTGCAGCCAGCAAAACCATAACTAAAATCACCTGTACCTCAACAGGATTTACAGCGCACATACACACAATTAACGCCAACAGCACATCGACTAAGACGTAGTACATTCACCTGCTGCTTCCTTCAGTTTGTCAGTAGTACATTCACCTGCTGCTTCCTTCAGTTTGTCAGTAGTACATTCACCTGCAGACTCCTTCAGTTTGTCAGTAGTACATTCACCTGCAGACTCCTTCAGTTTGTCAGTAGTACATTCACCTGCAGACTCCTTCAGTTTGTCAGTAGTACATTCACCTGCTGCTTCCTTCAGTTTGTCAGTAGTACATTCACCTGCAGACTCCTTCAGTTTGTCAGTAGTACATTCACCTGCAGACTCCTTCAGTTTGTCAGTAGTACATTGACCTGCAGGCTCCTTCAGTTTGTCAGTAGTACATTCACCTGCAGACTCCTTCAGTTTGTCAGTAGCACATTCACCTGCTGCTTCCTTCAGTTTGTCAGTAGTACATTCACCTGCAGACTCCTTCAGTTTGTCAGTAGTACATTCACCTGCAGGCTCCTTCAGTTTGTCAGTAGTACATTCACCTGCAGGCTCCTTCAGTTTGTCAGTAGTACATTCACCTGCAGGCTCCTTCAGTTTGTCAGTAGTACATTCACCTGCAGGCTCCTTCAGTTTGTCAGTAGTACATTCACCTGCAGGCTCCTTCAGTTTGTCAGTAGTACATTCACCTGCAGACTCCTTCAGTTTGTCAGTAGTACATTGACCTGCAGGCTCCTTCAGTTTGTCAGTAGTACATTCACCTGCAGCTTCCTTCAGTTTGTCAGTAGTACATTCACCTGCAGGGTCCTTCAGTTTGTCAGTCGTTTGGGGCTCTGTTGTTGTCATGAATGACTGAGCCCTTTGACTATGCGACAAGAAATGCAAAGTTAATAACAGCGACTTCCAGAAGCTCTGGCTTAGCCCTCGGGCCCCTGAGCCTGGGCCCAGTTGGCCTGTTCGATCCCCCTCCATGAGTCAGTGCAAAATATAAAATTTTTGGATCCCCACCTTTTCCCCCCAGTTGTATCCAGCCAATTACCCCACTCTTCTGAGCCATCCCAGTCGCTGCTCCACCCCCTCTGCCGATCCGGGGAGGGCTGCAGACTACCACATGCTTCCTCTGATACATGTGGAGTCGCCAGCCGCTTCTTTTCACCTGACAGTGTGGAGTTTCGCCAGGGGGACGTAGTGCGTGGTTGGATCACGCTATTCCCCCCAGTTCCCCCTCCCCCCCGAACAGCTGTGCTCCAACCAACCAGAGGAGGCGCTAGTGCAACGACCAGGACACATACCCACATCCGGCTTCCCACCCGCAGACACGGCCAATTCTGTCTGTAGGGCACCCGATCAAGCCGGAGGTAACACGGGGATTCAAACCGTCGATCCCCGTGTTGGTAGGCAGCGGAATAGACCGCTACACTACCTGGACGCCCTACATTTTTACATTTGAGGAAAATCCACTGTTCACATTTGACTGAGAGTGAATGGACCCATCCATCCATCCATCCATTATTCAAACCACTTATTCTGCTGTCAGGGTCGCAGGGATGCTGGAGCCTATCCCAGCAATCAATGGGCAGCAGGCGGGGAGACACCCTGGACAGGCCGCCAGGCCATTACAGGGATTGACCCTAATGCTGGAAAACATGCGTGTTTATTCATGACTGCAGGAAGAAGACTCACGCTGCTAGCATGACACGGCAACTTCCCACTTAACAACTGTTTCTTTACTTTATGAAAAAACTCACATTTCTTCCTTCCACACACTTTTCTGCTCTATCGGCGCTGCAGCTGCAGTGCGAAGGGTAACCAACACAAACCCTCCTCGTCACTCCAGAAAGGAAGATCAGAAGGTACGACCTTGTTATGTCTTCCTCACGGAGCTCTCCCTTCTTTTATTTCCCTCCGCTCCCCCTCGCTCCTTGAGATAGCGTATCTGTGGAATCTTGTGAATTTTAGATGGTAAGGCACCATGTGGGAACATGCCAGGGGGAGAAACAGTAAAAGGGAGACGGAGGAGGGTTGGGGGTGTTCAGCGGCAGTTTAAAGGGGGATGGAAATGGAGGTGGGATGGGAAGGGACTGCAGATAGAAGTAATCTTATCATAACGCCTCAGTTGATTTAGGCTTTCTTTAAAGTGCACGCGATCATATCTCCGCCCATGTCTGCTCCACGTCTGCTGTCTTAACGTAATGCTGTCAGCGACTCCGGTTAGCAGGAAGTGATGTGTAACATCAGGCAGCATTGGGTTTAGGTAGTGGGACTGATATTGTTCTCTGAGAGGCTCTTCTGAAAAACTAAACAGGCCAGAGGTTAGGTCTGTTACATCATTATTTGATGCATGGCTTTGTAAGGTTGAACACTGAAATACATCCTTGAATAAATGAACGAAAGAAGCCATCCGGCACTTCTCAGATCGCCTGTGTTGACCTCTGCTCTCTAGCGCCACCTGTCTCTCAGAGTAATGTGGAAAGCGCAGGATGGGCCACAAGCCCACACAGCAAACGTCTCAAAGTCTTAATGCTTATGACATAGGGGCGTCTGGGTAGCGTAGCGGTCTATTCTGTTGCCTACCAACACAGGGATCGCCGGTTCGAATCCCCATGTTACCTCCAGCATGGTCGGGCATCCCTACAGACACAATTGGCCGTGTCTGCGGGTGGGAAGCTGGAGGTGGGCGTGTGTCCTGGTCGCTGCACTAGCGCCTCCTCTGGTCGGTCGGGGCGCCTGTTTGGGGGGAGGAGGGAACTGGGGGGAATAGTGTGATCCTCCCACATGCTACATCCCCCTGGCGAAACTCCTCACTGTCAGGAGAAAAGAAGTGGCTGCCGGCTGGCGACTCCACGTGTATCGGAGGAGGCATGTGGTAGTCTGCAGCCCTCCCCGGCTCGGCAGAGAGGGTGGAGCAGCGACCGGGACGGCTCGGAAGAGTGGGGTGATTGGCCAAGTACGATAGGGGAGAAAAAGGGGGGGGGGGATCCAAAGAATTATGACATGGCTCATCGATAGCTTTCAACCCATGGATGCAAAGATGGATCCTTTACTTGCATGAGCTGACGAACTCAGAGTGACTGATGTGCTAAAATAGTAAAGAGGAGAGACTTGGTGCATGTTTTAAATCAGAGTCCAGGAAGAGACCTGTCACGGGAGGTGAAATGAGGCAAGCTCCCATTGCCTTGGTAGTACTTGGTAAAGCCTGGCCTGGAAAAAAAAAAGGGGATGAAGGAAAGGAGAGATTGGAGAGTTGGGCTACCCTGATAGAGGGTATCAATTCAAGTAACCATTAGTTCTATTTTAATATGCCGAGAATACATCGAAAATTGCTATCTATTGATAGATCGATATCCCACAATGCTTCATGTTTTCATCAGTGTTGGTCGACCTCCTGAAGGAAACATTAAAGTTGACACCATTTTCCCTGCTCCCTCTTTCACCCTCATGATACAAGCAGCACCCTTTCAACTCATCCCTCTTTGCCTCCCCGCTGCTGTTTGCCTCATTTCTATCCAGATCTCCATGGCAACGGTTCAGTGTACAGCCTGATGACATGGAACATGACACTGGATGTTCCACAGGGCGTCCAGGAATGTAATCCCGGTCTCCTGCCAACCCTCCACAGCCCCTAACTCGGACAATTCTGCTCCTGTGACACCGGCTGGCTGCAGAACAAGGACTCTGCTCACAGACCCCTGCCACGGGGCTCGAACACCCCGCCCTGCCGCCCACCTCTCTTGAAACTGAGTAAGGGGTCTACAGCAACACGCGTGTACACATATACAAAACACAAAACACACACACACACGTGATGGCAGACATTTCCATGAATAAATTATGCACATGGACATCTGTGCAAGCGTGCACACATGTGCATGCGTGCACACACACACACACACACACACACACACACACACACACACACACACACACACACACACACACACACACACACACAACCATGCAAACTTCCTGTTGCCAGAGAGATCTTTAAGTATCCCGCTGTGTGTTAATACAAATACTAGTGGCTACAGATACGAGGAAAAACAACATGCCGCTCTGAGAGAGGAGTGGGAGAAAAAGTTTGGCAGAGGAGGGAGAGATTGAGTTTCCAGAGCCTGATATGATAACATCCAGGTTGGCAAAATAATCTCAATTAAACCACACAAACAGTGACTATTTTTACAGCGTTAAAAACCAGCAGTGAAAAATGTTGTTGGGCCTTGTGAGACCAGTGTAGCTGCTGTGGCAGGTTTGTGATGGAGACAGGATAAACAGAGGATGAACACAGCGGGGGTTGAAGACATGGCCGCCTGAACGGTGCTCCGCTGCAGCTGAAGTACTGCTGATCCTTTGGGCCGGGCCTCCCTCCCTTTCACTTGGGTTAAATAATATTTTTGGGGGGGAAAACAAGCGTGTCGTAATTACATACGATGCCGCTGCATTCGAAAAGTAATAATGTCTCCCCAATTGTATTTGGCCAACTACCCTCACTCTTCCAAGCCTTCCCCAGTCGCTGCTCCACCCCCTCCGCCGATCCGGGGAGGGCTGCAGACTACCGCATGCCTCCTCCGATACACGTGGAGTCGCCAGCTGCTTCTTTTCACCTGGCAGTAAGGACTTTCACCAGGGGGATGTAGCGCGTGGGAGGATCACACTGTTCCCCCCAGTTCCCTCTCCCCCCCTGAACAGGTTCCCCAACCGACCAGAGAAGGTGCAGCAACCAGGACACATTCCCACATCTGGCTTCCCACCCGCAGACACGGCCAATTATGTCTTTAGGGATGCCCGACGAAGCCGGAAAGTCATCATATTTTTATACATGTTTGTGCCTCCATAGAAGTCCAGGGAACTAGGCATTACAGGAATGTCAGCTGGAAGTAGACAAAGTCCTTGTGAAACCTTTATCTAGTTGTTATCCAGGGAGTCTCCACTCGATGTGTCATACTGTTTACTTTTGGACAAACGTCAAAGGTATCTGTGTGACAAGGAGCTAGTCTTTCAGCCGTCAGTGGTCGGATGCCCGGGGCTCCATTAGGAGATGGATGTCCTTGGTAAATGGATGGATGGATGGATGGAGGAGCTCAGGAGTGGAGGGCAGGTATTGAGTGAAAGTGTTAAGACCACCATAGCCGGGTCAGTCCCTGAGGGGACGGAGGAGCGAGACGGATTAGGTGGGGGATGTTTGGAAGGGAGGGAAAGACACCACATGAGACCTCCGTCTCTCTCCTTGCTCAGGATGAAGGGATGATATTATGTGGGTGTGACTGAGAGAGAAATAGAGGGGAGAGAGAGAACACAAGGTACTTTTCAGCTGTTATTTCCCTGTAGATATATGCAACCATGATCTGGCCACTCCTTCATACAAATGCTTCCCTCACTGCCAAAAGTTACATTTCCTCCTTTTGGATGTCAAACAATCTCAAACTAAATGGGATTTTGAATTCGTTTGTTGTTCTTTTTCCCCCTTACAAAAGTCATATACAAATTTACTCGTTCCAACCTGATCATTATCAACCTAAGATGTGTGTTAGCATACACCACACACACACACACACACACACAGGATGTATGTGTGAAGCAATAAAATGCAGAGAAGCCAATACGGCGTCAAGCCCCTGCATGCCACACAGCCATCAGTACACACACTGCTTCTCAGGAACATGCACTGAGCAATGCACACAGTATTTAGGAGGCGTTTCCTGACTAGACAAGGAGGTAAAGGCTTTGTTTCATAATATGTAATCTTTGACATCTTTGGCACCGTCTAATGTTTTTCAAAGTAATAAACTTTGCCGACAGCAATAACTTTTTTTTAAAACAGTTTACAGTCACTGAGGTTGACATATGGCTGTTTCATCACACCGGATTAGGTGGCCGCCTGACTTTTATTGTGTAATGTTTTCATGCTTGCTTTGAATTCCCTCTGAATTGGATGTCTTCACACTATACTGCGTGTTCTGAGCAAGTTCTACTGCCACAATTTGTCATTTCTTTTTTGAATTTTCCGTCACAGCAAATGCCATACTAAAATTGTCCCCAGGTGTGAATGTGTCGGCCCTGTGATGGACTGGCGGCCTGTCCAGGGTGTCTCCCTGCCTGCCACCCAACCCCAGCTGGGATAAGCGGCTTGGATAATGCATGGAATTTTCCCCCTTTTTCTCCCCAACTGTATTTGGCCAATTACCCCATTCCTCCGAGCCGTCCCGGTCACTGCCCCACCCCCTCTGCCGATCCGGGGACGGGGTGGAGGGGGGTGCAATAAAACATCCACCACAGTCTCCTGAATGAGTTGCTGAGGCTCTAGGGTCAAAATGTTGGGTGTTAGACAGATGCAGTTAATCCTTTTTTCCCCTTTTTCTCCCCAATTGTATTTGGCCAATTACCTCACTCTTCTGAGCCGTCCCGGTCGCTGCTCCGCCCCTGTCGCCAATCCGGGGAGGGATGCAGACTACCACATGCCTCCTCCGATACATGTGGAGTTGCCAGCTGCTTCCTCTCACCTGACAGTGAGGAGTTTCGCCAGGGGGATGTAGTGAATGGGAGGATCACACTATCCCCCCCAGTTCCCTGCCCCCCCGAGCAAGTGCCCCGACCAACCAGAGGAGGTGCTCAGTGCAGTGACCAGGACACGTATTCACATCCGGCTTCCTACCCGCAGACACGGACAATTGTGTCTGTAGGGCCGCCCGACCAAGCCGGAGGTAACACGGGGATTCGAACCGGCGATCCCCGTGTTGGTAGGCAATGGAATACACCCCCTCGCCACCCGGACGCCCCTACAATTTGTCATTTCTGTCCATCAAGATTTGTGCTCAGTTTTTTTTCTGACACAAGGACAAGCAAATCAGTTTTTTTCCCCGTAAGAGGATGATTCAGAATTTGCCATCTTCTCGTCAGCAACAATAAACCTACACTCAGTGGTTTCACCACCGGTCTGTGTTAAAGGTGTCAGACGAACAAGGGGATGTGAGGGTGTCAGACGTGACAGACAGGGTGACCTCTATGACCTCTGGAGAGGACTGATCACTTATTCTGGGATGGTAAATGCAAACGTAATCAATAGCCCCTGTGAAGGTGCCATAGGACCAACTGGGGGATTTGACACTTTTCTATGTCATATAAAAATATTTCAACATGTTGCGTTTAGCTATGTATTTTTTCCTTTTTCTGGTTTAAAAAAAGAAAAAAGAAACTGTTGTGTTTTACAGTATGTGTTTTTGAGTGTGTTTACATCTGTGTATTCCTCCATGCACTGGACACACAAATAGCTTGTTAGGGTGTGTCCGTTAGTATGTGTGTGTGCGCGCGCGTGTGTTCCTCCTTGAGACCAAGCAGTCAGTGGGTGTTTCTAGTGTATGTATAGACTCTATTGTTACCGTGTATCAGTTGCCCCCACAGTTCAGTCTATTTCCTGGCACTGACTAAACACCCTCTTCCTCTATGGCGTGATCCATGATTATATTTGTCTTCTGTGGATGGCTGTGACATGAGGGCACCATTGAAATTAAAAAAAAAAAATCCATCCCTATCCCTGACATGCCGACTGTGTGTTTTGTGGTAATGGGGCAGCGTGGAACACAAGCACCAGCAGATCTGTAGAAAACAGCATTGTTTTCCCTGTTTTTGGGGGGGGGGGTTAGCAAGAGGGAAACGGAATCTGAAGCTGAAACTGATCTGAAAAGAGGATTAATGTGAGACACAAGGCCGGGAAAGACAGACAAAGGTTTCAGAGGGTATCTCGAGTTTCACGCTGAATGACTGAAGGCTCATGATGCTGTTTGTGTTATGACTACCTTCGCTCACGGTGAAAGACCTCCAACCAAAACCGTAGCCATCACTCTCAAAAACAAGAACCATCAAGAAAACACTGCAAAAAGTAGCAACTATAGTGGCTCATTTGAGTTGGTGTTGTGTCTTTAGGTCTTGTTTTTCTTAATATAGGAGAAGATAGCTGCCAATTCCACTTGTCAAGTCTCGTTTCTCTTTTTAAAACGCACTGACTCTTATTTCTCAAGACTACTGGGAAAAATACCCAATTTCCCCTCGGGGATGAATAAAGTATTCTGATTCTGAAAAGGAATTATCTCATCACATTCTCAGAAACCCACTCGTTTTAAGAAACATTTCGAGGACACAGTACATGCCTGGGTGCAGATCCCTCCAACTTTTGAAAAACACGTAGTCCCTCACAATAGATTATTTATAAATCAGGAATCAGGAACACTTTGTCGTTTCACTACATGCTGTTGGTAAATAAGGGTTTACCGCTTTAAGAGCAAGATCTGGGGTCGGACTCTGATTGGTTGGTAGGGAGGCGCGAATGAGGAAGTTCTTGTTGTTGTTGTGTGGCGCGAACGGTATTGGGAGCTCCGCGCAAGTGAACGGAAATATTATTACAAAGAACTGTGATATATTGGACCTATGTCAACGTTTTGTGCAGCTGTGAAGAAGGATTAAATTTGTTTCCAAAGAGAGAAGACGGTGTCCTCGCCATTTTCAGACGAAATGAACTATTGAACTGTGTTGGGTTGTACTCCGGAGTTTAGCTAGCTAGCACCAGGCAGTGACGGACAGCGCCAGCGAACTTCGGCCCTGGATCCGAAATACATTGGGTTCCCCTGTAGCTTCCGGCGAAGCTAGTCAGAAGACGGAGACAGGAAAAGTAACAATGCACTAGCGTACATGAAATGAAACGAAATGCCGTTTCCCCCAGCCCACAGCAGCACAACACAAAGACAAAAACACATCCAAAAACTACAAGAACACACATATCCAAACTAACACATATATCAAAACTAAAAACAAACAAAAAATCAGTTCAAGGGAACGAACGCCAGCCAGGATGAATGTCGGAGCTGCCGGTCTGCATGGGCCAGCAGTTAGCATAGCCCGCCCCGCTTCCGCGTCCTGTCAGACCGCCCTCGGCGCTTCCTCCTCCGGCGCAGCTCCGGGCAAGAGCCGTGGTCCCCGGGCCCACCGGGCGACGCCCTCGAAACAATAAATTACGTAAATGAAAATATGTATTTAATAGGTGTTGACACAGAATTGAACATAGTGACTGTATCGGCATATTCATTCAGGTTCAGAGAGTTCCTATAAGAACCAACCAGTCTGTTGAATAAAAACAATCCTGAAGTTTGAGCTCATTTTCCACCAACCAGCACTGTACTGTCCTAAATGTGGGTTTCTCACTCTTAACTTTCTGCTTGTTAACAGGTAGCAAGAGCACAGATGAATGGTCTGATTGCCCAAAATGAGGCCGTGGAATAGACCTGTTGGCTCCCTTGACAGTGGAGTAGCAGTGATCCAAGATCTTGTCACCCCTGGTTGGACGCCTGACATGCTGTAAGTATTTTGGTAGCATCGATTCGAGGCTGCAGTGATTGAGGTCCCCCGCCACAATGGAAATAACCTGTGGATGCTGATTCTCATTGCCACTGATTGCACCACCGTAGAGCTCTTCCAGAGCTACTGTGGTGTTGCCTTGAGGTGGAGCACAAACAGCGGTTAACAGGACCGAGGGGAATTCCCTTGGTAGATAAAATGGTCGACACTTGATTGTAAAATGTTTCAATGCTGGCGAACAGAACTGGGAGATTACTTCCACATCGGTGCACCACCACGAGTTAACCAGATAACATACTCCCCCACCTTTTACCTTGCCGGTTGGAGAGACAAGCTTATGGCGTGTCACCGTCGGTTGGCGCCATCTTGCTCATTATGGCATATATTAGTGTTATGTTAGAGTTAATTCCTTCCATAATTAACATGTGTCCTGTTTGTGTGTGTGTGTGTGTGTGTGTGTGTGTGTGTGTGTGTGTGTGTGTGTGTGTGTGTGTGTGTGTGTCAGCCAGGTCAGGGATTACCAAAACATGGCAGAGAAAAGAAAGAAGGTGGACATCAGGACATTTTTTTGCAGGCTCAAAACACCACTGTGTAAGTAGGAAGACTCCTGTAATATTACAAATACCAGTTTATAAAAGTCTTCATAGAAAATGAATGAAGGGCTAAAACAAATGTTCAATAATTGTGCCATTAGACAACAACAGTTAAACAGTCTGTGGAGGGCGGCGGCAGGAACACACAGAGGGACAGAGACGGCGAGTCTCAGGTAAGGTTTCACAGTTGTAGTAAGATGCTCGTATGAGAGGCCCTGTCATTTTGAGAATATTCCATGTTTGTGGGCCCCCCCCCCAAGGTGTAATGAGATCTGCACCGTTGAGTAAATGCTTAAATATGTCACTAAATTTCCCGCTGATGCGAACATCTTTTACAGCTGCAGAATACAGGGAACAAACAGTACAATAAAACTCCCAAACGTCTGCGCTTCTCATCAACACTGGAACACGTGGACGCCTTTTTTTTTTTCTTCTTCCATACACCTGCTGCTGACTCCCTCGAAATGATTCACAGAAATTCTCGATATATTCTGACCACGTGTGCGCCGTTGGCACGCCCCCTTCCTGTTAACTATAACCCAAGTGCATCCTCCATGTTCCTGGCATCGGAAAGGCAACGGAGAGGTGGAGAGGGTCCTCTCCTCCCCGGGCCAGGAGAGCATACTTCGACCCTGACACGGCACAGCTGGGATTCCCAGCCTCGCCGCGTAGCACCCCGGGAGGATTATGGCTCCGCTACGAAGAATCCTGATGGAGAGAAGGAGAAAAGAGAATATCTGGCACACGGCATGTGCATGTCATCTCCAAACTCCAGGTTTATGTACTTGGTGCAAATAAACAATGGATTATGAAACGGAGTGAGGGGGAAGAGTAGGGGTAGAGTGAGAGAATGAAAAGGAGTGGGGTTTTTTTGCATCTTTTTGGAGTGTGGTGGTGTGAGTATACTTCCATCTGTATGCACGGGATGGACTGCAGATAGAGATGCCTTTTTGGTGCTTGTGAGTGTACGTGTGTGTGTGTGTGTGTGTGTGTGTGTGTGTGTGTGTGTGTGTGTGTGTGTGTGTTTGCCCCTGAGTGCAAGCACTGTGTGTTTCTGATTGAACTATAGGCTCTATTGTTACCATGTGTGTCAGCAGCCCCCACAGTTCAGTCTATTTTCAGGAACGTACATCCCAGACAGAAGCGATGGCAATCTGATATCTGGTTTTTCTTTTCTGCTGCGAACCAGAGCAGTGAACAGTGTCACTTTTAAACATCTGGAGGATTTTTAAGGCCTCAGTCACCATAGGGGAGGCCAGCCATCATACATCTTGTGCACACACACACACGCACACGCACACACACACACGCACATACATGCAGACAGATCTAGTAAAAGCCCACGCACATCTCAAAATGCCATGCAAACATACACACATCTTGCAACATATGCGAACATTCAACTCCTACAGATCTTGTGAAACGTATTGCTCATATCCGTATGCTGTGACTCACCCTCAGCGCCGCTGCTGAAACATTCACAGTGAATCACAAAACCTCCCTTGTCTGGTGACTTCCTCCTCTGATTCACTCCTCTGATTCAGGGGGTCTATCTTAGCGGTTATCAGAGGCCCCTCAGGATGGACTGGGATCCACACACACACACACACACACACACACACACAGATACACCGCTGCATGAAAATGGCAACAGTCAAACTACTGTACATTTACCGTCAAAGCAGTGTTCTCTATAGATGACTCGTTTGTGGCCCATCACTCACATTATTGACGTGTTAGTATGGCTGACTTCGTCATCACTGCAAAGGGAACAGCATGTATACTATGTGTACAATTGCAGTCAGCTGGCCCCGAATGATTGATAGGCTGGTTACAGTAACAGTGTAAACATACCATACACCAGTGCACCTTTCTGAAGGTGTGGTTGAAAGAGGTACTAAGATGTCATCATTATGGTCTTGTATTGAAAAGGATTACACCTGTCAGATCCATGTAAACATTAACTTTATTGGGGGCGTCTGGTGGCTTGGTGGTCTGTTCCATTGCCTACCAACACGGGGATCGCCGGATCGAGTCCTCGTGTTGCCTCTGGCTTGGTCGGGCGTCCCTACAGATACAATTGGCCGTGTCTGCGGGTGGGAAGCCAGATGTGGGTATGTGTCCTGGTCGCAGCACTAGCGCCTCCTCTGGTCGGTCGGGGCGCCTGTTCAGGGTGAAGTGGGAACTGGGGGGGATAGCGTGATCCTCCCACGCGCTATGTCCCCCTGGCGAAACTCCTCACTGTCAGGTGAAAAGAAACGGCTGGCAACTCCACAGGTATCAGAAGAGACGTGGTAGTCTGCAGCCCTCCCCGGAGCAGCAGAGGGGGTGGAGCAGTGACTGGGGCGGCTCGGAAGAATAGGGTAATTGGCTGGATACAATTGGGGAGAAAAGGGGGGGAAAAATAAAAAAAACAAAGCAAAAACAAACATTACCTATATTAGTGAGAGAAAATGGAAGCACGGGAGTTTGGCACTATATGAGGTAGAATATCCTAACATCTGCACATGGTTGACAGCGGTTGGGCATTGGACCACAGGATATTCACATGTGCACCAGCATTACACATAAAGTTGGCAATGGACTGTATACAGGGACGTTAGGTTAGATTTCTGGGAGGGGGGGTCCTATAAATGGGGGGGGCATCAATTATCCGCTTTTTTTTTTGTGTGACATTGCCTTGAACCGCTAACCTAATTTGACCCCACTTGCTAGCTAACCAGGTCGACATGCGCGCATCAAAAGTTGCATACAAAAATTGCTCTGTGTATTAGTGCTAATTTTGTAAGCCTTTTTTTTTTAGTCTTAGTCCTGTGACAAATGTTCTTATTAGTTTTTATCATATTTACTCAACCTCATCCTTTTTTGTTAAGTCAAGTTTTAGTTGACTAAAAGTCTGAGTATTTCAGTCTTATCTTAGTCAAGGAAAACCATAACTATTTTAGTATAGTTTTATTCAATGAAAATTATTGACATTTTAGTCTTGTTTAACCATCAGATTGTAATGAACATTTCAGTAAATCTTGTCTAACCAAAACCAATAACTTTTTGTCATTTTAGTCAAACTTATTTCACATAAGATTTTATCTTTTCATTATCTGATGAAAAACAGGTAAGTTATAAAGCACAGTCTACATAATGAGACACCACTGCCTCATTAGGTGGCTTAACATAGCTACAAAAAAACAACCTATGTTACCACCAAGACGTTAAACCACCTCAATTTCTTTGTGGTGAAATTTACAGCACTAGATAAACTGGGTGGTTAAAACAACACTACTGGCAATGTAAAACAACTTTAGCTCTACTGTAGAGTTTTTGCCAGCTACTGACTTCGTCGTCTTTTGTCTGACATTGTTTGATGTTGCATATGTCAGTTAACGACTTATATCATCTTCTGAACTCTGATTCATTCCTCGGTCTCATGAAAGCGGCTGCAGTCTGCCTACAAGCTTCAGCATGGAGGGTTCGTTTGTTTTAAAACCAGCGTGGCAGGAGTGGGTGGTGGTTTGTTGGTCGCTCCTTGTTAACAGTAATGGTTGTCTCCATGTCTCATATGGGGATACAATGTTCAAACGAAACAGAAAATGAGTGCTCTTAGAAGCTACAGCAGAATCTGTGGTAGGAAGCCAGTCTGAGCCACTAAGGATTTGTTCAGACTGCAGGCAAATTGGATTTATTTCTCAAATCAGATCTTTATGACACACTGTCTGCACCCAAAGAAAGGTGAATCAGTTCATCTGGATACAACGTTTATTGACAGAAACATTTCATCACTCATCTAAGTGACCTCTTCAGTCTCAACTGACTGCAGGTATCCCCACCCTTATACACAATACAGTTGCATAACGACCGAAACCAACGTTCAGTTTCACATGCAAATAGGCATGACCATTAACTACGGTTTCAATGGCTATGTGTACTGTTGACAGAGGATTTGGGAATGTTTGCAATCACAGCATTGTAAGATGGCGACAGATGTACTCTTAGCCCCCCCCCCCCAGTTCAGGGATGGTCATTCCCTCGTCACATAGATGGCCTCTTTGAATCCCCGTTCAAACCAGCGTTCCTCCCTATCAGCGATGTGCACGTCCTTATCCTTGCAGGAGTGGCCACTGGCCTGTAGATGGGTGTAGACTGGTACATGGTACATCCTGAGATTTAGTTTTAACCCAGGTGTTCAGATTTGTGAATGATACCTGGGTTAAAATTAGATCTCAGGACATACCACATTTCACCGACCACAGTAACTCTGTGGACAGCCACATCAAGTTCACCAGGGAGGATTTGAAAAATGACAGGTTAGCCTTCTTAGACTGTGGAATTGCAATTGGTCATGGGGGACATTTGATTGTTGATGTTTACCATAAACCAACACATACTGATCAGTGCTTAAGGTTTGACTCTCATCATCCACTGGCGCACAAACCAGGAGTCATCAGGATGCTGTACCAATGGGCTGACAACATCCCCACCAACACAGCGGCCGGGGCAGGGGGAAAATCCCATATTAAACAGGTCCTGGTTAAGTGTGGTTATTCTAACTGGGTGTTTGTCAAAGCCAGAAAAACACTCAAACAGTGCACCAGCCAATCAAAGAGAGAAGGACAACAGCTGCCTAAGCGTAAACCAGTGGTGATTCCGTATGTGGCGAGAGTGGTGGAAAAGTTGAGACGCATATTTTCTAAACATCATGTCTCAGTTGCTTTCGAACCCCAAAACACGCTGTGCCAGAAATTGGTCAACCCCAAGGACTGGGTCCCCCAGCACAAACGGAGCAATATGCGGTTAAGTTCTTGTACATTGGGGAAGCTAAACAGACACTGGCCAAGAGGATGGCACAACACAGAGCTAACACGTCACGCCAGGACGCTGCAGTCTACACCCATCTACGTGCCAGTGGCCACTCTTTCAAGAATGAGGACGTGCACATCCTTGATAGGAGGAACGCTGGTTTGAACGGGGAGTCAAAGAGGCCATCTATGGGTCTGCGGCAGTGTAGCAGTCTAAGCATCGGCGTTGTGTCGATGCAGTTGCCCACTGGGGACTGGGGTTCGCGCCCCGGTCTCGTCAGATCCGACTATGGCCGGACCCGACGAAGCAGCAATAATTGGCAACGCTGTCTTCGGGAGGGGGGCGGAGTTGGCTTGTGTTCATCGTATGAATGCGTCTCTGTGTGTGTGTCGGAAAAAGCAGTGGTTCGGCCTGGATTCACCTTGTCACTAAAGTGGGGAGGCGTCTCCTTCAAGACTGCCGGCTGGAGAGATGCTGTTGGCGAACGCATGTAGTATGAGGGTGGGCGTTTGAACTAAAATAGGGCTCGATTGGCCACTAAATTGGGAGAAAAAGGGAAAAATCAGAAATAAATATATAGAAAAAAAAATTATAGAAAAAAAGAGGCCATCTATGTGAAGAGCGAACATCACTGAACCGAAGGAGGGAGGGCCTAAGAGTACATCTGTTGCCATCTTACAATGCTGTGATTGCAAACATTCCCAAATCCTCTGTGAATAGTATGCATGGCCTTTGAAACTCTAGTTAATGATAATGCCTATTTGCATATGAAACTGATTGTTAGTTTCTGTCGTTATGCGCCTGTATTGTTTATAAGGGTGGGAATACCTGCAGTCAGTTTAGATTGAAGAGGTCACTTAGATGAGTGATGAAACATATCTGTTAATAAACATTTTTCTTACCTGGATTATTGAACATGCATCAAGACATCAAGCTTTAATATTAAAATGACAAGAGTCATGACCAAGCTAACTCCACTACCTCGGACAGTGCTGTTCTCAGTGCTGTTGAATCACTTTGCTGATATAACATCTGCTTTAACATCACTGAAAGAGGACATTTGTGTTTCCATTGATGCTAAAATAGACACTTTGGCAACGTATCTGAGGTCTGAAACTGCATCAATACGGACCAAACTGCATGACGACTTAGTGTCAGTCAGCTCCGATGCTGGGGCTCTGTCTAGCTGCATGACAGAATTGGAAAAGGGGGAAATCACTGGTCACATGAGACTATATCCCTGGCGTGCAAGCTAAAAAGTCTCACTAAACAGGTGCCTTTCCTATCTGATAAGTGTGAAGCTTTAGAGGGGAGGTCACACAGGAACAATTTGAGACTTAAATGGTCTATGTGAAGGTGTGGAGGGACTACGTCCAATTGAATTCATTGCTGACCTGCTCAAAGATGTTTTGCAACAAGAAGAAAGACCGCCACTTGACAGAGCACACTTCGCTGCTGCCACGTCCCCAATCTGGAGAGAGGCCACGTTCCTTCATTGTTCGTGTACACTATTTTAGTGTCAAGGAGGACATTATGCAAGGTGCAAGACAAGTGGGTCCACTTCTCTACAATGGCCAAAGATTTCTACTATTCCTGGACTACAACGCTGCTGTTGCTAAGACTAGAGCAGCATTCGATGAGGCCAAGAAACTGCTCCGAGGTTGCCAGGGGGTAAAATATGGCCTGCTTTTCCTTTCCCTGTGCGGTATAGGATTACTCACAATGGCAACATGTTCAGCACTCCCGAAGAAGCATTATCCTTTATCCAGAGCGATATCCTGGTCACTTAGTCATGTTGGTTCGATATTATTAACCACATACGGTTAAGTACTATGACAATATTATTGATAGCTTCCTGGGCTAACAACTAGCTATGCTAGCTGACAGACTATGGAATAGCTCTTATTGCTAATGCTAGCATTACCTGTGCACCAAAACAAACGCTGGACTTTTCTTTTACTACTATCGTTACTTGTGGCTAAACAAAGCCAAAGGGTGATAGTTACGTAGACATGGAAATGTTTATTTATTCAATGAGTATTATATTTTGTTTAACATTGCTAGTGTGGTATTTGGCCTGCCGGTTTGTTATTAGCCAGTCTTGCTATGCTAAAATTTTTTTAGCTACTTCAGTCAGCTGTTCACTGAAACTTCGGCCCACACTACATATTTGGTAAGAGAATAGTAATTACATGGCTGTGACACCATTTGTATAAATTGCACTTTACAGTATTACCTGGCTGATGCAAGACAAGCCATCACTGCCTGAATACACTGGAACTGTAATTTTCTTGTTGCTCCCCCACTGAAATGGTTCACCAATTTTCCCAAGTGCCGACATATTTTTATTTTTCATATGTCCACTTGGCAGGGCTTGTTGTTTGTTTGCTTGTTTGTTAAGGCTATGCAAAAGCATGTTGGGGTTGGATGTGGGGTGGGGGTAGGAAAAGACGGATCTGGGGAGGTGGGTGACAGGATGTGGATGTTATGGTGTTTTTGCACCCCTTTTTTTCTCTTTTTTTCATCCATTATCCAAGCCGCTTTATCCGAATCCGGGTCGCAGGGAAGCTGGAGCCTATCCCAGCAGTCATTGGGCGGCAGGCTTGGAGACACCCTGGACAGGCCGCCAGGCCATCACAGGGCAAAAAGAAGTTTCTCTTTTTTTCCAATCCTTTTTTCCCCTTTTTTAATTTTTTACTCCTGTTGGCAGTCTATCTTTCCTCTACTGGTCTACTGATGGTAAATATGTCCCCTTTCAGTTGCCATACTGACTGTATTTCTCTCTCTCCAACTTTGTTAATAGATGTTCATGTCCATTATCCCCTGCAGTAACATACAATGTCACTAACATCTGGACCAGGGAGTGGTATGAGTAGATCAGTCAACTGCACCAGCTGGAACTTGAAAGGCATCAACCTGCCTGGAAAAAGGAGGAAGGTTCTGACTCATCTTAAACATAACACTCAGATTGCATTTCTCCAAGAAACGTACCTTTGCTACTCAGACCAAGTTCAGCTTTGCTGTGGTTGGGTAGGCCAGTTGTTCCACTCGAAATTTCAATTCAAATCCAGAGGGGCTCCTATATTGATTAACAAAAATATCCTGTTTTCAGTCTCAAAGGTCGATGGCAGATTCAAGGGGTCATTACATAATTGTCACTGGTCGGATGTATAATAATCTGGTTATTCTTCTCCTGGACCAGTACTTTGCCATGGTGGAGGAGCTTGCGTGTACTAATGATCCAGGGATCCGAACTGAATTTTATAAGAAATTTTCAAAGCTTCTTTCCCCACTATTGGCCGAAATGTTTGGTGAATCATTCAGTGCTCACTCTCTCCCTCCATTGCTATGTGAGGCCTCAATTTCTATATTGCTGAAGAAGGGTAAGAACACCCTTGATCGTGCATCTTACTGACCTATCTCACTACTTAATACTGATGTGACGATACTGGCTAAAGCCTTAGCCCATCATTTAAAGACAGTGCTTCCAGTTATAATTTCCCCACACCAGACTGGATTTATGAAAAACAGGCACTCTTTTTTTAATCTGTTGTCTTTTTAACATTCTTTAATCTAAACTTTCTCAGACTCCAAAGGTTGTGGTATCATTTGACACAGAAAAGGCTTTCGACCGGGTGGAGTGGGACTACCTTTTTTCTTTTTTAAACTTTGCAAAAATTTGGTTTCGATGATAATTTTATATCCTGGGTCAGATTTTGTACTCGTCCCTGAAGGCCTCAATACGCACAAATGATAGAATCTCTTCCTCTTTCCAGTTATGCAGAGAAAATAGACAGGGATGCCCTTTAAGCTCCCTGCGCTTTGTGATAGCAATAGAACCGCTTGCGATAGCCCTGCATATCGACCACAACATGCGTGGTATTCATCGAGCCCAGGAACGTATAAGGTATCACTTTTTGCCGATGACCTGTTGGTTTTTGTATCTGACCCCTTAATCTGCATCCACAAAATCTTGACATTATTGAAGGATTTTGGAATTTATTTTCTGGATATAAACTCAATTTACATAAAAGTGAACTAATCTCAGTTAACTCCGTGGCAGATAAATTTCTGCTTAGCTCCCTTCCATTCAAGGTTTCACCTAACAAATTTACTTGTCTTGAAATTGTTGTAACACAGAAATATAATGATCTTTTTAAATATAACTTTCTCACTCTGTTAGGCTGTACTAAACTTGATCTGGAACGCTGGGCTGGGCTCCCTCTCTCTCTTGCAGGTCACATTAATCCAGTTAAAATTAATATCTTACCCAAATCTTTATACCGCTTTCAATCTTTACCTGTTTATATTAAAAAGACATTCTTCTCTTCTCTTTGGTAGATACATTTATTTCATCATTTATTTGGAATGGAAAAATGCCTCAGATATGCAAAGCGGTCCTTCGGAGACCCTGTGAAGTTGGTGGAATGGCCTTACCAAGTTTTCAGCAAGTCCCCGAAATTCCACGTTGGTTAGCCTTTGAGATATCATCTGGCTCTTATGTATCTGCACTCTTCTCCGCTCAGCACTCCCTTGGGCTCACCCTATATCCAAATTTACTGACAACTCAGTCATATGTGAGTCTATTAAGAATTGGAAACAATTTAGACAGGCTTTCAAATGTAAATAGCTCCCTGTTGGTACCCCATTACAAAAACAAAAAATCAGTCTTTTGTTCCCTCTATTTCTGATGGAGCCTTTGAGCTTTGAATCTCAATGGAATAGTCACTTTGGGAGTCCTATTTATTGATGGCACTTTTACATCTTTTGTTCAGCTGTTCGAGAAGTTTAATTTACCTCGAAGTCACTTTTTTAGATACAGTGCACCTGGAAAGTATTCACACCCCTTCATTTTCCCCACATTTTGTTATGTTACAGCCTTATTCCAAAATGGATTAAATTCCTTTTTTTTCTCATCAATCTACATACAATACCCCATAATGACAAAGCAAAAAAGATTTTGTAGAAATTTTTGCAAATCTATTAAAAATAAAAAACTGAAATATTGCATGTACATAAGTATTCACACTTTACTCAGTACTTGGTTGAGGCACCCTTGGCAGCGATTACAGCCTCAAGTCTTCCTGGGTATGAAGCTACAAGCTTGGCACACCTATATTTGGGGTATTTCTCCCATTCTTCTCTGCAGATCCTCTCGAGCTCCGCAAGGTTAGATGGGGAGCGTTGCTACACAGCTATTTTCATGTCTTTCCAGAGATGTTCAATGGGATTCAAGTCTGGGCTCTGGCTGGGCCACTCAAGGACATTCACAGACTTGTCCCGAAGCCACTCCTTTGTTGTCTTGGCTGTGTGCTTAGGGTCGTTGTCGTGTTGAAAGGTAAACCTTCACCCCAGTCTGAGGTCCTGAGCGCTCTGGAGCAGGTTTTCATCAAGGATCTCTCTGTACTTTGCTCCATTCATCTTTCCCTCGATCCTGACTACTCTCCCAGTTCCTGCCGCTGAAAAACATCCCCACAGCATTATGCTGCCACCACCATGCTTCACTGTAGGGATGATATTAGCAAGGTGATGAGAGGTGGCTGGTTTCCTCCAGACGTGACGTTTGACATTCCGGCCAAAGAGTTCAATCTTAGTTTCATCAGACCAAAGAATCTTGTTTCTCATGGTCTGAGAGTCCTTTAGGTGCTTTCTGGCAAACTCCAAGCGGGCTGTCATGTGCCTTTTACTGAGCAGAGGCTTCCGTCTGGCCACTCTACCATAAAGGCCTGATTGGTGGAGTGCTGCAGAGATGGTTGTCCTTCTGGAAGGTTCTCCCATCTCCACAGAGGATCGCTGGAGCTCTGTCAGAGTGACCATCGAGTTCTTGGTCACCTCCCTGACCAAGGCCCTTCTCCCCCGATTGCTCAGTTTGGCTGGACGGCCAGCTCTAGGAAGAGTCCTGGTGGATCCAAACTTCTTCCATTTACGAATGATGGAGACCACTGTGCTCTTCGGGACCTTCAAAGCTGTAGAAATTTTTTTTGTACCCTTCCCCAGATCTGTGCCTCGATACAATCCTCTCTCGGAGGTCCACAGACAATTCCTTTGACTTCATGGCTTGGTTTCTGCTCTGACATGCACTGTCAACAGTGGGACCTTATATAGACAGGTGTGTGCCTTTCCAAATCATGTCCAATCAATCAAATTTACTACAGGTGTACTCCAATCAAGATGTAGAAACATCTCAAGGATGGTCAGTGGAAACAGGATGAACCTGAGCTCAATTTTGAGTGTTATAGCAAAGGGTGTGAATACTTATGTACATGCAATATTTCAGTTTTTTATTTTTAATAAATTTGCAAAAATGTCTACAAAACCTTTTTCACTTTGTCATTATGGGGTATTGTGTGTAGATTGATGAGAAAAAAAGGAATTTAATCCATTTTGGAATAAGGCTGTAACATAACAAAATGTGGGGAAAGTGAAGGGGTGTGAATACTTTCTGGATGCACTGTATTTGCAGATTTGTGATTTTACTTGATCTAAATTTAATCGTTTCCTGGTTCTGCCTCCAAAGACCCAAATGGACCACATTCTTGAAATTAATCCACCTGAAAAAGGGTATATTAGTAAATTTTATTATGCAGTTAATACTTTTGGCCAAATTCCACTTGAACCCCTAAAAAATCGATAGAGTGATATGGAAATGTCCATCCTAGAGGAAACTTGGGATCTAATAATTAAGAGAATACACTCCTCTATATGCATAAGACATGGCATAATCCAGTTCAAAGTAGTGCACCGCCTACATTGGTGCAAAGAGAAATTGGCTAAAATTAACCCAGATTTAGACCCAACATGTGACAGGTGCAAAAAAAAACACTGCCCGAAACCAGCTCAGTTCTGGCGTTACATCTTTGAGGCCTTGGTCACTGTTTTATGTTTTCCACTTGAACCGTCTCCTCTGAGTGCCATCTTTGGGGTCATTCCAGCTGGTGCACATGTAAATGCTACTTAGGCAAACCTGTAGGCCTACACCACTCTTAGCTGGGAGATTGATACTGTTCAAATGGAAGGCTTCCCCTCCTACTTTCGCATGTTGGATTGAATAGGTTGTGCAGTCATTTGAAATGAGAAAAGATCAGCTATACCATGAGAGGATCTATATCCAAATTCCACTCGACATAGAAGCCCTTCTTAAACTTTGTGGGGGAGTTGGATGCTTGGTTGGTGGCTGGGGTTGATGGGCTTACAATCTAAATCTCAACCTTTTCCCTTTTGCTTATTCATTTACTTATTTTTTGCCCTTTTCTTTTGTTCATTTAATTTATGATTGTTACTTGTTTACTTTGTTAGTTTTCGGTATGATTTAATTTAATTCATGTTGTTTTGGGTGGCATGCCAGGCGGGGTGGGAGTGTGGTGGGGGATTTTGTATGGGTCCGTGTGGAGGGTGGGTAAGCAGTGGGGGAGTGTTGTAGTTTATGTTCGAAAATTGACAATAAACCTTGTTTAATTTTTTTTTTTTTTTTGGTGCAGTAAAGGGAAGCTGTCGACACGGCGATGGGTGGGAGGGCACTCCCCACACCCCTACTTCCAACGTCTATGACTGTATATGCTGCAAGTAGTAATTTTCCAGTAGTAAATCAAAAGTACTGAACTTTTTTCAGTGTTGAGGTTTTCTTTAACTGTGAATTACCTTTATGTGTGTGTTTGCTAATGTATACAATTTGTGTTTGTCTGTATTTACATACCCATCAATCTGTCTTTGTCCTACTTCTCACACTCGTCTGGGTTTGTCTGCATGCTGTGCCAATTTGAAATGTCCTATTCTAATGGCCAGATTTAAGGGATCCCAGCCCCCACCCCAAAACCCCACCAACCCTAACCCCACCCTGCTCCTCCCACTGTGCCGGCAGTATTGATTCAGCCTTTAGCTTATTGATCGGGTGGGGGTGGGCTTGTCTACGGTACAGCTGTGTCTCTGAGGACCACCCTGTCAGTCTGTTGGCTCCTAAATGACCTTCAATATATTTCACAAGATGCTTTCTAGAGGGGAGACACGCATTTAAAAAAAAAACCATCCACATATTACGTAGCGGACTAATGGTGTTCAGATGTAGATGGTAGCTACATCCTTACATCGTGTGTGAAATGCTTACTCAGATCTGACACATGAAGACCAATATAACAGCCAAAACATTTTAAAGGAAAAATCTGTATTTACTTACAGTATCCAAATAAAGTAAGGCAGTTGTAAATACCCATATACGTGATACTTAAACACATGAGGCTTATCTATTTCTGCTCAGGGCATTGAATAATAATTTTAAAAAAAATCCGCGTAAGACACTGTGTGGACTTTGGATTGAGCCAACAAACTTTTGACCACTAGATAACCTCCCTGCCGCAGCCTGCTGACACCCCCCTTTACAACCGACTCGCCCATATTGTCCTGCCAGCCTGAGGAGAAGCTATGCTGTCTCTGACCACTAGATGGTGGACAGGGGAGGTCAGTCCTCACTCCTCTGCCAAGAAGACACAAGTGGATGACCCTTCAGGGAAATAACCGAGGGGAAAAACCACAGATAGTGAAAGGGAAGCTTCTCTTGCTGCACTTTGTGAAAGTGACTAAGCACTGTATAAACAAAAATTGAGTCATTATTTCTGCAAAAATTAGAAAAAAAACATGCAGGTTGGAAGCAACAAGTCTGATGGGGGAAATCTGCACAAATCAGAAATGAAAGTAAAGAGTGTGGGTGACAGAGCAAGAGAGAGGAAGAGAGCGAGAGAGAGAGCTCAGTTCCAGACGGGGCAGTGAGGCAGGGGGACAGGGGAGAGACAGTGGGAGTAAAGGGGAAAGGGGGGGGGTGCAGGAGGAGTGGTTTGCTGTTGCTGACTGCCTGTATATAGAGAAGACAAGGACCGTCCGAGCAGAGTGAGAGCCTGAGAGACAGAGAAAAGAGAAAAGTCCTCTCTACCTGTGTGCAGACTGCAGATAGTACGTCCTGTTGGATTACAGTAGGCGAACAGGGAGACTTTTCTCACAAGTCGAGGTAAGAAAACTTTTATTTGTCCTTTTTTTTTCTTCCCTCCCTTCATTTCTCAACCAGCCCCCTTTCCCACCCCTCTCCCTCCCTTTATGCCAGATTCCAGGCAGGTGCACGTGTGCACGTCACTGAGTGGTGCATAGCGCTCTCATGTTACTCCTAATCTCTTAATACATTCTTCCCCAAGAAAAGCTCCCTTGCCTCTTTCTGACGGGTACGTCTGATGGATTTACGTACTCGGCTCAGACCGGACCCAGCTCCCAACTTTGCTGGCACGTATTGGTGGATGTTTTCTCTTTGCTTTGGTAACGGTGTGACAAGACTCCTTGTTGTACAGTCGGGGGGGGGGGAATGTTTGCCTTCTGGGTGCGAGCTGGTATGACACAATAGCGTTCAACAAATGACTTATTCTAGACGGAAGGAACTGTGAAATCCCTGCACAATGAATGGGGGTGGCAGACTTGTGAGATTTCTTAGAAGGTTACTGGGTCCACGGTTGTGATTGGTTTGCGGTGAAGCTTATAGATACATTTCGAAGGGTAATCCCTCTTCTCGTCTGTTGTGTTACAAGCCGCGCTGGACACCTGCGCAGTATTATAAGAGTGTTGTGTATCCACAGGGCCTTGGTGTAGGGGTTGTTTTATAAACGGAACCTAAAAGATAAAAGTTGAGGGCCGTGTGGCACCGTGGAACACCCATAGACCTTCGCTGTTAAGCCGGAGAAGCTCTTGGGACAGATATGCTGGTGCACGGGGCCTGTTTTATCTGCTGTTCCCTGCAGCAGTGTCTCAAAGTTCAGTTGTGGTTCCTTTGTGTGAGCATGTGGGGGGGGGGGTAAGAGCGAGGTGATGGAACGGGTAACCCTGTGCACGTGACAGGTAGATGTCGAAAGGTCTCTGTGCACATGAGTTTTTGGGCATGTGTGCGCGTGAAATACACCCAGTATGTCATATTGCTGTAGTGCCAAGAGCTAAAACCGGAATGGGCACTGTGGTGAGCGCTGTCCCCGTCCTTCTGATTTTTATTTTCCCAGCCTAAAAGTTGATGAATAGAATCTCGCACTTCATAGTCTGCTTCTGATGTTATGCGAATATTCACAGTGGATGCAGTCCCCTTTGTAAATAGTGTGTGTGTGCGCCCCTGTGCATTCATATAGGCATGTTTCTGTGCCCGCATGTGTTCAGAGGGTAGATATGTCGGTGAGCACGCGGGTTCCTCTGTCCTGTGGCAGCACAGTGGGCTCAGTGGCTTGGCTGCAGCTGTCTGCAGTGTACCGATGAGCCATATGGCAGCCTCTGTAACACAATCAGGAAAGAATCCTGCAGCCCAGCAAACCCCGGTTTTATAAGCAAACTTGAGATAAGATGGTACATAAGGGCACCATGTAGCGGCGACATCTATCTGTTTTGTGCGATTAAAATTGCGATCGGTTTTTTTCCGCATTAGATAATGGCGAGTGTTATTCTGTGTCTGTCTGTCGAAGTTTGGCTTCAAACGTGTGACAGAATGGAGGTGTATTTTGTACTGCACATCAGCTCAAAACGTCAACTTCAGCCTCATCTTGAATTGAACACTGCAGAAACCAGATTTTGGCTCTATATATTTCGTTACAGTACACAGCCTGAGGTGTTGTTGTAATGGATGTTAAAGTATGGGGAAATATAGTGAAAAATAGCTACCACTGGCCGCTACCTTCATCATCAATACTTGGGTTTAACTGCGTCTGGGGGCGTCCGGGTAGCGTAGCAGGCTGTTCCATTCCCTACCAACACGGGGATCTCCGGTTCGAATCCCCGTGTTGCCTCCGGCTTGGTCGGGCGTCCCTACCAGACACAGTTGGCCGTGTCTGTTGGTGGGAAACCAGATGTGGGCATGTGTCTTGATCACTTGCACTAGCGCCTCCTCTGGTCGGTCGGGGCGCCTGTTTGGGGGGGAATAGTGTGATCCTCCCACGCGCTACCTACCCCTGGCGAAACTCCTCACTCTCAGGTGAAAAGAAGCGGCTGGCGACTCCAAATGCATTGGAGGAGGCGTGTGGTAGTCTGTAGTCCTCCTGGCCCGGATCGGCAGAGGGGGTGGAGCAGCGACCGGGACGGCTCGGAAGAGTGGGGTAATTGGCCAAGTACAATTGGGGAGAAAAAAGGATTAACTGTCTACCACCACACATTTTGACCCCGAAGCCTCGGCAAGTCATTCAGGAGACTGTGGTGGACGTTATATTGCACTGCTGCTCTGAAAGGCCGAAACAACACCACACGATGCTGGTGTCAGAGTGGAGACCTGCCCATAGCACCATGTGTCTGTTAGTGTGTGTGTGCGTGTGTGTGTGTGTGTGTGTGTGTGTGTGTTTCTACGAAAGGCACAGTCATGCAGAAGACAGTGCAGCAAAGATCTTTTCCAGCTTTATTTATGAGGGGCTATTGTGCTCTGAGTCCTGATTAATTACACTATTTATGTAAGCAGTGGACAGCCCCCTTCTCTTTGTTTGGCCCCTGTCCAGTAATCTGAGAACAAAACAAACAAACACACGCACGCAAACACACATTTTCCAGTGCTCATTAGAATGTGTGTGTGTGTGTGTGGTGTTTGGGAAGGCGGGGTATACACAAGCCAGAGACAGCAACTGGAACACAAGTGTGAACGTATAAACAAGGGTGACTCTGTTGGATAGGCACCGCACCTACGTTAAGTGTGTATGCTACACAAGTGTCTCTTCCCCTCCCCTGTCTCTCTCTTTGTTTTGTTTACCCGCCCAGGCATGGCATTGGTTTACATATTTGCTACAATCGAAGTCCCTTATTAGATGCGGGACGCGGTGAGGAGGAGGAGGACAGAGACGGAGGAGTGTCCGCGTGACCTTCTGTTCGCGTGAGCCGCGGCAGCGCACGCAGGTTGCGTGGTGATCGTGTCTCCCTCGTGTTCGCGCAGCCGCACCGGCGCGCCTCCTCTTAGAGCGACAGCAACACGTTGAGAGTCGGAGGCCGTCTCGGCCCTGCGGTACGTCCTGCTCGGTGTGGCGGGGTTTGGAAAATAAAAAGTATGCTCTCGCAAAGCGTAGCGAGTTTTCTAGAAGGGGGACCGAAACCGACCGAAGACATTTCACCGCCCGTTAAAGATCAGCAGAGACAAAACGGGGCCTGTTGTTGCTGTTGTTGGAGGTCCCCCCGGGCTCGGTGGAGACCGGCGGTATGAGAGGGACTGCTGAGATCTGAAACGGGGCCATGGAACCGGACTTTTGCCCCGAGACCTCAAACGACCCCCCCTCCCCTCCCCCCGGTCGTACATCATACCGCGCTGAGCAGGCTGCGCTTTTTCACGGAGCCGTGTTGCTGTTTGTCAACCTCCGTCCTGCTGTGTGTATTTTCATATTGAGCTGCTGTTGACTCGGCCGGCCGAAAGAGAATCTAGAGAAAATAAGCAAGCGATCCCTGTCTCCGAGGATCACGTGGCTCGCCTTGTTTAGGCTTCATCGCCAGCTTTGTTTGTGCTCATCCACTGTGTGTGTGTGTGTGTGTGTGTGTGTGTGTGTGTGTGTGTGTGAGAGAGTGTGAGAATTAAACAAGACTTTAACAGCGCGTGGACAGTGCGCTGCCAAGTGGTCATACTCTAATTAAGACGTTCACCCCATAACCTCGGCACCTGTTTCCCCACAGAGTGTGAAATGTGTCAAGTGGGAAAATTCAAAAGTCAGTCCTTTTGCAGTGTCTGGTCATTCTGGGTAAAGAAGGGCGACTCTGCCAACATTTTATTTATTTATTTATCTATATCCATCCATCCACCCCCCCATTGTACCTGGCCAATTACCCCACTCTTCCAAGCTGTCCCAGTCGCTGCTCCACCCCCTCTGACGATCCGGGGAGGGCTGCAGACTACCACATGCCTCCTCCCATACATGTGGAGTCGCCAGCCGCTTCTTTTCACCTGACAGTGAGGAGTTTCGCCAGGGGGACATGACACGAGAGGATCACACTATTACCCCCAGTTCCCCCTCCCCCTCCCCGAACAGGCGCCCCGGCTGACCAGAGGAGGCGCTAGTGCAGCAACCAGGACACGTACCCACACCCGACTTCCCACCCGCAGACACAGCCAATTGACCGTAGTGACACCTGACCAAGCTGGAGGTAACACGGGGATTCGAACCGGCGATCCCCGTGTTGGTAGACAAAGGAATAGACCCTACGCTACCTGGACGCCCCCAATTGTGCCAACCTTTTCTTCACATTGTTTGTTCTTTTAAGAAAAGAACAAGAAGATCTCTTTGACCACATTAGTCTGTGCCCTAAAACGCCATCGACCCTTTCTCTTAATATGTACGTATACATATATGACACAGAACCGCCTCCGGCTAACCAAACACGGCGATAAGAAGCGAAGAGAGAGACCGGGCCCTCATTCGACTTCATTATCACAAAATGTCACATACCGAGCCAAAAATCCAGTTGTCGTCATCGATTCAGATCTGCGCTCCCAACCACACGTAAAGAATGTAACTAAATGGGCCGTTTATCATGGAAACGATATCTCACCAGTCAGATCTTTCTGCTCCCCATCTGATACGGAGAAATGTGTCCATGCATCTGCTACTCGTAGGCTTGACTACTGCGGTGCATTGCTCTGCAGCTGGAGCACACAAACATGGAGCCAAGAAAAAAAAAAATCTCCCATCGCTCTTATTCTGAAATCTGTCTCCTGGCTGCCAGGTAGTGCAAAAATAGATTTTAAGATGCTTTCGGTTATTAGTAAATCTTTTAAATGGGCTTACTCTAGACTGCATTAATAACAGGTGTTTCATGAAGGGCCCTCAGATCCACACACTATCTTCCCATAACTATCCAAAGAACATGTGTATGTGTGTATGTTTGTGTGTGGTCTTAAACTGTGGACTAGTTTCCCATTCAAACTGAGAACAGACACTCGCTCAACTTTTAAACTATTACTGAAAACTCCTCTTTTTAACTGTTTACCAAGAGCGACCAACCCTCTGCTCTGTTAATAGCTGCTAATTATGTTGGTCAATTACATGTCCTGCCGTGTCATCTAATTCCCCTATTCTTTTATATTTTCTTCACTCTATTATGTTATCATCTGTTTACTTTTAAACTATTTTTATCCTCTGTTCATCGAAATCCCTTTATTGTATGTTTTTGTTTTCTTTTTTATCATTACCTACTTTCTATCTGTGCACTTTGACATAATGTGAAGCTAATTGCATTGCATTGGAATGTGTAAAATAAACAAAGTTTGGATTGATTTGATTCATTAGTAGTTTATAGTCAAAAAACAAAAAACAAAAAAACACCTAAAGTTGCTCTGTTTTGCTCCTCCTGGCAGGTTAACCATGAAGTTCATCCTGTTGAATGTGGTGACACTGCTCCTAGTGGTGGGAGCGGGGACTGCAGACAGGATCCTATCTAGGAGGACCAAAAGGGAGCTTGCCAGCCCACTCCACATGGGTGGCATCAGGGACCCATATGGCTCATACTGCCAGAGAAGAGGAGGCTGCTGTCCCGGCAGAGACGACCTGTGCACGGTGCCCTACCTGGACACCATCTGTTACTGTGACCTGTTCTGCAATCGTACTGTCTCTGACTGCTGCCCTGATTTCTGGGGTCACTGCCTGGGTGTACCGCCCCCCTTCATTGGTAAGACTGTGTGATAGCTTGTTCGTGCACATGTTTTTGCATGATTGTGTTTGGATCTCTCACAGACACAGTTAAAGCGGGTGGAGATAACTTTTCAACCCCCCCCCGAACGTTTCTAAGTGTTTTTATTGTTTGCGCCGCTGTCGCAAAGACAAGTGGATTGCTTTTCATTTTTTAGTAACCTGGCTACTGTCCAAAGCAAGAAACAACTGTAAGAATCCCAATTTGAACTACAAACCCCGATCTCAGTGCTATGATCAAGGCAGAGTAAAACATCCGGTAGTATTAATAAGTTGGCAGGTTGTGTTACTTACTGATCCAGTGGAAAGAGTGCCAACTGAATGTCGGTTTGGAACCTTCTCAAGTCCCTGGTGTTGTCTTGAACTCTGTTTCCCCGTCGAGATTTGTTTCCCCCTAGCCAGAGTTCAATACGACACCGGGACACTTTATTTGCCTTACCCCTAACCCTAAGCTTAACCTAACCTTATCCCAACCTTTAGCTTAACCTAACGCTTACATAAACCTAATCATAACCGATAGCTAACCTGTTTCCATGGTAATGCTTTCATCTGGCTAGGGGAAAACACATCTCAATGGGGATACAGAGTTTGATACAACAACAGAGCTCGCTCGATCGAGTGAATGCCCATCTGAGGCTCACTCTTGTTTTACCTGTTTCTGTCGCTCTCCCTCTTCGCCTTCTTTGCCTCCTCTGTCAACGTGGTTCTTTTTCTCTTGCCAGGTAGAGTTTCCACTGTCATGTCATTTGTTCCACCATCTGTAATTTCTGCTACTGGGGATAGCTTCGAGTAGCTACAGGGGAAAACAAAAGCGCTATCCTCTTCCTATTTTAGTTGGGAAATTTTGGTAAATCGAGCCTTAATTTTCCCGCAAGATCGTACCCAGTGGCAGACAGAATTGCATAGTGAAAGCGAGGCTCATAGGGAACCAATCTGAACACCGAGGCGTAATTATTCTATAACCATCACACTGCAATCAACATTTACTTCATAATGATAAGCTGAAGCAGAAAAAGTTGTCTACTGCCGCTTTAATTACCTTGGGCTCAGTTCAGTTAGTATGGTGCACGGTGGTGCAAAGCAGTGTCCCATTGACAAGTCCTCTGTTGCACCATCCTGCACAACTCAGAGATAAACCTGATACCCAGTAAGTGCATTACTTGCCTCTTTTCTTACATGCTCACTCTTTCAGAATTAGAGAGAAACTCCTCACAATATCATTCACAGCTGCGTATGGCCAGAAAACTTTGCTGAATTGGTTGAACTGATATTTCCCCACAGCAAGGACCGCTCGGATAAGTAAGATTAGATCCTTCCCTCCAAACAACAGCTAGAGTACATTGGTTCATTGCGGAGGTGCCAGTGACAGTGGAGGCCTACCTGAAAGCAGAGCGAGGAACAGTGGCCTTCTTATTAGCCCAGACGGCGGGAGGAGGGGTTGATGGAGGGATGAATGGAGGTCGGGAGAAAGAATGCGGGCTATGTGGAAGAAAGGAGAGATAGGCAACGGGTGCGGGACTGGAGGCAGGAGGCGGAGAAAGGTCGTGGCAGGTATTTGCTCGCTAGATGACAAGGCGGTGGGCCGGGAGATGGGACACACAGACACACACACACTCACATTGACACACACACAATAACAGACAATTACAAGCGTGAACAGATGCACGCACAGGGCCGCTGACACACAGTCGCACACCCAGGAGGACTATGAGAGAAGATAGAGGTGATACTTTTTATTTTCTACAATAGAGCCTTTCTCTCCCTCTGAAACTCCCTAACCTTCACAGATTCCTGCATACGGCCTGGTTACACACTACATCAAGCTCAGTCCCGAATATGTCATCAAAATCAACACACAAAATCCAGCATTGGCAATGAATATTTAACCAGAGAGACGTGTCAATGAGTAATCCAAAAACTGCAGTTTTGCAAATATATAATCAGCAAGCGTCTGCAAATCTTTGAATTTGCCAGTATTTTTCTCCCCAATTGCACTTGGCCAATTACCCCACTCCCCTGAGCCGTCCCGGTTCCGTCCTGCTGCTCCACCCCCTCTTCCGATCCGGGGAGGGCTGCAGACTACTACATGCCTCCTCCGATACATGTGGAGTCGCCAGCCGCTTCTCCTCACTTGACAGTGAGGAGTTTCACCAGGGGGACGTAGGTCGTGGGAGGATCACGTTATTCCCCCCAGTTCCCCCTCCTCCCCGAACAGGCGCCCTGACCGACCTGAGGAGACGCTAGTGCGATGACCAGGACACATACCCACATCCGGCTTCCCACCGGCAGACACAGCCAATTATGTCTGTAGGGACGCCCGACCAAGCTGGAGGTAACACGGGGATTCGAACCAGCGATCCCTGTATTGGTAGGCAACGGAATAGATCGCCACGCCACCTGGACGCCTGAATTTGCCAATATTAAACATCAAGGTCTCTCTAGTTAGCCCTCAAACCGGCTCATTTTTGACCATTTTAATGAATTCATGTAGCGTCCGTTGTCCAGAATCGTCTCTACTGTACGTCACATCCTTCTGTGTTGGGGGGAGGGTGTGTGTTTGAGACCGACGGCTGTGTAGTGATGGAGTTGTGATAGACTAGGTCAGACAGCTGGGAAGGGAGGAAGGGTATCAGAGAATCTCGGTCATAAATCTCGCCCGGCTTACACAAGGCTCTCCCCCGGGCTCTCCCTCGTTCACAAGAGGCCTGGAAGCAGTTAAACATTACTAGTCAGCTCATAACTTTCATTTCATATGGAATTCATGGAAGGAAAAAAAATAATCTGTTGTAACTATTAAGGATATAAATCAATTTGAGTCAAAGTTCATCACAGTGTAAATCAATCCGTATTCAAGCAGGATTCAAGAATACACTTCATTCCAAAGCAATAAAAAAAACAGCATTTTTCAGCGTTTCAGCTTTGTTCTTGACAATGTCAAATGGAGTTGACTCCACCTCCCGAGCTTACAGGGCCAGATGACTTTCTCTGGGCCTGATGAGGGGCACAAGGGGTCGGGTAGCTTTGTGGCCCTCTCCCTTGATCTCAATAGAGGTGGCCAAGCGGTGGGTAAGCTAGTTAAGGCATGACGAGGGCCCGGGATGCCTGGAAAGGCAGGAGACAAACCAGCAACACATTCCTACCCTGGATTACTGGAGCCTTGGGTTGCTTAGACCTCACATATACTATGCCAGCACTCATACACACTCATGCCGAGTGCCCACACACACACACACACACACACCCATACACATTCACGGACACATGCAGACACCTCGCTACGCAGTAGCCAGGAAGGTACTGTTAACACTTGAACTCCCGATGAGCGGCGAAGAAGGTGGCAAACGAAGAGGAAGAGCTTCTTCTGTATTGGTCCGCGTGCTATCTGTAGCCGACCCAACATGCACACCTGTAACCGAAAGAAAAGTTGTGACTTTTTACCCGTTTTGCCAACTTGCTAAATACATTTGCTCACATTTTGTCTCCTCTCAGGCACGTGTGAAAGAAATGGACACAAGTTCTTCACCGGGCAGACGTACAAAGAAAACTGCAACTTATGGTATGTGGACAACTCTTGTCACCCATTTCTTTTCCTACTGATCAGCCTGCTCTTGTTTTTATCCGCTCCTAGGAATACACACCCTGATGATGTGATCCTCATGCATTCAGTCTCACACACACACACACACACACACGCCCACGCGTGCATGCATGCTAGTCCCCATTCAGCCCCCATCCACTAAAGCGTCAAGCGGTGTACACTGTGTCTGGTGTGGCCTTTGACAGAGACACACATTACTGAAATTCCCGAGGCCACTTCCTCTCCTCCTCCCACCTTCTTTGTGTTTATTCTTTACTGATTTGCGTTACAGTAATGAGGAAGACAAAAGGGCAGGCTGGCAAAGGGAGGGTCAAGGGAAATGAGCTCAGGCGACGTCAAATTAGCCTTTGGCTAGAGGCCTTGCAGACAAAAGTGTTTATATGAACTGTAGACCCTCCTCACCCAAGATTATTTCCCATCTTAAGATGTGGGAGCGTTGGTTATATACCCACGGATGGCAGATCGTAAGGGGTTTTAGTCTCGTTGTTTTGAAGAATATTTGGTGGAAATTATAAGAATCTACCTTTTTAGTTTTTTTTCTAATATATATTTTCCCCCCTTTTTCTCCCCAATTGTACCCGCCCAATTACCCCACTCTTCTGAGCCGTCCCGGTCGCTGCTCCACCCCCTCTGCCGATCCGGGAAGGGCTGCAGACTACCACATGCCTCCTCTGATACATGTGGAGTCGCCAGCCGCTTCTTCTCACCTGACAGTGAGGAGTTTCACCAGGGGGACGTAGCACGTGGGAGGATCGCGCTATTCCCCCCCAGTCCCCCCCCCCCCCCGAACAGGCGCCCTGACCGACCAGAGGAGGCGCTAGTGCGGCGACCAGGACACGTACCCACACCCGACTTCCCACCCGCAGACACAGCCAATTGACCGTAGTGACACCTGACCAAGCCGCAGGTAACACGGGATTCGAACCGGCGATCCCCGTGTTGATAGGCAACAGAATAGACCACTACGCTACCCGGACCCTTTTTACTGTTTGTATGCTGAGACAAATTGCTCCCACAATCCTACATTTCACAGCTTTATTACTCAGTCTATTTCTTACATTTTGAACATGTATTGTTTAAGGTCTTGAACTGTTGCAGGCTGAGGAAGAAGAAGTGCATTCTTCTTCCTCAGTCTGGAGCTGAGACGGCGTCGGCAGCCCATCTCAACAGCAGAGGGGACTGTAACTGTCCAGCTGAGACTAGATCAAATGGTTTCTATGCTAATTTGTTCTCCTTTAGATACTAACTGGATTTTGATGTTAATTCCCGTTCCATGTGCCAGCTTCTGCAGCAGCGGTCTGCACATGTCCTCTGCAGAGCAATATAGCCAGGTGAAATATAACTGAAACACCCTTTAGTCTCTAAAACTACAAGTGAATGTACTGCTTTCATGCAAATCCAAAATCTGATCTCCAGAAATGCAGAGTTTTATTCGGGAATTGGGATCCGCTGCTGACTTTGTGAATTTTATATTGATATTTCCAGCTTGAGGCGCCTTCAGGATAGATTTAGAAATAGCTCCTTGATTCATGACTCTTATGTGAGACCAAGGGTTTGTAAATAGACTAGACTGGATTGTTCCTCGCTACCAACAGACCGCCTCTCATATCTGTGGCCCTCTGAGCCCCGAGGCTAATGGCATGGGCTACGTCTGTTGTCGTTTATCTGTGCGATACGGGTGAGATTCAAAGAGGTTTAAAGCTGTTCTTTAAAGACAGCGGGGGAGGAGAGGAAGGAGGGAAAGAAGGAGACAGGGGGAGGAGGAAAAGTGAATGGAGGCAAGAAAAAAGGCAAAGGTGAATTCCTCACCTGTCATCTACAAAGTTTTCTCACTTCCCTGTCATTTGCTGTTCCTCAAAGACTGTGTGTTTGTGTGGTTAAGTGCCCCCCGACAATTTTGGCTAATCGTGTTGGCATGTGTGTGCATGTATAGAAGCGTGTGCGTGTGTGTTTGTGTGTGTGTGCGTGTGTGTGTGAGAACAAGTAAACTTTGAGGCACGTTGGCTTAAAAACGACTTGGCATCCATTTGCAAATCCATATCATGTTTGTTTTCATACTACCGCCATACACTCAGCGGCTGTTTGCCTTGGCTTGTCTAACAACATCCACTCTGACCTCTCTGATCCACCCATCATCCATATGAACCTGCTGCCGGTACGACGCTGGTAGCCGCAGCGGTCGGTTTGATCGGCCTTTAGCTGGGATTCCTACCAGGGCAGCTCAATTAGGCTTGACCCGCATGTCTGATGGGGTCGTAGATAGGCTCCCACAGACTCTCGGCTCAGCTCTGATAAATACCGGCGTTGTAATCCTGATGTGTCTCCTTGAGGAGAGCCTCGCCTCGCGGAGGTCAAACAAACATGGACTCCCGGGTAAAAATAGCCTCCGGTGTTCTCAGACTCCAGACGCTCACGTTTAAGTGCCAGCTAGCCTTTTCTCCTCCTAAAGCAAACAATCGTGCCACACCCACATGCATCGTACGTTCATTGTCACACGCACTTGGTAAATGTTTACATACAGGCATTCAGCACAACAAGACATGTACACACACGTCCATGTGCACTCCCGTTCTCACTCCCACTTCCTGCACTTGCTAATTTCCCCTCAAAGCGTGCATACCCCCAGTTCTGATCCTCTTCCAGCGTGAGGGCTTCAGGCTACAGGACGGTTCTTCGGTTCAGAAACGACAGCCTGCTCTCCATCGTTGCCTCCCCTGTCTCCCATCAATAGATTGTATTCAGGATCCCACTCACTCTCTTATCTTTCCTTCCCACATCTCTTGGCCGACCGCTCTGTTTCTAGTGACAGGGAGAGAGGAGCGTCAGTATTGCTCGGTTCAGAACTGTCAAACATCATAGACACGGTCAATAACATTTCAAATAATAATCGGCATCAACAATACATACAAGAAATGTCTTTTTAAAGCCCGTGAGCCATCTTAGGGAATATTAATTAGTGGTGGTTAACACAGGAACAACTATTGATATCAAGGACTCACCTGTGGTGTTGTATCTGCATGTAAATTTTTTCAGTTTTTTTCCCTCTTTTTCCTCCCCAATTGTATCCGGCCAATTACCCAACTCTTCCGAGCCGGCCCGGTTGATGCTCCACCCCCTCTGCCAATCCGGGGAGGGCTGCAGACTACCACATGCCTCCTCCGATACATGTGGAGTCACCAGCCACTTCTATACACCTGACAGTGAGGGGTTTCACCAGGAGGATGTAGCGTGTGGGAGGATCACGCTATTCCCCGAATAGGCACCCCGACCGACCAGAGGAGGCGCTAGTGCAGCGACCAGGGCACATACCCACATCCGGCTCCCCACCTGCAGACACGGTGTCTGTAGGGACGCCCGACCAAGCCATAGGTAACACCGGGATTCGAACCGGCGATCCCCGTGTTGGTAGGCAACGGAATAGACCACTTCGCTACCCGGACACCCTCAGCTGTGTACAGCTACACGACATTGACACCATGTGTATGTTTACACTCAGGTCTGTACATGTGTGAGGATGCAGCTGTGATAAGAAGCCCAGCAGTCTTTTGTGAGGACGATTGGATCTCTTGGTAACTCCATCGACTCACTGAGCTGTAGACCTCCCGTTTTCTCCTTATCTGTACCCAATTATCTGCAGCATGGTGCCTGCTGCTCTCACACAGCCTGAAGGGCTTGATATCTCCTCTTAGATTTGGCTGGAGTTCTGACCTGTCTGGTGTGCTTCAGCTTGGCTGGCGTCCCGAACCGTTACAACCCTATACAATCTCGATGTTATATATATAAAAGATGGTGAGGTAGCTTTTTATGACGTGCCAACTGATGAGGCTATTCTTGGCTAGATGGGGACAATGTGTTACTGATAACAACACCCTGAGGACCAGCCTATCTTGTCAAGTGCAAGTCTGTGGTTGAATAAGGAACAAATACTGTTTACCCTAGAGATGATAAAGTCCCCGAGACGTAATTTTCAAGGGGAAGTTGTTCCCATTCTGCATCAAACAATTACTTAACCCTAACCAGCTCAGGAGATATAACTAACCCAGAAAGATCTAAATATGTGTTAATGGTCAGAAAACACAATGAGTAAACCCAGCCATATTCATATCTTGATGGCTAGCTGGTATTCATCCAACAAGTGCTAATATATAGGTCCAAAAGTCGCAAAGAGTCTGAGAATCGAATGTTAGCCCATCCGCTTAGAGTGAAACACCAATATAAATTATGCCTTTGGCTGCCGAGTTTGTCGGCCGTCAGCCACTTTGAGAGTATCGGCGTAGCTTTTGAATATCAGCTAGCAGCTGGTCTGGCGTAACGTGGTAAACTGATTTTCATCTCGCAGCTGAGATGAAAACAGCTTATTTCTCTGTAAACTACCCACTGTGCTTCAGGTCTTCGCCCTGGAAAGAAGCCCCTGGTTTTTGAGGTGGGGTAGAAGCCCTATGAAATTAATCAATAAAAATTCAATTTAAGAACTGAGAATCAAAGATATCGCAATTGTACTGAGGAAGAAAAAAACTCAAAGACAACTTCAACAGATGTGTTTCCTGGGTGCTGGATAAAGACAATGACTCCAACAACTTGTGTGTGACTGCAAGCTTGCGATTGTCCCTGTGCACACACCTTTGTGTACGTGTGTATGTGTGTGTGTGTGGGGGGGGGGGTTTGGTTGTTAGTGTGTGTGTGTCTGTGTGTGTTTATGGCCCTAGAGGTGAAGAGTATGTTGATCTCTGACAGGGTAGCGTGACGGGGAATGTGAAATACAGCCTCTCATAGTCATTATAGTCCTCATATTTCATTCTCAGTCATACTTCATCCCTCCGTCTCCACGAGAACGCAGAGTATTTCAGTCTGCTTGTCCGTGCTTGTGTGTGTGTGTGTGTGTGTGTGTGTATGTGGCGCGCACATGCTTGTGTATGTTTCCACCTATAACCGCTTGAATTGATATGCATTTTGGGACTACCGGGTCTAGGTCCTGGTGATGCGCTGCATGCTTGGATTCCTACTGAAGGGAGAAAGAGGTCAGAGGTCATTGTCTTTTTCCTCCAGTCAAAGGCGTCAAATGGCACTGTGGGCTGCTGGGGCAGGCAGTCACAGGTCTGACAAAGTGGAGATGGATGTGTGTGTGTGTGTGTGTGTGTGTGTGTGTGTGTGTGTGTGTGTGTGTGTGTGTGTGTGTGTGTGTGTGTGTGTATGTGCGGACACGGGGTATGAATGAACATGTTTACAGTTTGCGTGTGGTTTGGTGTGTGTCTTTGCACAGTGTATTCATTCAGGGACTATAATAGTCCAATCAGGTAGGTATGCAGTAAACGGAGAACACACCGGTGGGTCTCAGCGTGTCTAAAGGGGAATTTCGCCCTCCTCATCGTTCTGTGTATGCTGTCATCCTGTACGACAAGTCCACTTGCCCACTTCCTAAATATGACTGCTAATGAGGTGAATCTTCACTGCAGTCTGCTCATGCCTGTGTGGGATAGGTTCCTTATGCCTGTGTGGGATAGGTTCCTCATGCCTATGTAGGATAGGTTCCTCATGCCTATTTAGGATAGGTTCCTCATGCCTGTGTGGGATAGGTTCCTCATGCCTGTGTGGGATAGGTTCCTCGTGCCTGTGTGGGATAGGTTCCTCATGCCTATGTAGGATAGGTTCCTCATGCCTGTGTGGGATAGGTTCCTCATGCCTGTGTGGGATAGGTTCCTCATGCTTATGTGGGATAGGGAAGGTTCCTCATGCTTGTGTGGGATAGGTTCCTCATGCCTATGTAGGATAGGTTCCTCATGCCTGTGTGGGATAGGTTCCTCATGCTTGTGTGGGATAGGGAAAGTTCCTCATGCTTGTGTGGGATAGGTTCCTCATGCCTGTGTGGGATAGGGAAAGTTCCTCATGCTTGTGTGGGATAGGTTCCTCATGCCTGTGTGGAATAGGTTCCTCATGCCTGTGTGGGATAGGTTCCTCATGCCTATGTAGGATAGGTTCCTCATGCCTGTGTGGGATAGGTTCCTCATGCTTGTGTGGGATAGGGAAGGTTCCTCATGCCTGTGTGGGATAGGTTCCTCATGCCTGTGTGGAATAGGTTCCTCATGCCTGTGTGGGATAGGTTCCTCATGCCTGTGTGGGATAGGTTCCTCATGCTTGTGTGGGATAGGGAAGGTTCCTCATGCTTGTGTGGGATAGGTTCCTCATGCCTATGTGGAATAGGTTCCTCATGCCTGTGTGGGATAGGTTCCTCATGCCTATGTGGGATAGGTTCCTCATGCTTGTGTGGGATAGGTTCCTCATGCCTATGTAGGATAGGTTCCTCATGCCTGTGTGGGATAGGTTCCTCATGCCTGTGTGGAATAGGTTCCTCATGCCTGTGTGGGATAGGTTCTTCATGCCTATGTAGGATAGGTTCCTCATGCCTGTGTGGGATAGGTTCCTCATGCTTGTGTGGGATAGGGAAGGTTCCTCATGCTTGTGTGGGATAGGTTCCTCATGCCTGTGTGGGATAGGTTCCTCATGCTTGTGTGGGATAGGGAAGGTTCCTCATGCTTGTGTGGGATAGGTTCCTCATCCCTTCCCTTAAGCCTCAGACTACAGACTGTGCGATGTTAGCAGTCCTATAAGTTTACTGCAAGCCGCGCTGTGCGATATGGATCTAATGAACTTGGGTACGACATCAAGTTTGATGTATGTAGACTGTACGATGACAACACCTACTGAATCGCAGGCTACGACGCAAGTCCATAAAAACGTCATCAGTGTGCGTGCCGCATCAGCGCACGTAATTGATCTACGCCGCTGGTAGAGCAACATGACACCGAGCAGGAATCGAGTCCTTTCAATAGTCGCCGCAGCTCGTGTTAGCTCGTTTTGTTGAATCCATCGCATTTGGGTCACAGACACCAACAGTCCATTTGTTTGTGTTTAGTGCCAGCAAAGATTCAGCGTCGCGTTGATCGGTGCGTCATCGACATAGATCATAGTAGCAGTCACATTGTGAGATGGTCATCCTAAATTTCTGACACCGTCAGACTTTTGTCCCAGGTTATCTTCGGTTGCAAGACCGTGATAACAGCCGTCTTTGAACCTGTCTCACGGTGCGACGTAGGACCGCCGTTTTGGAGCTACGACCAATGATATTGCCACGTTTACTCATCTTTCGTCTGAGATGGCCAAAATTCTCACATTGTATACCGGTCTTTAGTGTCGCTGTAAAGGACTGGTTATATATATGGGCTGTATCGTTTTCTGTGACACACATCATCTTTTCGTGGGTTGGGTTTGTCCAGACACGAGAGCTTTTAGGGACGAAAGTCGCGATTTGTGATGTGCACCGCACACGACTAGGGGGCTGATTATACTGTTAGCTAGAGCAGAGTTTGCTTTCATATATCTCATAGGTATCTGGACACACACACATACACACACGAACTCACTCACCCGCTGCCTCACAATGACTCATCACAAAGTACACAAAATGATCACTATTTTTTGAGCACCTCCAAACTTAACATCTTGACGTCATTATTAATATCCTGCTCCCATATCTCCATCAGAATCCTCCTCGACTTCTTCAGTCCCTCACATTTCCTCGGACTAAAAATGGATATGCGTTTCACAGCCTTAAAAGGAGGAATGCTTCCCTCAATCCCCCTCACGTTCTCTCTCTCGCTCTCGCTCTCTCTCTCTTTTTCCCTTCATTACTCTCTGTTTTCTCGGCCCTCTCATCAGCTCCTATCATTCCTCTCCCACTCAGTGTCTCCATAGGGAATCCCCAAGGGCAGATGCCGTTTGACTTGTGCTGATGGAAGCGTTCTGTTTTAAACATGCCCGTCTGATAAGATCACATTAATGTGCACGTCAGACTGGTAATTCTGAAACTACTCACAAGTTACTTGAGCAGTAAATGTGGAACAATGTATCCACCGTTCTTCAACTGACTTGTCCCTCACCCCTTCTTTTCCTTCTGTCTGTCTGTCTGTCTCTCTCTCATTCTGTGTGTGTGTCTTTCTCGCTCTCATTCTGTCTCTCTCTGTCTCTCCTCTCATTCCATCTCTAAGACACTCTCCCACTCAGTCTCTATCATTCTTGCTCTGTCATATAGGCATGTCATTCTCTCTCTTTCTCCTGCACTCTCTCTCTCTCTCTCTCTCTCTCTCTCTCTCTCTCTCTCTCTCTCTCTCTCTCTCTCTCTCTCTCTCTGTGTGTGGGTGTGTATGTGATGGGGAAGTTTTTTGTGTAAATAATTTGATGGAGCCACAGAAATATTGACATGATGGGAATGGACATTTTTATAATGTGATGGAAATAAAAGTTATTTTAAAAGTCAAAGTCACTCTCTCTCTCTCGCTCTCGCTCTCTCATTCCATCTCTAAGACACTCTCCTACTCAATCTCTATCACTCTCTCTGTCATATAGGTATGTCTTCCCCCCCCCCCCCCATGTTTGTCCTTTCTGCAGGACAATAGAAACAATTTTTCATCATTTTACAGTGTGGACGATTTGAAAACCTGTTTGTTGATATAAATACTTGGTTTGAACTACTCAGTCAGACATTTTCTGAAACTTTTTCGTTTTATGAGCTGGATTACAATAAGACGACTAACTTTGAATATCTATCATCTGTTGGACTGGAATGTAAACTAAATAAATGTGTTTTTGAAAATCAAATCTCTCTCTCTCTTCTTCTTGCCTGCAGTACATGTGGAACCACAGGACGCTGGGAGTGTGAGCAGTATGCCTGCCTGATGGAAAGTGACATGATTCAGGCAGTAAATAGAGGAAACTACGGGTAAACACACACACACACACACATACACACATACACACACACACACACACACACACACACACACAGGTATATAAAGTGACTCATGACACATTTACTAGACCTTTAACATATAGTTAAATGTGTTTTAACACCTGTATTGAGTTCTGCGCTGCACTCCTGTCCTCTCTTCTCAGATGGAGGGCTTCTAACTACAGTCAGTTATACGGCATGACGCTGGACGAGGGCATCCGTTACCGTCTGGGCACACAGCGTCCCTCCAGGACCATAATGAACATGAACGAGATCCAGGTAAGGGGTCCTCATCAGCACCATAGTGTTTGCAAGGCTGGATATCAGGAATCAGGAACAATTTATTGTCATGTCTTTAGTGTACGTGCGTACATAAAAGAAACGAAATTCCGTTTCTCCCAGCCCACAGCAGTGCGACGCAAAAGACAAAAACACACATCCCAAATTTCCCAAAAACGAAACCACCAAAAACTTACAAAAACAGAGAGAACAAAGCAAAAAAAAAAAGATAAACAGTTAACAACACAATCCAAAAATTCCATTGTCCAGAGAACGAACGCCAGCCAGGATGACTGTCGGAACTGCCAGTCTGCATGGGCTAACAGTTAGCTTAGTCTGCTCCACTTCCACGTCCTGTCAGACCACCCTCAGTGTTTCCTCCTCGGGTTTAGCTGTGGCAGGGCTGTAGTCTCTGGGCCCACCAGATGTAGCAGACCAGGTTCTCCCAGCCAGACACCCTCAGCACACTTCCCCGCACTCCACATGATGACACTAAAACACAGTCAACGCTAGACAAGGCTGCTGCCAGACCGCCCTCGGTGTTGTCAGAACTGCTGGTCTGCAGGGGCTAGCAGTTAGCTTAGCCTGCACCACTTCCACATCCTGTCAGACCGCCCTCGGTGTTTCCTCTTCGGGCATAGCCCGGATCAGGGCCGTGGTCCCTGGGCCCACAGGACGTGGAGCCTTGTTTTAGAAATGGTATGGGATTTTAGATATGGTGTCTAGTTTATCTTGAGAAAATCTGCGGTGACACCCTGCCCCTTGACGGTGGTAGATATCTTGGAAGGGGTGGGGTGGGGGAGGTGGGTGATAGGAGGAGGGATGTGAGCCCCCTCTGAACATTTGGCTTGCAGGTGAGATCACAGAGAAGATGTGGATTGTTACAGTCAGGCTGCAATTTCTCGCTTCTTTCAAAACTCTTCCTGTATTTTGTTGTGACATGCATCCCATTTCCAGTGTCCAAATACTAATGCAACAAGAGGGCAATGATCAAAGCGTTTCTAACTCAATTATTGTGGCTTGTCGGTCTTTGGCAGTGTCTCCGCCTGAGGCTCAAGTTGACTATGATTCAAGCCGTCGGTGTTTACATTCTAAGCAGACAGATTACATAAGACGGAAGCAAAACACCAGACATGGGGGATGGAGGAGATGGTGGCTGGAGAATTAAGAGCAATCTTCTGCTCAGTCTAAACCCCCTGTCATAACACACACACACACACCCATCCATCCATCCATCCATCCATCCATCCATCCATCCATCCATCCATCCATCCAAACCACACCCCCACTTTCCCAACATCCCCGACTCCTACTGACATTCCTACGTTTCTCTCACCCCGTTTACATCTCCCCTTTCCTACTTCCGCCAGTGTGCTCCCACCTGTGCCAGGATCCAGATCAGAGCCTTGCACCTCATTCATAAATCTCTCTCTCTCTCTCTCTCTCTCTCTCTCTCTCTCTCTCCTCTCTCCCCTCTCTCTCTCTCTCTCTCTCTCTCTCTCTCTCTCTCTCTCTCTCTCTCTCTCTCTCTCTCTCTCTCTCTCTCTCTCTCTCTCTCTCTCTCTCTCTCTCCCCATCTATCTTTTCTTGTCAGTATGCATGGCCACACACATACATTGTAGTGTGGGGCTAATTTATGAGCCCTCTCTCGAAGCCTGAGGGATGCCCATGGGTATGGTTTAATGAATGCAATTATAATGATAATAATAAATTAGACAAATGTTCATTTTGTCACACAGTCGTGCTCTACAACCCCCCCCCCCCACACACACACACACACACGCACACACACAACCTACTGGCCTTGCATACAGTCATGCAAAAGTGCAACCATTTTCTGCCCTTTTACAACACCAGACTTCCACTCTAGGTCAAGTGCAGTGGTGGTGGGGCAAGGTATGTCGACGTTTGGACTCTGACCCTGTGCAATAATAGATCATCTAACGAGCAGCACATTCCTCAGTTTTGTATCAGGTGGCTGTCTGCTCGGTGAACGGCTAAACATTAATGCCAGGAATGTGACGCAAGCTGCTAAGCTATTTGTGAAGCCAGTGGAAGTCTGCTACACCAGAACAGACTTCCACTGCTTCCTAATGGCACATACCTGCGAGGTTGGGAATGCGTCCAACCTCATGATCTAAAAATGACTGTTTGGATTATCATGAATGTATGAATGACACCACCTTAAAGGGACAGTACACCCCAAAACCAAACATGCATGTTTTTCATCTTACCTGTACTGCTATTTATCTATCTGGATCATTTTTGGTGTGAGTTTTGGTGTGAGTTGCCGAGTTTTAGAGACATCTTGCCTTCTCTCGAATACAGTGGAACTCGGATGGCACTCTGCTTGTGTTGCTCAAAGAGCCAAACAAATACATTTGAAAAACTCAACAGCAACGTCTCTTCCCAGAAATCATGACCCGGTTACTCAAGGTAATCCACAGACCTCATTGTGAGCAGTTTCACATAGGAACTATTTTCTTAGACCGAACTACACCCACATGAAACTGCTCACAACAAGGTCTGTGGATTTTATGCTAGGCATCTGAGAAGTACTAGTGACTGAATATGTGCAATCGGAGAAGTATTTGCAGATAGATATTTGACTTAAGACTTACTATCACTGTGGTATGGGTACGTATTCTGCAGGGAGGGATACTTCTTCTCCAGGGTCTGAGTTCAGTGTGTCCATATTAGGCATTAGATTTGCTCCTCTTCCAGTCTCTTGATAGTGATGTAACCTATGGTCTCATGCTTTTCAGGAGTGGGCTGGGATCAAAGGTTCCTGTCTTTTCTATAATTTGAGAGATTGACACCAGGCCAAATGGTCCTAATCAGCTGTAAATAAGTCCTCTGTAGCGGAAAGTTGTTTAGCAGACTTATGTAATGTCCAATGATCCAAACTCATCATGTAAAGCATTTTAATTGCAACCATGAGTTTCAGTTCCATTGTGGGCAAACAATTATAAGCTGCTGCTTGCCACAAAATTCAAACACGCAAAATTCACGAAGCCTCTGGTGCCGCTCTATCATTGGCCTAACTCTGACAGGTCAAGTCCCATTAGAGATTAGCTGTTGTCAGTTTTGATTGCTATTTCATTTCAGAACCTTTATTTGCATTGATACGGATGATTGCTGTATGCTTGGTTTGTCTTCGCTGCGTTTAATTGTACTGAATTAGGTCACATCAGCGGCTTCGCTGTGTCCCCTCTCACCTGTTCTCCCTCTGTCCTTCCATCAGATGAACATGGATCCTCAGAATGACCATCTGCCCCTCTACTTCAATGCTGCAGAAAAATGGCCAGGGAAGATTCACGAACCGCTGGACCAGGGCAACTGTGCTGCCTCCTGGGCCTTCTCAACCGCTGGTACGGCTTACAGAGAAATACCATGGGGAGAACTCAGGCATAGATCTGGGGGAGAAAACTGGGAAAACACATGGGGAGATTACCACAAAAGCAAAGAAAGAACAAAATACAAATAGCATGATGTTTTTTTTTCCCTACATGGGGAAATTCACCATTTGAGAAACACCTAATGTGGCACAAAAACAAAACAAAAAAACAAAAACAAATGTTGGCATGAATTTTAAGATGATAATCACTGATTTTTGGCTGGATTGGTATTCTGACGATTAATGCTGCCTTGTCGAAAAAAGCTACCGTACAACACGGGGATCCGGTTCAAATCCCTGCGTTACCTCCGGCTTGGTCGGGCATCCCTACAGACACAATTGGCCGTGTTGGCGGGTGGGAAGCCGAATGTGGGTATGTGTCCTGGTCGCTGCACTAGTGCCTCCTCTGGTCGGTCGGGGCACCTGTTTGGGGGAGAGGGGGAACTGGGGGGAATAGTGTGATCCTCCCACGTGCTACGTCCCGCTGGTGAAACTCCTCACCGTCAGGTGAAAAGAAGCGGCCCTCCCCGGATTGGCAGAGGGGGCAGCAACTGGGACAGCTCGGAAGAGTGGGGTAATTGGCCAAATACAATTGGGAGAAAAGGGGGGGGGGCTGCCGTAGCGCAAATGGATAGTAGTCTAACCCTAACCTCGCCTAACCATGCACAGAACCACTAAGTAGCACATCTCAATAGGTAGCACGTATCGACAGAACACCGTCCAGCGGGGCCAGCCCTCTGTCCGTGAGCAAGTTACACGATTTGGCTGCTGAATCAGGTGACCAACGATGTCACTGAAGTTACACGATTGGTCGGTCGACCAGTGACATCAGTAGTAATCACGGAAGTGGGAGTTTCCCTATTGGCCGTTGCTGTTTCAAAATGAATCGACGCAGCAGTTCTTGGCCATTCCACATTTATCGCACGCTAACGAACGGAATATATTGCTGCTCGTGGATACTCCTGAAATGCTAAAAGGAATATCTTCCTGCTCTTTCCATATCTGGTTACGCACTGTAACAGCCCAGCATGGAGCAGAGTAGGAGGGAAAATAGCCCTCCATGTGAGTCATGAGGCAGAGCCACATTTAAACCGCCACAAATAACAATCACTCTGACAAAACACTCAATGCAGAGTGAGTCTTCGAAAAACGAGAGATATCTGCAGATAGAAACAGATGAAAGAGGGTGTCCGGGTAGCGTAGCAGTCTATTCCATTGCCTACCAACACGGGGGTCGCCAGTTTGAATCCCCGTGTTATCTCCGGCTTGGTTGGGCATCCCTACAGACACAATTTGCCGTGTCTGCGGGTGGGAGGCCAAATGTGGGTATGTGTCCTGGTTGCTGCACTAGTGCCTCCTCTGGTCAGTTGGGGCGGAGCCGCGACTGGGACAGCTCGGAAGAGTACGGTAATTGGCCAAGTACAGTTGGGGAGAAAAAGGGGGGGGAAATCCCCCCCCCCCAAAAAAAAAGAAACAGATGGAAGAGGAGGAGGAATTAATAGATAATTAGGATAGGTATACTTACAATTAAATTAGCTTTCAAATCAAATGTCCCAAGATGTGAGTGGAAAGTGTTGTTCTTGCAACTGCATTTATAACCTGTTTTTTTTTTTACTGTAACGTAGCTTAACATGTCATCTCTGATATATTCTCTACACCATTGCACTTTATCACCTCTTATTTCACCTGTATAATCAATCCTTGTGTATAAAACTGAAGATTGTTGTGTTATAGTGTTGTTATTCTATGTTAAGGACACTGACAGAGCCACGAAAATAGAGTCAAATTCCATGTAGTGTAAACCTACATGGTCAATAAACATGATTCTGGTGTGATGTGCTACTTCAGTACACTTTAACAACACATATTACTGGGACCACTACTGCAACAAATTGGCCACAAATTCCAACACTGACCATACACGGTCCAGCATATATTAGGCTTTGACCTGGTCTTGTTTTTTAGATTTCACAAAAGATTTGCTTGTGAAACAGAAACATTTCAGAGACCTAATATTTTGTTTGTCTGAAATGTAGAAACCCTGAGAACCATCATAGCATGACAACTGTTACGTGAGATGAAGACTTCCTCATATTGTCTGCCTCCTTTAACATCATGTCTTATGCGTACTGTGTGCCTAACTCTGAGTTTTACCTCTTCACTAGCGGTGGCATCGGACCGAATCTCCATCCAGTCCATGGGTCACATGACCCCACAGCTGTCCCCCCAGAACCTAATTTCTTGTGACACCCGTAACCAGGGCGGTTGTGCCGGGGGACGCATCGATGGAGCCTGGTGGTATCTGCGACGTAGGGGGTAAGGACATTAACAGCATACAGTTATCTGTCCATACAACTACATACTTTTCAGGCGTCCGGGTAACATGGTAGTCTATTCCGTTGCCTACCAACATGGGGATCACCTACCTGTTCAAATCCCTGCATTACCTCCGGCTTGGTCAGGCGTCTCTACAGACACGATTGGCCGTGTCTGCGGGTGGGAAGCCAGATGTGGGCACGTGTCCTGGTCGCTGCACTCGTCTGGTTGGTCAGGGCGCCTGTTCAGGGGGGGAGGGGGAACTGGGGGGAATAGCATGATCCTCCCACGCGCTACATCCCCCTGCTGAAACTCCTCACTGTCAGGTGAAAAGAAGCGGCTGGCGACTCCACATGTATGGGAGGAGGCATGTGGTAGTCTGCAGCCCTCCCCGGATCGGCAGAGGGGGCGGAGCAGCAGCTCTGAAAATAGGGTAATTGGCCACGTATAATTAGGAAGAAAAGGGGGGGGGACAAAAAAACTACCATTTCTTTTGTGTTTATTTTGCAATCATATCATATTAGTAGTAGTAGTAGTAATATTGTTATGTTATGCATGAAAGGATTATTTTATTAGCTTTATTATTCATTTTTACCCTGTGTGTACCTAACCAGCCCATTTTTGTGTTTGAAAAACTGTTTTTCACTATTGACCTCATATACTTAGCAATTCATTGCCAGGAGCTACTGCACTGTTACTGCACATCTGACCAATGAACTTTGGTTTTATTTTTATGTGGATTGTAAATTGGCCTGAGACGAATGTTAACATCTCAGGTATAACACCCTTGTGTCTGTCTCTAACCCAGCTCTCCTCTTTTCTCAGGGTGGTGACAGAGGATTGTTACCCCTTCCTGTCTCCCCAGCAAACACCGGTGGAGGTGAGCCGCTGCATGATGCAGAGTCGCTCGGTTGGCCGGGGGAAGAGGCAGGCCACGCAGCGCTGTCCCAACACACACAACTACCACAACGACATCTACCAGTCGACGCCACCCTACAGGCTCTCGTCTAACGTAAGGGCTCCGAAAACAATCACAATAAATACATGCAGAAAAAAAAAACCACAGGCAGGCATACGAACACACACGCAAATATCTAGATTTACACATCCTTACACACACAACTAACTATACATGCATACACATGTACATAGGACTCAACTCCGCGTGGTGCATACCTCCCCCCTCCTCAGTTTAACAACCCAGTAGCAAAACATGTTTTTAATCCCCAATAAACTCGGCAGCTTGCGTAAGCCTGTGGTGCATTTATTGAAATTCTTCACGCTTTGGTAAACCATAATCTTCATGCTATGGTAAACCATAGTCCTCCTCACGTGTTGGTCTCAGTATGTTTCTGCACACTTTCCTCATGCACACCTCGCTGCCTTGTGTGAATGCTCATTCTGGGCAGTCTGCAGGATGAGGAAGGTTACTTTATAAATATAATGTGTTGCGTGGTTGAAACCTCCTCATCTCTAGAGTGTACCAACACCCCCCCCGATACCCCTTTTCTACCGGGGAGAACCTTCTCTCCCGTGTCTGCCTGTCAGCCTCCTTATTGCCTCAATAAATCAAAAACGCTACAGCTGAGCACATTACCCAAATTCCTTTTAACAAAATAAACCCATAATGAGTAGCATCAGCCCATGGCAGTAGTATAATCTGGGCGTCCGGGTGGCGTGGCGGTCTATTCCGTTGCCTGCCAGCACGGGGATCATCGGTTTGAATCCCCGTGTTACCCGGCTTGGTCAGGCGTCCCTACGGACACAATTGGCCGTGTCTGCGGGTGGGAAGCCGGACGTGGTTATGTGTCCTGGTCGCTGCACTAGCGCCTCCTCTGGTTGGTTGGGACACCTGTTCGGGGGGGGGGGGATAGCGTGATCCTCCCATGCGCTACATCCCCCTGGTGAAACTCACTGTCAGGTGAAAAGGAGCGGCCGGCGACTCCACATGTATCGGAGGAGGCATGTGGTAGTCTGCAGCCCCCTGCGGATTGGCAGAGGGGGTGGAGCAGCGACTGGGATGGCTCGGAAGAGTGGCTGGATACAACTGGGGAGAAAAGGGGGAAAAATCCAAATGGGAAAAAAAGTACTATAATTTGCCAAAGTTTCAAGTACGGTTTAATTTAGTTGTTAGATTGGGTTGAATTGGCCCCACAAATATGTTAAATGGGTTTGTGAAGCCAACTCAAACCATCACCCATCACAATTTCAGAGGGTTTAAAAATAAAATTTAAATAAACTCACAATTGAAATGCAATTTTTTTTTTTACTGTTATACATGTGTCTTGGATGGCCTCAGGCATGGGTGGGCTGTTGTTAGCTCTCTCCGGGTAGAGTGTCGCATAACAACCACTTAGGCTGTTTCCAGAGGCCATCGCCACATGCGGCGCTCTCATGTCTTCTCCTATTCACAGCCAGCTACTGAGCTGCAGCTAATATGTGGTTTATCAGCCACCATCCATCACCCTAAATGATGGCTAATGCCTCTGAAATCATTACAGTCTGGTGTCTCTGTCTCCCGGTGGCTTGTGAAGTCAATAAGCCAAGCATTAAGCACAGGGTAGGTGGGGTGGGGGGGTGCTGTGGGAGGGTCTGCTGCACCCATATCCTGTTATCCAACGCGCTCAGCCATGGGGTTGTCTAACTGTCTCTGTGTCCATTCTCTTTCTCCTACCAATAAATCACTCCATCTGCCTCCTCTTTTAGGAAAAGGAGATCATGAAGGAGATTATGGATAATGGCCCTGTGCAAGGTAAGATCCAGTGTGTGTGTGTGAGTTTCTGTTTCCATACACCTGTAAACGATGCTTACTTGACAGCAGTCCGAAGTTAGTCGTACTTTATAAACTTGAACCAACACTGGTCTCCCCAGGCCTCTCCCTTGAGCTGGTGTAACCAAGCAGCAGTTCAAAACATGTGCCCCATTAAGCCCCTGGTTGGGCATCTGACCCGCCGCTGGCCTGGGATGAGCTCATGTTTGACCTGGCTTTCAGCTTTGACCCCAGTCTCTTGGTCAGAAATGATGAGCCATGTCTTCCTGGTTTAACGGTTCCCCCTCTGGTGCCCGTTTGAACTATTGTCAAGACCAATTTTAATGATAGAGAGGATGGATGCAACAACTCTCTCGCACACACACACGTGCATGTGTGTGTGTCTGTGTGTTCTGTTTGAGTTGTTGCCAGCCTCCTGTTTTATTGTTTAGCAGGACAGGAAGCCATATTTGGCTGCCTGTCAAGTTTTGTTCTTTCGTTCAAAGTTACTCTCTAACAATAAGATGTGTGTGTGTGTGTGTGTGTGTGTGTGTGTGTGTGTGTGTGTGTGTGTGTGTGTGTGTGTGTGTGTGTGTGTGTGTGTGTGTGTGTGTGTGTGTGTATGCAATGCCTGCGTGTATGTGAGCTCACACTGAAGCATTGTGCCCCCATGCGGGTTGTTTATCAGAAGGGAGGAGTAAATTGGCAGTCAGGGAACACTAGTGTGAGCGCAGGTAGACCTGCAGAGGAAGGGACTTCTTAGTTATCCAGGGAGCAAAGTCACATGTTCAGCTTTATGGTGCATGTGCATATGCATACATGCAAACAAGCATGCAGTGTACGCAAACACACACACACACACACGCACACACACACACACATAAAGGCATGCACAAACACACATAAAACAATGTGTCATCAGCAAACCAACACTCCAGCTTATCTCTGTTATAGCTGGGTGCAGTGGTGGAAGAAGTATTCAGAACTTTCACTTAAGTAAAAGTAGCAATACCACAGAGTAAAAACAATTTGTTACACGTAAAAGTCCTGCATTCAAAATCATGCTTAAGTAAAAGTGCAAAAGTATTAGCATCAAAATATACTTAAAGTAGCAAAAGTAAAACTACTCATTATGCAGAATGGTCCATTTCAGAATCATATATCATATTATTGGATTATAATTATTGATACAGTAATGTGTTCATCACACTAATGTTTGCAGCTGGTAAATCTGGAGCTAATTTCAATTACTGTATATACTGCTGGGTAGCTTAGCCTAAAAAAAATATAATTATTAGTTGATTTATGATTTGTATTAATAATCTAAATCTGCAAAGTAACTAGTAACTAAAGCTGTCAAGTGTAGTGGAGTAAAAAGTACCATATTTCCCTCTGAAATGTAGTGGAGTAAAAGTATAAAGTAGCATAAAATGGAAATACTCAAAGTACAATTACCTCATAATTGTTCTTAAGTACAGTACTTGAGTAAATGTACTTAGTTACATTCCACCACTGGCTGGTTGTGTGTTACACAGGGGGGATTAGATGCGAGTGCTCGGTGTCTGGTGAAATTAGGAAATTATTGCTTTTAGATTAATAAGCATTTGAGTGAGATTTTTATTTGTCACTTATCATGAAAGATTTAGCAGCTTTAGTGTGTGTGTGTGTGTGTGTGTGTGTGTGTGTGTGTGTGTGTGTGTGTGTGTGTGTGTGTGTGTGTGTGTGTGTGTTTTATGTCCAGCTTGTAATTCTCCTTGTTTGTTTGCTCTTCCAGCTATTATGGAGGTCCATGAGGACTTCTTTGTCTATAAGAGTGGAATCTACAAACACACAGATGTCAGCTTTACCAAACCCCCGCAGTACCGCAAACATGGCACTCACTCGGTCAGGATCACTGGGTAAGACATCAGTGTTACGGTTCATTTCATTCGATATAGTGCCATCGTTGCCTGTTTTGCATGTTAGTCTTTGCATAGTTCACAGGGGAGGTGATATTCTCTCCCTAAACTAACACCACCCAACATGACACGCTGCGTCCACGTCTGGTTAACGCTTTCATTTTCACTTTTGCTGGGTTTTATTTGGTCTGGTTTTTGATGACAAATCCTTTAGTTATTGGAGTCATGGCTGAGCGAGGATGAGGAAGATTAGCAAAGAAATACTTGTTTGCTTCGGGTTGTGTCTCCCCTCATGTCACCGATCAGTAATACAAGCCTTGCTATTGGTATCAGCTGACATCCAGCTGACATCCAGCACTTTCATAGTTTTTGTCATTGTGCGTATCGGTTATGGTATCATTTTACTCACTGGCTTCATTTTGGAGATTTTGGACACAGGACCACCGCTGGACACAGCTTTACACTGGCATCTTATAAGACCCCTAAACCTTTCCTCATCTCGTCTCGTCTCGTCTCATCTCATCATCAGCCGCTTCTCCGGGGTTGGGTCGCGGTGGCAGCAAGCTAAGTAGGGCACTCCAGATGTCCCTCTCCTCAGCAACGCCCTCCAGCTCCTCCTTGGGGATCCCAAGGTGTTCCCAGGCCAGACTGGACATGTAGTCCCTCCAGCGAGTTCTGGGTCTACCACGGGGTCTCCTCCTAGTTTGACGTGCCTGGAAAACCTCCAAAGGAAGGCGCCCAGGAGGCATCCTAATCAGATGCCCGAACCACCTCAACTGGCTCCCTTTGACGCTAAGGAGCAGCGACTCTACTCCGAGCTCCCTCCGGATGTCTCAGCTCCTCACCCTATCTCTAAGGCTGAGCCCAGACACCCTACGGAGGAAACTCATTTCAGCTGCTTGTATCCGCAATCTCACCCTCTCGGCCACTACCCAAAGCTCATGACCATAGGTGAGGGTTGGAATGAAGATTGACTGGTAAATTGAGAGCTTTGCCTTCCGGCTCAGCTCCCTCTTCACTTCAACGGTCCGGTACAACATCCACATTACTGCTGATGCTGCACCAATCCGCCTGTCAATCTCCCGCTCCATCCTACCCTCACTAGTGAACAAGACCCCAAGATGCTTGAACTGCTTCACTTGAGGCAACAACTCATCCCCTACCTGGAAGAAGCATTTTCCAGTAAGAACCGTGGCCTCAGACTTGGAGGTGCTGACTCTCATCCCGGCCATTTCACACTCAGCTGCAAACCGCCCCAGTGCGCGCCAAAGGTCGCGTTCTGATGAAGCCAACAAAACCACATCATCTGCGAAGAGCAGAGATGCCATTCTGAGGTTCCCAAAATGGACACACTCCTCACCTTGGCTGCGCCTTGAGATCCTGTCCATGAATATCACAAACAGAATTGGAGACAAGGGACAACCTTGGCGGAGTCCGACACCCACCAAGAACGTGTTTGACTTTGTGCTGAGAATGCGGACACAGCTCTCGCTTTGGTTATACAAGGACCAGATGGCTTGTAACAACTGCCCCGGTACCCCATACTCCCACAGTACTCCCCACAGAGTGCCCCAGGGTACACGGTCGTAAGCCTTCTCCAAGTCCACAAAACACATGTAGACTGGCGGGTCAAACTCCCATGTCCCCCTCAGCACTTCCGCAAGGGTAAAGAGTTGATCCGTTGTGCCACGGCCAGGATGGAATCCACATTGTTCCTCCTGGATCCGAGGTTCAACAGTCGGTCGGAGCCTCCTTTCCAGCACCCTAGAGTAGACTTTCCCAGGGAGGCTGGGCAGTGTGATGCCCCAATAATTGGAGCACACCGGTGTGCTCCAATTATCGGGGCATCACACTAAATCTGCTAAACCTTTCCTTTCATTAAGAAAAAAAAATGCCACTACCTCAGTAAGACTGGGTGCATGATTTCACATTTTCTACGACTCCCGTCTTGCGCTGGCAGGTTAGTTTATTGATTATCATTCCTACCTACATTAAGTATTGGCTGCTCATTCCTGCAAGTTGAACCAGGGAGTAGTTCAGTAACGTGTGGGACCATTGTTGATATTATTGGATATTTTTGGGAATATCTTTTAACGTACACTTTCATTTTTATTTCCAGATATGTGGTTTAGATAATTAGGTTGAATTGGGCCTGTTAAAATGTGTCTGACACTCATATTCAGTTGTCCCATAAGACACCGTTGTAAAGCTGTACTCAGAGGAAGTCCCGTATTCGAAATTCCCCGAAATGAAGCTGGTGAGTAAAACGAGATCATACTCGATATGAGCAATGGCACAAACTATGAAAACAAGACTTGGTTGTGAAAAAACAGAATGATCCTTTAACATCCATGCCTCCCTCCTCCACCCTCCTTTCTACATGTGGGGCATTTAACTGTCTCGCTACATGTCCACAAAGGTACTGTTCATGTCCCCCTGTCGTATCTGCCAAGAATATTCTTATCAAGGGCGTAATGAGGTTGTGGTCGAGTGGGGCTGACTCAAGACCTGAATATTTGGTCCTGATCATGCACATGCACTCACGGCTCTTATGTGTGTGTGCACAACCGGGAGTTCAAGTGTGACTAAGCCTCCCTCCCGCTCTATTCCTTTTGGAGACACACCTTGGCTCCACTCCTCTGTCTATGTCTATCCCAGACAAACTCCCCCTCCCCTCTTCCTCCCTCCCTCCCTCCCCCATGCAGTAACTCTGACGACCGCAGGTATGCGGGCAGGTGGTTGACACACACACCTGGATCCCCTCGCCCCCACCCGTGTCTGTCTCGGCAAAGCCCCCCTCCCAGCACCGTCTCTTTTTCTCTAGCCTTATCGGTCACGCCCCCCCACTCACACACACACATCCACCCCCCTACCCCCACCCCCCATCCCATCCAAGTCAAAATAGTGCCGTTATCGTTTAGTCTAGCCCCAGGCCCAGTCTACTGTATTTATGTGCCGTGTGGAGGGAATTGTGAGGCCTGTAAAGGTCATAAACACACTTTCATCCTGTAAATATTTTACGGCACTGCTCTGTGTGAGTCACGCAGCTGGTTCTGAGGCACGTCTGTCATGGCAGTGATGTACTGCCACTCACGAGTCCCACTCCTGCAATGACACAACTGAGCAGCTCTCCTCAAGTAGGGCTGTTATGGCCACCTTGAAATGTGTGTGTGTGTGTGTGTGTGTGTGTGTGTCTCTATCTCCGTGCTGTTATTTGGCTCGGTTTGTCTCGTCTTCCTGCCTTTCTGCCTAGAGATTTATATTTCTCTTTTATCACTTTTATTTCACCAGTTTAAATCATTCACTTTGTCTTAAGGGGTTCGATGTTCTGTTTTATTTATGTTCTTGTGATCTGTATCCTGACTGTTCTACCTTGTTCTGTAAAATAGACCAGGTCTTGGCATCCGGGTGGCGTGGCGGTCTGTTCCGTTGCCTACCAACACGGGGATTGCCGGTTCGAATCCCCGTGTTACCTCCGGCATGGTCGGGCGCCCCTACAGACACAACTGGCCGTGTCTGCGGGTTGGGAAGCCAGATGTGGGTATGTGTCCTGGTCGCTGCACTAGCGCCTCCTCTGGTCGGTCGGGGCGCCTTTTTGGGCGGGGGGGAAAATGGGGGGAATAGCAGGATCCTCCCACGCGCTACATCCCCCTGGCGAAACTCCTCACTGTCAGGTGAAAAGAAGCGGCTGGCGACTCCACATGTATCGGAGGAGGCGTGTGGTAGTCTGCAGCTCTCCCCGGATCGGCAGAGGGGTCGGAGCAGCGACCGGGACGGCTTGGAAAATAGGGTACAAGTAGAAGTTGCAAAGTACAACTGGGGAGAAAATCGGGGGGGACATATCAGGTCTTGTGCTCTTTTTTATCGTGACTGTGTACTATTTTCTCTTGTATTGTAAAGCACATTGCAACATGATTTTGAAAGGCGCTGCTTAAATAAAGTTTGTTATTATTATTATTATTATAAAACAAATGTCATTTAACTTCACGCCATAATGCAACATAATAACCGGGCTCGTTCCTTGGGCCTTGGGTTAGAATGAGGTAGAAGTCTATTTGATGGATGGCGCTTTTCTTAGGATATGAGATGTTCCAAGTAGTGCGATCTTCTGTAGCTCTTGTATTTTGATGTTACCCGGGATCCGGGTATTATTATTATTATTATTATCGTTACAAAGATGATCTATGGCAATAGAAAGTTTGCCGGGAGGCTAGGGTTGTCTTCACTTTGAACAAGAAGAGGGAAACATCTGCGTCGGGCAATGCAGCCAGCCAGGACAGTGGCGCTATCTCTGCTCTTATCTGATGGGTGGTGGCCCTCAGCCGCTAATGAAGGTCCTGCTCTTTTCCTACCCCTGTTTTTCTGCTTTGTATTGGTTAGTCATGACACGTTTTTCACTTGTTATTGCAGCAAACACATCCAGTAGCTGTACGTGTGTAACTGTGTGTCGTCTAAGTGCGTGTGTGTGTGTGTGTGTGTGTGTGATCATGAAATACAAGACACAAATTTTCAAGGGTAAATCACATAGGCAAGAATGAGCGTGATTATTCAACCTATACTTTGTGTGCAGCTTGTTTAAATCACACAAATGGCGGCGATCTGATGACAGCGGCGTTCCACAGCGGCGTTCCACAACGGCGTTCCACATCGTCTCGGTTTTTTATGAAAATTTATTGGCGGCGCGGTGGCCCAGCTGTTAGCGCCGTCGCCTCACAGCAAGAAGGTCCTGGGTTCGAGCCCTGGGCTTGTCCAACCTGGGGGGGTCGTCCTCTGTGTGGAGTTTGCGTGTTCTCCCCCTGTTTGCGGCGGGTTTTCTCCGGGTTCCCCCACCATCAAAAAGACATGCATGTTAGGGCTAATACTGATTAACCCTAATAATTAATAATAATTAATAATGTTACTTCATCATCGTATTCACGTCATCATGCTTTGACTGTGACCGTGTCCCTGTCGGCACAGTTAGTGGGCTGATGGGGAGTCGGGTTAACAGCAGGGTCACTTTACGTGACTCAGATGATGATGATGATGATGAAGATAAGGGTGTGGATGTCAGGCCTTTCCTGGCAACTATTCCACTCCCATCGCCGATACTGTGGTCTTTACTGCTTTGGCTGTGGGGGCTCATGGACAAGGAGGCACCAGAGGCACGGGTTTTGGGTATGGACCGACGGATGGAGGGGTGGCGGGAATACGAGACGATGCGGAGCAAAAAATGTTCAGCGCTCCAACCTGTTGGCCGCAGCCATCAGTGTGTTTACACAGGCCAAATCCCAACATGGTGTGCTCCTTTAAGCCCAGGGCCTGGGAATGTTTTTGGAAAAAGCATTGAGGTCCACTGTGGTGGAAAGGGCATTGTCTGGGCCGCTGATCCTGACTGCACTGGACAGAGAGAGAGGGATCAGTCCCCCCGGAGAGGAGGTCAAGGGTGGGGCGAGGGGGCGATGGGGAAGGGCGGGGCACACGGGGGCGGTGGTGTGCCCATCATTGTCCCTGAATGAGCGAGTGAGGTGATTGGGAGGCCCGATAAGAGATCAGCAGTGGTCCGATTCCGTCTGGCTCTGTCCGTACGCATAAATATGCATGTGCCCAGTGATGCAGGCAGGTATGCATGAGGATGCACACGTACCAACACGAACCAGCACAAATATTCACATCGCACACATGTGCAAACACTCTCTCTCTCACACACAAACACACACAAAACATGCAGAGCAGCGAAATATGTACACACATTTATATCTATATGTCTATGTCTATAGATGGACAGAGAGAGAAAGAGAGAAGGGAGAGAGGAGACATGCACAGACACACACATAGACACGTGCACAAACACATAAAATATGTGCAGAAGTTAGATAGCTATCACATCATACATGTCTATATCTATAGCTGTTAGAGAGAGAGAGAGAGCGATAAAGGAGGAAGAGAAATAGAAAGAGAAAAAATATGATACATGCACAGACACAGATACATATACAAAGATATACACACACACAGACACACAGAACATGCAGAGAAGCAAAATATGTGCACACACATATCTATATGTCTGTCTATAGATGGACAGAGAGAGAGAAAGAGAGGGCGGGAGGGATGGTGAACATGCACAGACACACACACAGACACGCGCAAACACAGAATATGTGCAGAAGTTAAATATCTATAACATCATACATGTCTATATCTGTGTGTTTATCGATAGATGGAGATAGAGAAATAGAGAGAAGATATGCAACATGCACAGACACACACACACACACACACACACACACACACACACACACACACACATATAATTGCAGTAATAATAATAACAGTAATTACACTAGCCCTGTACGTCAGAGATTAGATGGCAGACTGTGTTTGCACAGCTGTTTTGTTTGTCCGGTCAGAGTGAATGTGAAGTTTGATTCCCTCAGGTAAACACTGGGCTACCAGAGACACACTGCGGGCTAGCATAGCCCCACGCCAGTGTTGTGGTGGCAGCCTACTGAGTTGGCAGCACCTGAAACCGGCACTCTGTTTCCCAGCATTCCTCGTCCTTACAAAGTAGATAACAAGCGACTGGGTACTGGAGGACTCCTGGGAAACTGAAGGCCCGAGGTGAACAAACAGGATGGGAACTGGCCCGGGGCGTTCGGTTTTCGGTTTCTGGATAAGCAGGAACGCCGGGCGCCGAAATGCTGGGGACTGCCAGCTGAGACCAGAGTGCAAGGCATGATGGGAATTCATGGGTCCCGGCCAAGACTTTCTGAGAACAAGGCCGGCGTGCCAGGGAAAAAGGTAGAGGCAGCCCTGTAAGTTAAGGCGCAGATGTGTATGTTTTGTGTTCGTGTGCGCGGTTGTGTGAGAGAGTTTGTGTTGTGAGGTTTCACCCTCCGTTGCTTTTGTTATTTGTACTCTGCGGGGCCATCCCTCTCCTTCCTGTTTCTTTTCTGGATGTAGGAAATGGCAGAGGAAAAGGGGAATTCTGTGTCCTGTGTGTGGGCTGTAATGACGAGGAAGAGTTGTGTGTGTGTGTGTGTGTGTCTGAGAGAGAGAGAGAGAGAGAGAGAGAGAGAGAGAGAGAGAGAGAGAGAGATGCAAATATGTTGTGTGCCCGAGCCGTAAATCACGTTTTGTTTGCAGGATGTTGTTAAGGAGATGAAAGTGGTTTTCTTGGCTCGGCACCACCTGTAGCTCTTCCTTCTGCCTGTCGGCGATGCCAAACATGTCATAGGTGCCCACATTCCTCCAGGTTTAAATTCAGAGGCAAAGTTGTGGGAACACCTCGGCACACGCAATGACACAAAACACCGGATTTGCTTGGAAATGTGTTATCTGGTTCGACACAGCTGTATCGAGTAACACCTACACAACTCGATGCAGTAAGATGTGCTCAAGGAACTAGAGACTGCGTCACACCGGGCGGCGTATCGCACAGCTAGTTGGAAGTCTACATTTGCAGATCCTGCTCATGTGTGACTCGTTTTTGTCACATTGGTTGAACCATTGGCCCTGTGATGGCCTGGTGGCCTGTCCAGGGCGTCTCCCCACCTGCTGCCCAATGACTGCTGGGATAGGCTCCAGCATCCCCGCGACCCTGAGAGCAGGATAAGCGGTTTGGATAATGGATGGATGGCTGGTTGGTTGAACCTTCGTTGACCTGTTTGTTCTCTCTGCTTTGTGCACCAGGTGGGGAGAGGAGCAAAACTTTGATGGGTCAACAAAAAAATATTGGGTAAGTTCTTTTTTGTTGCCTACATATGATCTATGTGCTTAAAAACATGCATGCAGGGGGTGTCCAGGTGGCGTGGCGGTCTATTCCGTTGCCTACCAACACGGGTATTGCCAGTTCGAATCCCTGTGTTACCTCCGGCTTGGTCGGGTGCCCCTACAGACACAATTGGCCGTGTCTCCGGGTGAGAAACCAGATGTGGGTATGTGTCCTGGTTGCTGCACTAGCACTTCCTTTGGTTGGTCGGGGCACCTGTTCAGGGGGGAGGGGGAGCTGGGGGGAATAGCGTGATCCTCCCATGCGCTACATCCCCCTGGTGAAACTCTTCACTGTCAGGTGAAAAGAAGCGGCTGGCGACTCCACATGTATCGGAGGAGGCATGTGGTAGTCTGCAGCCCTCCCCGGATCGGCAGAGGGGGGTAATTGGCCAGATACAATTGAGGAGGAGCAAAAGCCGAAAAAAATAAATATATGCATGCAGTTATATCCCCTCTTCAACTGAAGTGTGTCTTGTCTCTGGTAGTGAAGGGCTTTGGATCATAATGCAAATTAACTGACCTCGTTATACATTTTCTTTTTCCAGATCGCTGCCAACTCTTGGGGAAAGAACTGGGGGGAGAACGGCTACTTCCGTATCGCCCGTGGGGAGAACGAGTGTGAGATTGAAGCCTTTGTGATCGGGGTGTGGGGACGGGTAACTATGGAGGACATGCATAACCACCATCACCATCACCATCACCATCATCACCGACGCAAGTAGACACAGTGCCGAAGCTGAGGCCTGCCAAGGCTCTTGTTATTACCCAACCTTATTGCCCATGCCCCAGAAGAGAACCACACCACCTGCCCCAGAGCTTCATTGTATCCCCTTGTCCACTGCCCTGGCTGGGACAGCTGCAAATTCAACCACAAAACCTTTTCTTCCTCCACTTTTAAGCCTTACTTTACTCTGGGACACTCAAAACAACTACTCCAAAACCCCTTCTCTTCCCCCGCTTCACCTTTTTTTAGGAGAACAATCATTCCCACTTACCCCTTTAACCCATGGTTAACGGCACCGAATTAAAAACACAACAACTCAGCTTAGCTATAGTTCCTTTACACTGCCTTGCCTGGTATCATGATGCCACATCAGGCACCTCAGGACTTTACTGTTCCAAAGACCACACTTCCCAGAATCCTCAGCAAATTGTCTGGTGAAATATGTTCATGTCACAAGTTTAACGATGACAGAAGGAATTGCTCACACCTATGTTAAACCAAAAAAAATTTTTTTTAGTCTTCTTGCATTGTTGGGCCTAAAGCTAGAGGGAAAGTTTGGAGCAGACGAAGTTGGGGAAGCGGTTTTATCTGGACACCAAATAGGGCCAATATCCCTTTCAGCTAGAGACAGCGATTCCAGTTGCGCAAAATAAACAGATAAACAAATAAATTAATAAATAAAGAAGCTGTGCGTCACAGTCGCAGATAACCCGAGCGACGTTCACCCTGTAGGCTGTAGATAGTCGAGCGTATCCGGCGGATTCCCTCGCTCTCAGAGAGGCCACATGTGTACCAGTAGTAGTATCTACAGGCAGTTCAGTTACTTACACATTCCAATTAGATAGACTCTTACACTGGACAATGTAAGGGTCAGCCACAGCGTTTCAGTGGGACTGCGGTCGGAGACGACGCGAGTGTGAGAGCGTATAGACGTTAAGAGTGAATGTCGATTCATGGAGGTGAGGGTGACTTATGGTGCCATCAACCCCACCGCCAACGATTTAGAAAAAAAAAAAGCAGATTTTCAAAAAAAATTTCCGAGTTTTTAATCCAGTTCCATCGCGAAGGTGACGTGTCCGACACGAGAGAGTTTCAGTATTCTCAGTATAATTCCCCTAATGGAGGTTTTTTGGGTTTTTTTCAGCGCACATAGCAACCATTACCTTGATTTGCCGATCAAATACGTGTCATCTTGTTTTTCACATGAAGTAGCCTCGGAATAAACATTACTGTCGGTCAAAGAAAATAACCTTCTTCTCAATTATGCAAGATTATGATAAGTCGCCACAGACGATGGTGTAAACCTTGAAGATGACCGTGCTATCTGACCCGGGTGGGTGCAGCCGCCTCTGGAGTCACCAGATGCCTTACAAACAGGGCTGTGTATGGCCCCTGCAAACAAGATAGTGTTTGTGTATAGCAGTCTTAATTTGTTTCATTCTGTCTACACTGTGTTACACATATGAACTGAAGATGTTGTTGTTGTTGTTTTTTTTGTGGCGAGTTTAAATTTTACTTTTTTTGTTTTATTTTGTTACTTCCGTTGGAAATATGTGTAGTATCTTTTCATGCCACACTCATCGTCAGCCCTGCTGACCAATAGCTTTGCAGGTTGTTGTGCCAGTTAAGTTCTGTGAAAGGTGCTCAGATGACGTCATAGATGTCCGCTTACCGCCAGCGGGGAGGAAGCTGCGTCAGCGCGCACAGTAAGATCAGTTATAACCAAAGTTAGCAGCAGAGGTGGAGCCGCTGCTCCACCCACACCGTGCTGACGGCTTTCAGGATCGAACCAGTCAGGTTCTACGTGATTCAACCGTCTGGCGATGTTCTCTCTCTTTTTTCTTTTTTTTTTTTAACTTTACTATGTTTTACTTCTGGCAGTCTAACAAAAAACAAAAATGATTCAACCTATCAGCCACTTGCCTGTCTTTCGTATCACAGGGATTTCTGGAAGTCTCAATTTCAATTTATGAGAGGCGGGTTGATGGATCCTCAGATCTGTTTCCAGCGCAGCCTCGCTTGAAGAAGAAATGTGTTGTCTATTAGTGCCACTTACCTTTGTAGCGTGCTGCGGCGCTTCAGCTCCCACTTCAAAGAGCGGCGCCATGCCTAGATCCTCACCGGCCACCGTAGGTAAGGCCCGCGCGTTATGCCCTGTCCTGGGCCAGGACAGGACAGGACAGGCGGGAGGGAGGGACGGACGGGTGCTCATGATAGAAGAACGGTTGTAATGAGCGAGCTCTACCACGTACCGAACCTGGACTCTCATTCCAGTGGAGGGTCAAACCCGAGGCGTGTCAGGGCGAGGTGCATTGTGGGATAGATGTACGCACGAGGAATGACAACGCAGAAAGGAGAAACGTGAGACTAGCGGTGACGGAGGGGTGGCCGTACGGCTGTTGTAGGTTATGGCTCGAAGGCGGTTGGGCGACGCCGTAGCTAGCACGGGGGAGGAGCTCTTCAACCCTCGGCTGCAGGTTTTCCGTTGTGTGCAAGGTGATATTGCTTTTTCTATGCAAGCAGCTTAAAGAATAACCCCGTAGCGAGCTCTCCAATCCTTTGCTTTCCCTTCGTCGCAGCGCCCGCTGCCGGTGCAGTTTCACTGTTTCATTACATGTCGGGTGGGTTTTCCGCCACCGGATTTTTGGGGATGCGTTCCGCATTCGCCTACTCTGCATTTTCACGTGACCACTATAAGCTACCAGTCAGGTGAATTACGATCAAGCAGCCTATAGAGTTTAAGCAACCAGGATCATGTGGAGTCTGATTTATGATGGATCTCTCGCATTAGTCAAGTGTCGCCCCCCCCCCCCCAATACGGTCATGTGGTGAGCACTGTCCTACCGGGAATAGATAAGCCAGCTGGAGATGGAGAGGGTCAACGCTGGGAGAACGGCGAGCGAGTGAGTGAATGAGCTGAGTCCTGCCCGAGGAAGGAATGAAATTTAACCAAAGCTGGAATCATTTCAGTGTCTCTTCTTTTCTTGTTTTGTCGCAAAATACCCACTTAATATATCTATTTTACATGTCTGTGCAGACTCATTATGTCGTTCAGGTGCGTTGTTAGCTTCGGATGAAGTGGCAGAGATCACACACACACACACACAAGCATAGTGTGTCACTGTAAGGTTCCTCGTGCTCTCTCGGCTCATTCACGGCGAATGAAGGGGGCAAGGAGTTTAGGAAATAGGATGGGTTGTTATTTCTGTAAAGTCACGTGACGACCGCGGCGGCTTGTCTTCATCCATTTTCCGACAAGGGAACAAAGACATCCTCGGCACAAAGATGCTGAGAGGAGAACCCGGCACTGTTGTGTAGTAAATAATCCAAACCTGTAACCAGAAAATGTTCCCAGATTTTACATTCATGTTCTTTTAAAATAAATTAAAACAAACAAAAACACCACCAAAGCCGCTGCAGAGACCCTGGCAGCCGGAGGTTGTGTATCTTAAGTCAACAAGAACCACTCCATATTCGCAGATGTGTAGACTTTATTTATGACGAGATGTGTAAATTATATAAACTTTTATTCTCTTTTGTTTCCCGTGCAATGTTTTATTATCTCTCTGTCTCATGTATTGTGTGCACTAAATACAAAAACCACAGTAGTGTTCACCTGTGTGGCACAATAAAGTCTTTACAACAAAAAAGAAGCATGTTTGTCTCGTGGTTGTTTCACGCTGGTGGTGTCCACATTCTGCGTGCTTGTTCTGAGTCACGTGATCCTGATGACGCGCGAGATTCAGGTGGAGGGCAGGAAGTGAAAAGCAGAATGGACGAGATGGAGCTGGTTCAGCCCGAACTGTGCTGGTTTAGACGATATTATGAGAGAAAGGTGTAAACAGGAAGTAAGACATGTTGGACATGATCTTATGTTATAAAGAGGGATTTTTTGACGAAGTGGTCACTGCACACGCGCGTTATCCGACTCCGCTCCTCCCGACCGCAGACGACACTTGGCAAGCCACCCCCAACCCCCCGGCGTTTTCGGTCAATTTCTTGCATCTCCCCCTCATGAACAACAACTTTTGGTACTCAATAAAATCTCCCTGTGGTTCCTCAGTTAATGACGCCAAACATGGGCATTTCGAAAGTTGTGATAGCGCTGCCTATGTAGAAAACCACTTCCTGCGCTCCATCTGTACTTCGTGACGTCATACGCAAACAACCTTATATACTGCCCCTGTCTTACGGGTCATTTATGACCCGCCTTCATTATTAAACCTCAAAGTTAAAGCAACTTAATTTGATTTTAAACCCCCAAATCTGTTTGGGGGTTTTCCCTCTTCCCAGTGCAGAAAGACTGCGTTTAATCACTCGGTTTTATAGGGTCGGACATGACCCAAGCACGTCTTAGGGTCAAAAGATCTTAGTACCCTAGTGGTGTACAGCTTTCATGGAAATATGAACAAAAACAAATGTTTCACTTTTTCTAATGTAGGGGTCACTCTAGGATAAGTCATCAAATTTCAGGTTGGGGAAAAAAATACCACAGAGTCTTTTCTCTGCTTTTAAACACTGTTCTGGGCCTTTTTGGCCCGTAAGACAGCAGAAGGGTTAAGCCCCCAGCGGGTCTGGATAACAGCCTTTCCTGTCTGATGTGTCTTCGAGTTTACTTTGCCCCAAAAAATATGGAAGACGCTCCATATGGACAAAGATGTCTGCGCTAGATAATGGTGCTATGGGGCTTTCAGGCTGCTTGTTGTTAGTAAAACCCAGCAGAGGTATGCAATATCAGGAGCTTTTTGGCACGGTAGTCTGGGGGATCAGGGAGCCAGACAGGGGGAGGGGCTAGCTATAGGGTGTCCAGCGACGGGCTCCACGGGACGGGGCGGAGAAGGATGAGGACGGTTTGTATAAGACAGTGCTGTGTCAGCTTTCTCTTCCGTCGCTGAGAGCAATAACTCAGTCAGTCAGTCCAAAAAAAAATCCGTCGGTTGAACACCGGGCCAAGTGAGCACACATAGCGTGCTTGTAAACGTGTACGCGCCATACGTGCACGGCACACACGCGCACACGCGCACTGGCAGCCATACCAACACGTACCCTGGCTCTGCCAAATGACGGAAGCTAAGCAGGTACGGGCTTGGCTAGTACTTGGATGGAAGACCGCCGAGGAAAAGTTGCTGCTGCTGGAGGTGGTGTTGGTGGGCCAGTAGGGGGCAGTCTTCCATCAGGTCCTAATAAAAACAACAAATATAAGATCTCAATGCCCCAGTGCAGTGACGGGGACACTGTGTTGTAGGAGATGTGGTCCTTCAGATGAGACGTTAAACCGAGGTCCTGACTCACTGTGGTCATTAAAGAGCCCATGGCACTTATCACAAAGAGTAGGGGTCCCCCGGTGTCCTGGCAAAATCCCCGGCCTGGCTCTAAACCATCTGGCCACCTAATCATCCCCTGTGTAATTTGCTCAATGGTTCCTCCCTCTCCACCTCAACCTGCTGTGTGGTGAGCGTTCTGGTGCAAAATGGCTGCCGTGCATCACCCAGGTGGGTGCTACACATTGGTGGTGGTTGAAGTGAGTTACCCCCTTCACTGTGAAGCGCCTTGGATATCTAGAAAAGCGCTATATGAATGTAACTCATCCATCCATCCATCCATTATCCAAACCTGCTGGGGCCTATCCCCGCTCTGGATAGGCCACACACACACACACACACACCTAGGGACAATTTAGTCACCTGACCTACATGTCTTCGGACTGTGGGAGGAAACCGGAGCACCCGGAGGAAACCCATGCAGACACGGGGAGAACATGCAAACTCCACACAGAGGACGACCTGGGACGACCCCCAAGGTTGGACTCCCCCGGACCTTCTTGCTATGAGGCGACCGCGCTAACTACTGCGCCACCGTGCCACCATACATGTCATTATTTATTATTATTATTATTATTATTATTATTATGACACACACAGGCACGCGTAGGGGAACCTAAGCAACACCCATGGGTGCGCCCCCCATCCCACCTGTCTCCCTGTCTATGTTCAAAACTGTATTTGTCTGCTGCGTGTACGCACGCGATCATTCCGTCACCAAAATTTCACGCGAGGTTCTCGCGGCGCAGCCTATTTTAACGCCCCTGGCTGCTTCCTGCCACAGGTACCCAGAGTGCATTGCGCCAGCGACCTTCTCGGTAATCCGTTTTCCATAAAAGTGAGGAGAGCCTCCGCGTCAGGTCAGACCGGAGTTCAAAGGACGAGAAACAGGCGTGGACGTGTTCTCTAACACGCAATTACTCAATCGCGAGTATACAAAAAGGCGGTGCGGCACATCTGTGTCTCACATCTGCCTCGGTCAGCGGCTCTGCGGAAGGTGGCGGGGGAGGGGGAGGGGGGCGTCTGGTTAGAAGTGAGAGTAATTGCATGTCTATACAGGGATCAGGACCGAGTGAAGCGTCTCATATCTCAGACAGCTCCGCCACCAGAGGCGACCAGGTGTTAGAACCGACCGCACGGCGGATGAGCACTCGGATGATAGAGGGCCGCGGGAGACGCTGGCGCGTCCAGCACGACCTTTGACCTCGCATTCCTGTTCCCGGACTTGAAGATCAGCTAACCGACCGTCTCCCGGACTGTTAAACCGGCGGTGACCGCTGGTTATAGTGTAACTCGACTGGACGCGCGTCATGGAAAACCTTCTCTGCTGTTGTTCTGCGCGCTCTCATTTATTACGCGTGTGCTGAGTTGTGCTCTGGTGAAGTTTGAGTGCGCGCGCACTAAGTGTTTGCATGAATGTATGAGTGTTCACATAGTGTGTGTGTTTGTGTGTAGTTGTGTACACTTAAGTGTTTGCATGAGTGTATGAGTGCACACATACAGTGTGTGTGTGTGTGGGGGGGTATTTAGTGTTTGCATGAGTGTATGAGTGCTCACATAGAGAGAGAGAGAGAGAGAGAGAGAGAGAGAGAGAGAGAGAGAGAGAGAGAGAGAGAGAGAGAGAGAGAGAGAGAGAGTGTGTGTGTGTGTGTGTGTGTGTGTGTACTTAAGTGTTTGCATGAGTGTATGAGTGCTCACATACAGTGTGTGTGTGTGTGTGTGGGGGGGGCTATTTAGTGTTTGCATGAGTGTGTATAAGTGCTCACACAGTGTGTGTGTGTGTGCTCCTCTAGCTGAGCCGGGAGGGAAGGATGAGGACTTTGATCGGTGGACCAGTAAACACTTTTCATGCTTTTACCATAATCCCGGGCAAACACAGTCACTTAATTATGCTTAGAAAGAGCAGCTAAACATCCGGGCTTTACTTGATGCGCGAGGCAAACACGTGCTCCTTAAATACCTGCGTTTACCTGCGCGTCTTCCAGGAGACGAGCAGAGCACAGCAGCGAGATGATAAAACTTCCCCTCGGCAACTAAAACGACCAGACGTCTTACCAGATTCGCGTCTATTTTTAGAGGGCGGCGGTTTCCACTTTGTCTGCAGAGCGAAGTTGCAAGTTTTGCGTGATGTGCACTTTAAACATAAACACGCTGCTGCAAATATTATCCTTGTAACCCTGCAGGGCATCTCGATGATACGAACGCAATATTTTTATCTACAGATTTCATTAGCGGTGACGCACAAGCGTTTAACGTTAAATCCCAGTTCACCTCTTTATCACAAGATCCCATAACGAGATGTTATTACCAGACAAGCTACCGATACCAGCTATTTATTTTCATCTCTCCCATGGGTTTCCAAAGAATCCTGGACAAGTAACAAAACGTTTGGCTGGGGTTATCTCATCGCCGCAGCCACAGGGACCAAGTATGGAAACTTGGATCAAGCAGTGTGCCCCAGTGACTTAACGTGTTGACATTTCTCTCATTGTTCCTGCATCACAAGAACATCAGGCATGACCTCAGCGGCTACTGTTCTTCTGCTCCCATGCTGATGCTGAGCACCAGATGAAGAGGAGGAGGAGGAGGAGGAGGCGCTGATTAAAGACTCGGGCGTTGGAACAATCATTGTTCAGAGACCCCCCGCCCCCCCCCCCCGAATCTCCTCTAGAATGTTCTGTTGTTGTTGCCCCCCCCCCATCGTTGTGTCTTGAGAGTTCTAGAACAGAACACACGCGGAACACGCCGCCCACCAGTTCCCCACGTGTGTTTGTCACGCCGCTTTCTCGTTGTCAAGGCGACGTCGGCTGACGTGTTGCAGGCGGGGCGAAGAAGTCTCCCATAAAAATAAAAAAAAAAACATTTGAGAAAAAAAGAAAGACCGCAGGTTCCCTCGTCTCAACCCAAAAGCTATTCAAGCATTGCCGGACCAGACGGCCCGAGGGGCGGGGGGGGGGGGTGGAGGGGCGGGGGGTTCCGTTTGATGTATTACTCTCAACTGTGTGGCTCCGTCAGTTTAAAATCTCAATCGTAGATCATCCATAACTATCGCAAGGCCTTCTCCCGAGGGTCTTTTTTTTTAAATTGTGAGTGGTGCTGAGCTTTTTCCTAAGATGGCGAAAGGGCAATTCTGTTGTACGGTTACGTCAATAAAAGGAGGCATTTCATAACAGTGTGCGGATCTTATCGGCTGTTTGATCCCTCCCCGGCCTTGTCGCGGAGAGGCTACAGCAGCGAGAATGTCTCCATAGGAGACTAACCGACTAAGCTGCCGTGCTGCTCCTGACGGCCTGCGAACACGGCAAAAGTCAAACGGCACAGCTTCAGAACACTTCAGGGGCTTTATTGAGGTCTTTATTGCAACGCCAGGGGGCGCGCCAAAGTGGTATGTTAGCATGCATCTCATCGTCCACATTTGATCAGTGTAGATATACATCTTCGGATGACCGGAAAACGGAGGTCAGAAATAGCAAGGTCACACAAACAATGTCCCACCGTGTGGTGTAATAAATGGTGTTAGAGCTCATTCGGCGATCTCATGAAAAAGACGCGAAACGTGTTAATCACTCCCTCGTACTCAAATGAATGAAATGAAGAAGGTCTCCTGCTGCATGGCGGCTTGTTAAGAGTGTACTAGCGTGTTATCTGTTTCTATTTTGCTGATTGGCTAGCGTTCAAAGGCGCGTTATCTTCTTCTTCTTTCTTTTTTTTTTTTAAAAAGTCTGCCACGGTCCTCTGTCGCCCTCTACCGCGGACCAGCCCCTCTCCTGCATTCATGCATCCTGTAGGCACACATGTAGAAGATACCTGCAACAGACAAGGATGGATGGATGGATGGATGATGTCATTTGATAGTGAATGCACTCACCGAGCAATAAAAGGTTCCGCTAACAGACTCCTTTAGCGAGATGGTCATGCAGAGTTTGGTTTCAAATAGTCCATTATCAAGGGGACTGTAAACCAAAGAATGTCAGATCTGACCACTTAATATTATAACAAATACTTTAAGCGCTAAGGCTCTGCCGAAACTGGAACAGTGGCTAACATGGCTGATGTTAACTTCTCCTGTCTGCCCCCTTTTTTGTCAACGCTTGACAGTGATGGTGTTTTCTTTGGGCCAAAGTGCTTCGTGGTATTGTGTTCTTCCTTACCTGAAAAGAAGGTCATGAGCAAACCAACCCAGCCCAGTATGTAAGACCAAGAGAAGCGCCAGTCGCCGAAGCGCCTCCCCAAGAAGTTGACTGTCACGCCTGTGTAGATGGCCAGAGCCAGCAGAACGAAGAACGCTGGCGGAGGAGGGGACAGGGATTTATATGAGTGAGTGATCACGCACGGTGAGTGTGTGTGTGTGTGTGTGTGTGTGTGTGTGTATGAGAGTTTTTATAAGAGAGTTCTCTCTCAGAACAGAGAGATTGTTCAAATACTATTCTATATATAAGCCAGTTCTACCTTTTCCTTTTTCCTTTTTTTTGTTTTGTTTATTTGCTTTTTCTTTTTTGTTTAATACTCTATTAACCTATTTCACTGTCATCTGCTTTGGCAACATTGTAATGAATGCAGTCATGCCAATAAAGCATTGTTGAATTGCATGTGCCCCCTGTGACTAATTGTAAAGCGCTTTGAGTGGCTGTTGCAGCTAGAAAAGCGCCATACAAAATGCAACTTGATTGATTGATTGATTGATTGATTGATTGATTGATTGATTGATTGATTGATTGATTGATTGATTGATTGATTGATTGATTGAATTGAAAGAGAGGAAAGACAAAGACAGACAGAGAAGACTTACTGGAGACAAAGAACATGATCCCAGCAACAAAGGAGCGGTTGAATCTCTCAAAGGAGTTGAAGTGGGCAAAGGACATGATGCCAGCGACGATGCCTGCGAAGCATGACATGGCTGATAGGATCATGAAGGCCCTGGTGGCGTTCCAGTAAGCTGCGTGGAGACAGGAACGGAGGGGGGACATTGTAGACATAAGGGCATTACTGTAATCACACGTCACTAGTTTGACATCTGTCAGGAGAAATGTTAACGTCAACCCAGCCTCAAAGAAGAGGAATGGGTTTTATTTCGCTGGAAGCTGGTGGGGGATTCAATGTTTTGCTCAAGAACACATCAGCAGGACGAATGTTTGCTAACACGGGGGCCTGACGTGCACGCGGGAGAAGTTTTGCCTTCGGCGCTTCCTGCCACAAAGCTTCCGGTCCAACAGAAGCGTTCGGTTAAGGTTAAGGTTCGGTTAGGTTAGGAAAGTTCAATGAATTTGGCAGAAATCCCTTAAAGCCCTTAAGCTTTCTGGCAGAAAGCCCCGAGGATACATTCTCCAGCGTGCGCTGAACTCTGGCGCCCCCTGGTGGACGGTAACATCTCTGACCGCCTACCCTTTGCTGTCTACTACACCTTGTGTGATTTTTGACAGAAACCTCTCAGGGGAGGGCGCCAAACAAAATCATTTGTACTTCTTGAGAACTTGACCTCGACTTACTTTGACTGACCTTTGTTCAGAGTTTAGCAATATTTCTTGGGGGGCAGCTGACGGAGCAAACAACAAATTATACCACTTTCAGCAGGCAGTATATTTAAGCAATAGCTCACGACAGGCCGTGGCCTGGGGTGAACTATAGCTTTAACAAAACAGTTACCAACTGTGGCAACATGAAAGACTGTTTTTATTAACCTGTTCATTAAGCATTCATAAAGCATTGTTCTTAGCCCCCCCCGGCTGCCTGCACATGGTGCAAGGCGGTTGCTATGCAACATATTAACTTCCCCTCACATGCGGAGTGATGCTGAATTGTGTAAAGGAATTAGATGTCATCGCCGTTGGATACGGTTATCATACCATGGCTAACAACCAATCAGAATGCTTGATTTGAGCGATCCGTTTTATAATATGCACTACACTTGCCACATTGTCAAGGTATCCATAACCTGGGGAGCAACATACCAACTCTCTAGCAATCTCTCATGGCTGCAGGCACAGAAACCAGGTTTGAGGCCTGGGTGTGAGGTCATTTTGAGGAGATGCCTCAGTAAAAAGATATGACGCTTTTGAGAAAAGGTACACATTGCCTTACCTATGCTGTCAGTCTGCATGTAGCACTTATTGGACATGCAGTACCTCCACAGTCCCTGGTGGGCATAGCTGCCAGAGAGACGATACTGCATCCAATAGTCGGTTGCAGTGGAGACCACCAGTAGGATGTTGGCCACAATGGCACAGAACAGACCCCCTCCCATGAAGCTGTACATCTTGAGCTGCAAATATAGGGCTGCTGCAGAGCACCTGTCACTGGAGCAGAATGGGGAGAGAGATGGACGATGGGATGCACGCCAAATATTTAAATCCCATGCAGCACATTTTGTGGGTACACGTGCACAGATGTATTTACATATGAATACACAGATGCTCATACAATTCCCTCAGATAAACTTACTCGAATTCAACGACAGACACAGACCAGATGCTGTATCAAACATTTAAATTACTTGATTTGAATACATGGCGAATCAATCCTTTCATGCATTACTATTCCACACTGTATATATATATATATATATATATATATATATATATATATATATATATATATTTTACCTTTCCATGCAACAAATATGAAAGGTATGCAAAGAGATCAGAATTTTGAATAATTAAACATGACTGTACAAATTTAGCTGGTATCTTTTAAAAAAAATCATAAAATACAAAACGATGGTGGATACTGAATTGAAAACAAAAATAAATCACTGCCTCTTTAAACGTGTGTTTGAAATGAACTCACAATACTGGCCAATAAGACAAATACGAAGGCGCTAACAGTAAAATATTAAAAGCAAATATCCAGTCCTCCAACAGGCCAACATAAGATCCAGAGGTTAAGGTGTCATTCCATTTCATGTGACAAGCACATCCTATCTTACTTCTTACTTTAAATAACCAGACGGCAGAATGAAGGTGGTTGAATCTACACAGACTTTTCAAAACCCATAGAATGCTACCCTGAGTTGGTTGTGTAAATGTTTGATTGAAATAATCCAATCTAAGTGTGGCTTCCCACTCTCAACTCATCGAGTCCCTCCAGCTCGGCTGCTTCAGAAAGGATGCTGCTCGGTGAGCCAATGGGGTTGATCAGCTTCTTCCTCTGAGTCCGCCGGCCTTGGTCCGGCGACGTGCCGTTTCAGATCACCACTCCACAACAAACAGGAGAACCTCAGAAGTGACGTCCTTACCTTGTTTCTGGGAAAGTGCACCTTCTTAACTGCCAACACAGCTCTGGGGTAAAGTTAACAGTAAAGGAGCGAGGGATGGAAGGAAAGCGAGAGAGCGGTGGAGATCCTGCTAAACCAGGAGGGAGAGTCAACGAGAATTCTACTGGGCCAAAATCCAAAAAGTTGTCCCCTTTGTTTTTTTTCTGCCGATGAAAGCAAAATCCTTCACAACAATCAGCCTCCCCATATGGGATGCAACTGAACTAGACATCGCAAGGGACAGGGACATGGTGTTTGTAAACCTTTTTATTTTTAGTGTGGTTGTCTATATGGACCGGGGGGGTGGGGGTGAGGGGGCTGTGGGGAGAGAGGATTTATGTTGTTGTTGTTTGTGTTTCTTTGTAATTGGCGTGTTCTAGAACTATGGATATGCATAGGCATGCAGTACTGCTAGTATCAATACAATATGCTGAACCAGAGTTTCCTTTCAGTGCTGTCACACCGTGGCAGCATGTTAGGACATATGTCAGGAGAGAACGCTATCCTGGCTGTTTGTTTCTCCTGTAGGGTTGCCACTATTTATCTTATATCCCCTGTGTTATGATTTTTCATATGCAGTGTTAAGTTAGAAAGTATTCAGACATGTACAGAAAGGCATTCTTATCTTTAGCTTTGATGGGAGCATGTACACACACGCACACACACACACACACGTGTGAACACAGTTACATATATGCTTTCTCTTTCTCTCTCTCTCTCTCTCTCTCTCTCTCTCACACTCACTCACTCACTCACTCACTCACTCACTCACTCACACACACACACACACACACACACACACACACACACACACACACACACACACACACACGCCATTCCCATGCGATAATCACAATAAAGGGAAGGTCATCTACCAAACTGACAGAAATGTCATTCCCTCCGACTGCTATCACTGTGTCATTTTACTAAATCAGTGGATCAAAACCAGTAATTAGGGCTGCCATTTCATTTGGGTCTAACAACATTTGATCATAGATCACCTCAAGAATAAGACACAAAAGATGCAGACAAAGATATAATGCTTGTATCCCCATGCAAGGCAGGTGGGTTGTTTGTGATGATGACGACCTTCGCATCAGGAAAGGAATGGACTCCCTTTTATCTATCTATCAGTCTCAGTGACAGCGATGAATATGCAATTAACACTGATCAAAGCTTGCATAAAAAGTCTGACTTATGAGCCCTAATTTGTATCTTTATTGAGTTCCTTTCCATCATGTCTTAGTTTTTCCCCCCCATCAAATTAAGTGGGCTTGGTCTACTTATCTGGTCTTGAAGGAAATAGGCTTAGGTTTCCACGCCTTAAATTTAACTAGTTCATGATTCCAATGTTTAGATAAAGTGCAAACATGGGTAAACTTTGTAGAGCTGGAAATTTGCGTTATAATATTGTTTTGCCTTACTGTACTGTCATCACGTACTGTCAGTTTCTGTACAGCTATCGAGAGCCCTATCAGCCCGTTGCAGATGGCCAACTAACTGTATGTTTGATTATCTGTTTTGACAATCTTTGGCTCTCCTTTTCAATAAACAAATAAATAAATAAATATATTGAATCAATGGCCGGGTCTTTCCATCACATCAAATCCATGTCAAGTTTTGTCGACGTAATAAACAGTACTATTATTTGTACTATTTAAGTTAAAACAGCGTGCCCGACTTCCTACGATGTGCCATTTAAACAGGAAATGATACTACCCCAATAATGTGCAGTATCACTTCGCCCTCCAGGGAGTAGTTTGCCTAAAACGCCTGTAGGGAGGCCGTTTAAAATCGAAACTTTGACCTTTTGAATAAACACTTAAGGGGACTTCGGGAAGACTATGTATGAAATGTTCTATTGCGGTTAATTTATTAATTTCAACGAGTCGGCGTGAGTATAGGTAGATGTTCAGAGATCGTTCGTTCTGGAAAGAAAGCTGACCCCCCGACGACCCGGAAGCCGACGCCAAACCCGAGCTGTTCCATCGGAGGAGTAAAGATGGCTGACAACGGCGCCGCAGATCCTGGAAACAACAACAGTAATAAACCCGCCGCTTCGGAGGGAACGATTATCAAGGTCACAGTCAAAACTCCTAAAGATAAAGAAGAAATCGCCATCTCGGAAGATGCATCCGTCACTCAGGTTGGTCGGTGGCGCTCGCCTGGAGCTGGCTGGTTCGGTTTAGCGGTGTGGTGTAACGTCATGCCCCTGCCCACTTTCTTCTCTGGGCTGGCCAACTTTGGCTAGAGAGAGAGCTGGTTAGCCTCTATAGCATTTGCCGCTATGCCGGTCCGCTTAGCCTGGAACGTATCGAATAGAGCAGATCACTTAATAAGACAATATTATCTTAGATGGTACCAGATATCGATTAGTATTAACTTTGCTAACATCTGATAGTGAGGCAAAGACACGGTGATGATGAAATGGCTAACCGGCTAGCCAGCTAATGGTAGAGAAACAGCTAAGCTTACTAGCTGATCAAACGTTATTTAGCCCTAATTGCTTTCCGGAGGAGCTAACATTAGCTAGCCAGATCTGCGTTTCAGCCGAGCTGACGTTAGCCAGCCAGGTCTGCTTTTCAGCTAAGCTAACGTTAGCCAGCCAGCTCTGCTTTTCAGCCGAGCTTATGCTAGCTTGCTAGCCAAACAAGTATCAGCTGACGGGTTGCCCCCTCGCAGCGCAAAGTGCAATAATCAACGATGCATTGGCTTGATTTAGTCATTTCTATTGCAGTTACATGCCTGATCATTTCCCCTTTACTTCCCAAAATGAGCGAAGAGATATAAAGAAGATAAAGCTTGCATTCAGTCTAGAACATTCTCCCACTGTTGTCATTGAGTCATACTCCTTTTCAAGGGAATACAATATCCCCAGTGCAACTACTGGCTTGGCTACAGTGCCTAACACGGGGAATACAGCAACAAAGGCGTAGTTTCTCTTTGCAGTATTCTCAGGTGAAGCCTAATGTGTTTGCATACTCTCCGTTTCAGTCATTTGGTATGGTGTAGCTTCTTGTATGATACCGTTTCTAGTTCAGGTTTAGAATATTGTATTTCCTCACCTTTTCAAATTTGTTATTGGTAGGATACGGTTTTCTGACTCGATAGATGATTGTACCCAACCAAGGCAATGGCCACGTTTTAGCATAGATCTAATTATTCATATTCTTATTGCAACAATGTCTGTCTGTGAATGACAACATTCACAGACTTATTGCAACAATATCCATAACCTAGAAGTTAGATTGTTAACAGTTGAAATTGTGGCCACATCGGAATTGTTTATGGTTATTTGGAACACTAATAATAGTAATGATAACCTTCACATTCAAAGTAAAATGAAAGATTTCCTCTTTGCACAGGTTTCTTTTAGAATCGTTTCACACTGTTACTCTTGCTATGCTTTGCACTAAAGTCCACAAAAGAGGGTGATTAAATGTATTTGCAATTGGGACATACAGACTGGCAAAAGGATCAATACACTTCTAGAACCCAAGCCAAGCAAACCAAGACAAATAACAACTGGACTGCTGTGTTGAAGCCCCCCCCCCCCACACACACACACAAACCTTGTCCTTCTCTAGTTCTCACTCTGTGTTCTTAAATAGTTTTTTTTAACATTTCCTTCTCACTCTCACTTGTTTTCCTTTAGTTTAAGGAAGAGATTTCGCGGCGGTTCAAAGCCAAGCAGGACCAGCTGGTTCTGATATTTGCAGGGAAGATATTGAAGGATGGAGACAGCCTCAACCAGCACGGCATCAAGGATGGGCTGACAGTTCACCTGGTCATAAAGACAGCACACAAGTAGGGTCACACAGCTATACATGGCACACTGTATTTAGCTGAATGTTTTGTATGAGGAATAAAAGAAGGATTGATCTTGGTTTGAATTCAGAGAGCTACCTATAGTTACTGTTGGATAAAAGGTGAATTTCCTACTGCATTGTGAATAATGGTTGTAAGAGTTTCTGTCCCAGAATGTGCCGGTATCAACTGAAAATATTTGAAGATGTTGACCTTTCGATATGCCTAAATGGTCCCTGTAGGGCAGGAGATGGCGCCAGCTCTTCATCCGCAAGCTCATCTTCCAGTCAGGCAGGCAGTACCTCCACCCCCAGTCCAGCCGCCAACCCCTCCTCCACAGCAGGCTCCACCGGCTCAGCTCCACCACCCACACAGACACCCAACATACTATGTGAGTTTACCCATTTGCAAGTATTAACATTTCCATACTATACAGGTTGAGGCCATTCCTGAAAAAAAAAAACCCAGGAAAAATGACTTTAATATCTCCCCCATCCCACCCCCGCTCCTCTGTCTAGCTGGCTTCGGGGACCTGTCCAGCCTGGCCAACCTCGGCATGGGCTCTGCTAATTTCATGGAGCTTCAGCAGCAGATGCAGAGGCAGCTGATGTCCAACCCGGAGATGCTGTCCCAGATCATGGAGAACCCGTTGGTGCAGAACATGATGTCCAACCCGGACTTGATGAGGCAGATGATTGTGGCCAACCCCCAGATGCAGCAGCTGATGGAGCGAAACCCAGAGATCTCCCACATGCTCAACAACCCTGAGCTCATGAGACAGGTGAGAAAGGAGAAGGGGAGCATTTGAAGTGAATTGTTCCTTTTCTTGACTGGATTGAGCATTTCTCAAATTCCTCTCCCTGCTATGAAGCATCTTTTGTGGTGAAGGAATTTTACGTCAGTGATCTCATTCCAGTGTACCAACAATCAGTGGACATCAAATGCTTTGGGTATTGGGTCTCTTGAAGGGATTTGCATTGTGTAGAAAATGTGAAATTGTGTTAACTTACCCAAATTTTACCAGCCTGATCAAATGACTAGGCTGGAGCACCGCTGATGTGAGGCTAAGTGGACCTTATCAAGTTAACACTAGCACTGCCGATACGCAGATCAGTCCAGTCATTTACCTGATTTTTTTTATTTTTATTTTTTTTTTTGGTTTGAAAGGTAGACGTTATCTAATATGATTCTTCTCTTCTTCTTGTCCCTCCCCTTTCTCTCTTCTGTTTCCCAGACCATGGAGCTTGCCAGAAATCCAGCCATGATGCAAGAAATGATGCGCAACCAGGACCGGGCTCTTAGTAACCTAGAGAGCATTCCCGGGGGTTACAATGCCCTGCGCAGGATGTACACAGACATCCAGGAACCGATGTTCAGCGCCGCCAGAGAACAGGTAGCCTGGCCAGACATTTGATATCTATTCCTTCTTTGTATGCATAGTATGATTCGTGGTCAGAATGTGCTTTGGTGTATTTTGAGGCCTTTGTTATGTCTTTTTGCCAATGTCAGGTCGCTTTATTTTGAATGGGTGTCTAGGATATTATAGGAATGAATCTCGAGTGGTTTTCAGAATATATTCAAACTATTTTCCTTTCCATAGTTTGGTAGCAACCCATTCTCAGCACTGGGGGGAAACTCTGACTCTGGTGCCCAGCCCTCAAGGACAGAGAATCGAGAGCCTTTACCCAACCCTTGGGGTCCCCCAAGTTCCACCAACCCCTCAGAGAGTGGAGGTGGCACCACAGCAGGCACAGGAACCACAAGTGGAACCAACCCAAGTGTCTCCAACCCTCTGGGCATCAATGCTGCCAGTTTGGGCAATGGTAAGGAAATGTGAGATCTGATTGGGAGTATATTTCTTCGGGAATCTGATTGGGAGTACAGTCTGTCTTCAATCTGTCGCATCGCCCATATGTGCACTTGTGGTATCATTCACTCACACTCTGCATGTACCACACACATCACATACAGTAATGCCTGACCTCTCTGTGTCTCCCAGGCATGTTCAACAGTCCAGGCATGCAGAGTCTGATGCAGCAGATCTCAGACAACCCCCAGCTAATGCAGAACATGCTGTCTGCTCCCTACATGCGTAGCATGATGCAGTCGCTGGCACAGAACCCTGAGCTGGCCTCCCAGGTTTGGACACGTGTACATACACAGACACGTACATATACAGTATTAGTATTAACATATTAGAGGGGGAAACCCTGAAATCTTAGAATCAAAGCCGCCTCCACATCTTTTTGTCATTCTGATCCTGTACTACATATGGCATTGATTGATTGTATTGGACCCAGTAGTTTGTAATGAATTGTAATGAGGGGGCTGTAGATAAGCTTGTTGTGCAGCAGCCAATAAGCTACTGAGTGCACACACACAAAACAGGATTTTCTCTAAGCTTATCTGAAATTACAGAGAATAATGAAAGCAAAAATAAACAACATAGATTTGTTCTAATTTATTTTCGGCTCGGCACTGAACACTAACTGTATGACAAATAGAATCCGTTACACTGCAGTTGTGGAAGGCTGTCAAGAAAACAGAATTTATTTTTAAAGCTTTGATCATCAGAAATAGACCGGAGCTTTCTAAGAAAACCAAACAATGGGGTTTCTTTTGAAGTGGATTTTTAGAATTTTATGATTATTGAGTGCTGTGTGCAGGCAAGAAAGCTGTTGCTGATGAGTGACATGACCTCTCTATCTTGCTCTCTCTCGCTGTCTCTTTCTCTCTCTTCAGGTGTTGATGAATAACCCTTTGTTTGCTGGAAACCCACAGTTGCAGGAACAATTCAGATCCCAGTTGCCCATCTTTCTGCAGCAGGTGCCATACTCAGTTACTATTACTTTCCATTATTTGTGTTCCATTGTAAATAGCAAGGACAAATTCAGTGTTTGGTGTGTTCTTCTGCTAATGATCAAATAAATTTGATTTTGAATTGATTCATAAATTACTAGTTACTGTGACTTGGTTTACAGATGCAGAACCCAGAGGCCCTGTCAGTCATGACCAACCCTCGAGCCATGCAAGCGCTCATGCAGATCCAACAGGGCCTTCAGACACTGCAGACAGAAGCACCGGGCCTTATGCCTAGGTACACATCACACACACACACACACACACGCATGCATACATTTATTATGAACAGATGTTTGCTAACTTTGTCCCACATTTTTTTCCCCCAGTTTAGTGTCAGGTGGAATCCCTGGCATGCCCACTGGAGGAGGGAGTGTGGCCCCAGAGAACCCAGCTTCCTCACCCAGTGCAGGAACAAACACTGCCCAGCAACAGCTGATGCAGCAGATGCTCCAGATGTTTGCTGGAGGAGGAAGTGCAACGGTAGACACACTCTTAGACACACTCACACTCTTAATGCTCCACACATATATTACTTCTCCTAACACTCCAAACACCTTCCAATACAGACCCAGACCCCGGAGGTTCGATTCCAGTCCCAGCTGGACCAGCTGAACGCCATGGGATTCATCAACCGTGAAGCCAACCTGCAAGCCCTCATTGCCACCGGGGGAGACATCAACGCTGCTATCGAGAGACTGTTGGGCTCACAGCCCTCATAAAGACACACATACACACAAATACTGACACACACACACACAAAGACATGTGCACACATAAACACACATTCATAAATACACACAGCATCTAAAGAGAACCAAGATAAATTAAAGTGAAGCATCCCAAAATCTACAGAAGAAACTTGGCCAAGATGTGTTAATAAGACCCTAGTTCTGCCGTCTCCTCTCACATCATTCCCCCACCTCATTCTTAACCTACGCCCCGCCCCACTCCCTTCTCTCTCCTCTCAGCGTCACCCAGAGATATTTGTCCAAGGCCGCTCTCGTAGAGCTGAACTGAACACCCTTCAACCTGAGGGGTTTTGTGGTATAGAGGACTGGGGTGAAATCCCTCGTCTGAAAAGGGGTCCCCGACCATTACTTCCCAATCTTTTCTTCACACAAAGCCGGAGTTGATCCAGTCAGACGAAGTGACACAGGCAGAAATGTATAGAATAGAGATGAATCCTATTCTATTGAGAAGATTGGATGGTGACATATTTTCCCAGTCATTCAACATCACTCCCTCCTTCTTTCTCACCTCTCCAGATTTCACGCAAGCAGCTGATCTTCCCCAACGACCCTAAATATTTATTGCTTAAGAAATGACACCCCCACCCCCCTTCTCACACTTCCCTGAAGTTGTAATTTGTCATTCCAGAGAAGAACACCCACTCAGCAACGGGTGCTCTGCATTTTTCTCCCCCTTCTTAAGGCACTGCTACTGTGCCTTCTGTCTTCTTCAGCTCCCAATGAGAGCATTCTCATCAAATCCCACCCTCCCCTGCTGGGCTAATTAGACATCACTGTCGGCGGTCCACAGCGACTTTTCACAGAGGCATATCCAGACCTTTCTACTTTCACTGTAATCAATTATCAAGTCTCGGTTCTGAGCCAGAAGACGCAGGCAGACTGAATATAAATCAAACAAACTGGCTTTCTTTTCATATAATCTGATTCTTTATCTGTTTTAATATTTTTAAGGTCCAGGAGGTACCTTTAGAGATAATCATAATTTGTCTCTCATCTTAAAAAAAATTAAATTTGGAAATAAAATGAGTGGAATATAATGGAAAGGCTTTACATTTTCCTGCCATGGTGGCATCGTAAACATATTGTAAGATGAAATTCTAGTAATTTTTTTTTTCTATTTTGCTTTTAAAATTCTCAGCATTGTAGTTGTGGTAACCTTGGCAACTGCTTCTATAGCTTTGCTTTGTCTGTTGACCTCAGCTGAAAAAAACAAATATCCATCTCCCAATTCATCATGTTGGAACTAACTTTTAAACAGTAATGTACTAAAACTAAAAAAAAATAAACTTGGTCAAAATCAGCCCCCTCGCCCTGTGTCAGTTAATTAGCAGTGTGTGGGGAAAAATGTACTTTTTGCCCTGTTGTATTCTCTCCCAATTAGTTTATACCTTTAAAATGTGACAAAGAATCAAGTCTGTTGAGCATTGTTATTATAAAATTCTTTTGATTTTTTTTTCTTTTTAATTTTGTTGTTTATCTACGTAAGGTGGTTGGTTCTTTTGAGAGGGATCTTGCGATGGACTCAAACACTTCCAATCAAACCCATACTCAAACTTAACCTGGAGGTGGGAGGCTATAATTGTGGGGTCTCTTACCTTGAAGAAAAAAAAATACATTGTACCTGTGATAGATAACGTCTCATATTTGACTGTCACACTGTATGAAACCCTTACTGAATCTGTTTCTATTTAATATTACGTTACTGTTGGCATTAATAATTCTCCAACAAAAATAGCTACGATGGTATTCACTTGCCAAGTGTACTTTTTTGTTTGTCTACTTCTGTTTTTGGACTTGATTAATGAATTGGGATTCAAAATGTCATTGGTTAGGACCAGAGTTGGGAGTGGGCTTAAATAAAGGCAACTGAAGCAGCTTGATTTTTTTTTTTGAAGCAGAATCTCCAAAATATTAGTGTGTCGTGGACTGAAAGGAAATTTTGAAAGTGTGGTTGGGAAAGGACAGACTGAACAACCACAAAAAAGGCAGCTGTGATTAGTAGCCTCTCCTTTACCGTCAAACCGGTATGGGCACCGAGGACAGGGCTACAACATATTACCAGATAATTTGCCATGAGAAAGGTCAGACAATCAATAACAAAAAAGGCAGGGAGTCTGAGGGATCGACCCCCCCCCCACCACCCCCATGTCTGTAAAACAATGTGAGCATTTAAAGTCCCCCAAGAGAGCACTCCCCAGAGCGTCAGCCGGGTAATGCCAGAGACATTCTGGGTACAGGAACGAGTTTTTTCCCCCGCTTCCGGTGTGGGAAGATGGCGGCGCGGACTTAACGTTGGCGGCGCCTCACCCAGTACCGTCTTCGTTTGGTGGCGCTGGATCGGCTAGGAGAGCTTGGTCTGCTGCGTCCTGTGGGCCCATGCAGGGACCACGGCCCTTCCCGGAACTGCGACCGAAGAGAAAACACCAAGGGCGGCCTGACAAGACGGGGAAGCGGTGCAGGCTAAGCTAACTGCTAGCCCATGCGCACCGGCAGTTCCGACAGTCATCATGGCGTTCATTCTCTTGGACAGTGAGTTGTTGTTTTTTGTGTGCTTTGTTTTGTTTGTAGTTTGATAGATGTGTTCATGTAGTTTCTGTGTTTTTTGTCTTTGTGTTGCACTGCTGCGGGCTGGGGGAAACAATATTTCGTTTAATTTCATGTACGCAAGTAGGAATGACAAAGCGTTCCTGATCGGTCTTTCGGGCTTGGGCCGTTTCCAAGGGCAACGCGACGCCGGGCGCCATCTTCCAAGGATCAGCGGCATTGTTTACGTTCGCATAAACGTTACCTAGCTAACGTTAACGCTATGGTTCAGTAATCGTTCGTATCATAGCGGGCTAAATCGATCATAGCTAACTCAAATCGTATCCAAGTTCAACGTTAACCAACGTTATCATCATCCATCTAACGCAGTTAGACAGTCAGTTTAACAGTTCTGTGCCTGTGAGACTGTACGGTAAGGTTAGCTACATAACGTTAGCTAACGTTATGTCTGTGTCAGAGAAAGGAAAGCTTACCTTTGTGAAAATGCAAAGAACGCACTAACATTGCCGCCGAAATGTATTTGAACGTGATTGATTTGCGTGTCACTGCTGCAACCCAGGCCATCCTGCGCCTCTTGGTTAAATCCTCTATGTTATTTCCTTCGTTTCTCTTCCAAGAAGGGAAAGAAAAAAAGCGTAACCCATTCTCGAGTTTAATCGGTCTTTTGGACTTGGGCCGTTTCCAAAGCCAATGCGACGCCAGGCGCCATCTTCCAAGGATCAGAGGCATTGTGACATCACGACCGAATGACCGATTCCTGAGTTTGAGCGGATAGGTGATGTGACATATTGAGAACTGGTCCAAAACATTTACCTTACATCACTCCTATTAGTGTCTATATCAGGCTTCAACAGACTTAAGTATGAATGAACCACCCCCACATGGGAACTTTGTAGATTGGATTGTCTCTTGGGTGGACTTAGCCCACCATAGCCCCCCTTTAAAACCGGGCAAGCTCGGTGCTGTCTTTTAGCCTGCAGAATTAAAACTCCGCCTTTCCCTCTCCCTTTATTTTTTTTTTTAGATTAATGTGAAAAAACAAAACAAAATCGAAGTTAGTCTCAAAAAACTAATCTTCAACTACTTATCTTGACCCCTGACAGCTTCAAACCTCAAACAAGTTGCATTTTCTGGCTCTGGTCTTTCGATTTCAGCATCTTAATTTTGAGCTGCAGTCAAGTGGTGAGATATGGGTGAGGAAATGCCCCATTTATCATAGCTATTGCTCTATGAAGTCACGTTACCGAGTCCTCCTGCTGTATACACACCAAGGTGACAAGTGACAAGTCTGTTACTGTTGAGTTTTTCTTTTCCACGTCCAACTGTTGGAGGAATAGATAGAAGGACTGGATGGAAGGAGAGAGCGAGAAAGTGGAGCCTGTTCATGGTGACTGTGTGTTAGTGGTTCTACCAGTTCCACCTGCTTCTCTTTCTGCTCTCTCCCTCCCCTCCCTGCCCTTCCCAGTAGGTCAGCTGATGAGGGCTCGGCAGGCGACACTGCTTCTGTCTATCGGTTTGTATTTGTCTGCCATTCTGTCCACAACCGGCGCAATCTCTATCCACAGATAAAGAAGGAGGAGGAGGACGAGCGGGCTGCAGCCGAACCTGTTTCTTTCTCTCCTTCATTTTCACCTTTACCCGTGTCTCTCCACACTGGAGAGAAAAAAGAGAGGAAGTGTGGTTGTCTGTTCTCTCTCTCTCCCCCTCCCTCCCTTTCTCTCTCTGGGTCTAATGGTGTAAGTAGCTTTAGGATATTGACTAACAGAAAAGGAGGAACCTTCCGGGCACCGAGCGCAACATGGGGACCGACGAGTCGTACAACTTTGTGTTCAAAGGTGAGTCAGTCATTTGCTTCGACTGTGATTCTGTAGGTAGAGATCATCTTAAAACAAACATGGTTTTCGTGTAGGAGTCGTGGCTTTAGCGTGTGGAGCTACTGGTTTTATCTGAATCTTTTCTGCTGTTGTAACTCGCTTGTAATTCCACAAGAGCACCAGTGAGCTGAGAGGGAGGGCAGGGAAAGGAGGAAGTGATAGGTGTCGGTGTGCTAGTAATCTCATTTGACCTTTGACCTGATCCATGTATAAACTATATTTTAATCATTTCCTACCTCAAAAATTGAGGCCGCAGAGATATGTTTTTTTTTTATTTTATTTGTAATAAACCAGACTATGACGTATTTTCATTCCATAAATTCCAACAAAGTGTCAACCACGAGGAAGGTGTATTGTGGGTACTGTCACCTAGCCTCGTGCCTTGTGAGGGTGACAATAGACCTACATGTGCCAATATGTAGTGTGTTAAAGATATTTGACTTGTTGATAAGATACAGTGATTTTTCCAACTAGCATTCCATATAACACATAATTAGACCGAGGAACTACTGGTTTTTATGGTAGTGGGAAGTACAGAATATGCAATAGGCCAAGTTTTGATGAAGAATGAATATTTCTGGGTGTTTTTCCCTCTCCCTAGTGGTGTTGATAGGGGAGTCTGGAGTCGGCAAGAGCAATCTTTTATCTCGCTTCACCAAAAATGAGTTCAACCATGACAGCCGCACCACCATCGGTGTGGAGTTTAGCACACGGTCCGTGCAGCTTGACACCTTCATCATCAAGGCCCAGATCTGGGACACTGCTGGGCTGGAGCGCTACAGGGCCATTACCTCAGCGTGGGTACACACACACACACACACACACACACACACACACACACACACACACACACACACACACACACACACACACACACAGAGCGTAGACTCCCATAAACAGATGACAAGTTGAGGATGATCACTTGAGCATTGGCACAGAACACAATGTAAACAAATACTGACTGGTTTTTGCACAAGCAATCTAACCTCCTTTAGGACACACACACACACACACACACACACACACACACAAGCTCGTACATACATTTCACAATACCACTAATTTGTTTGACTGTTGAAATCAACCTGTTTTTTTTTTGTCTGTGTGCTCCTGGGGTCCCAGGTATTACAGGGGAGCAGTAGGGGCTCTGTTGGTCTATGACATTAGCAAACACCTGACCTATGAGAGCGCAGAGCGTTGGCTGAAGGAGCTGTACGACCATGCCGACCCCCACATTGTGGTCATGCTGGTGGGCAACAAGAGCGACCTGGACTCCCTCCGGACTGTGTCAGCGGAAGAGGCCAAGGACTTTGCAGGTCTCTGTCTAAGATGCTATCATTGATTATATTGCGTGACTCCACAGTGTTACTGTTTGTTGATTGTGATATTTGCTTTCACGGTTCCTCTCCTCTCAAACCACTCCAGAGAAGAAGGGCCTCATGTTCATGGAGACCTCGGCATTGGACTCAACCAACGTCGAAGCTGCTTTCAACCAAGTCCTCACAGGTACAGATGTTCGATTCATGTAGACATGAGACCTTTAGTCAACTGGGAGATGGTTTCTGGCTGAATGTCCTCTTTGTGTCATTTATGTGCCTTGGTGTATTCATCCCTGTCTGCGTTCTTTCCAGCGATTCATAAGAAGGTGGCCAGCAGAGAGGTGACCCGCGGCTCCATCAGCGCCGTGACCTTGTCCAGCCCCACCGGACCAGCCAGCGAGCCCGACGAGGAGCACCGAACCTGCTGCAAGAACCTCTGACCTGGACTGCTGCTGACCCACTAGTATCTGTTATACTTGTTCGTCATCACTCAAACTTAAACACAATTCGATTTGCACACAATCTGAAGATACGGGTTCCTCTTTTAGGCTGGTGCAGTATATAAAGCAACCCATCTTTTCAACCACATGGGTCGTATCTGAGTAATAACAACAGCAAATGACGGAATAAAGCTCGTGCTGCAGGAAAAAAGATACAAGTAGGGCAGGAATCCATATATCATTAATATTCTCTGCAGAGATGGTTAAAGGGCGCTTTTTACCTTTTATGTTTAAGCTTCAAAAGGGGCAGGGGAGCTTAGGAGAGAGTTTTATTACTTTTATAAAAGAACAGACTGGGATTGGCGCCATAAATTATTTTTTGATATACTGTCTGTATCCAACTGTAAACTCAAAAGTTATGATCTTCATATGAAAGCGAGTCAGCTCGTGTGAAATAAATTAAATCTGACCAAAGTGTTGCGACTCAGCGCGTGTAGGTTCTGTCCGGAGTTAAATGTGTATTTACCACTGCCAACCTGTGGATGGCAGTATTGGCTTTGAGGGCGTCATATGGCGAGATGGCGAGCCAAAAAAAACCGCTATGGGGCCATTCATTTGTTTCCCCATCCGAGGTTATCGACTCTTGTACACGATCTGATCCTTTGCTGTACCTTCCGGTGAGTCTCACGGTGTTATTTTCACGCGGAACTGAGCTGCGGCAGGGAAGCAGCAGTTGATGTCTTCGTGACAAGCTCATCCTTTAAGAAATCAGTGGTGGGGGGGTTTCTGACAAGTTAAAATCCATCCGCACACCATATGACCTCATGTCAGAATGTGTTTAGTTATGTGCAGATTGTTTGCAGACTATGGCTTTAATTGGCTGGCACAGACAGACGTCTTCGCCGAGAGAGAGTATAAATGTACAGCACTCGGGGTAAATGACATTCTTGACAGCTCTGGCTCACAGATGTGCACGAGGGGCCCTTTGTGGACGTATATTCATTTGCGTCTGTTTTGTGTTCAAGGGAACCCTTTCGCAGTAGATAAGTCACCACAGTAAAACCATCTACAAAGGTTCGTGTCAGTAAAATATGGTGGAGTCTCCGCACGTGGCAGTAAATGTTCAGTTATTTCATGTAAATCATGATGTCGTTATGGTCTTGGGTACGAGCATCTGGTCTCGTAACGTATGCAGGTTGAGCAGGCTGCACAGGTTGAAGAGCAGGTCACGAAATCTGTAAATCCTTCCGCGCGTAAAGTCTACACACACCCTGGTCCCAGTGTGGGGGGTGGGGGGTTATGCTCGCAAAGATCACGGAATTAAAAAATCCGAGGCCTTCCGTTTGTTCTCCGTGCCAGAGTGACACGACTCAACCGGAGCGTGGGATTTTCTATTCCACCCCATGGATTATTGCAAAATTCCGACGCCCAAGTTCTGACTGGTCCTCACGGGGGTAAAAGCCTTCAGAACAGTGTGTGGATTCAGCGCGGCCATGTGGTGGCTATTACCACTTGACATATGTAGCCTGTAAAAACGCATCCAAAACCAGCACTCGCTTAACTCGATGACTGGCGTGACACCGAGACGGGGTCATATATCTCTCGGTTACGGTTCTTGTTGGTGCAGGTTTTGTCCCTGCAGGGCATCTTCTTCTCTGCCTGGTATTTACAGTTGCTGCATCACCCCAGCATATGGTTTTACTGTGACTTCGTGTGTTCTCATGACCTTTGAGTCCAGGGAGCTTTAACCCTTGCTCAACTCCTTTGGGATCTATATGGGATCCAGAGACTCATTCTCTCTTGCTCTCACTCTCTCTCTCCCTGTCTCCCTCGCTCCCCCCCCCTCTCTCTCGCTCCCCACCCCCCTCGCTCTGTTTCCAACTCTTGGATTTGGTCAATGGACTCCCTGACTGCTGTTGCAACATTTGAATATCCCGAGCTTCCTCAGTCCTTAAATGAACTCCAAGTTTAGTGTATCTCTGGCAGTCCCATGTGTGTGTTTTAGTTTATCTGTGTGTATTTTGTGTGTGCGTGTGTGCAAGAGACCCCCGTATACCCTACAAGCAGAGCCTTTCCTCCAGTCACTCACGCACACAGACATACTGTATACACTACATTAACTGTGTACACACACACACTCTCTCTCTCTCATGCAAACCCTACACACTGGGAATGAAGGAGAACGCCTAAAAACAGAAATGAATTGAGCTCAGAAACTATTCCTCTACTCCAGACAGAGGATGCCCCCAATCAAAACCTTTGGGAGATCAAGTGGACTGGAGGGATGTGAAGAACATTATTAAGCCCTTCCCTGGGAAGGTATTGATAGCCAAGACAAATGCGGCATTAATAGATTCAAATGTAATGGCATGCCTATTACCATGGTGATGTTGTTATGGCGACCAATGAAAAGGAGAGGTGAGCTCTCGGGTTGCCGCGTGTTCAGATGCTCCACTCCCCCAAACGCGGTGCAGTGGAGATAGATGACAATCGGAGAGCCAGGTGTGTGTCTGGGGGATTTCACAGAGAGCAGCAGTGAGGTAGAGGATGGTAATCAGGCCTGCCTGGAGACCTTCACCGCTTCATTCTCACTTGAGGTTGTTGTATGTTTGCAGTGCATTAAAAGACACTGTGTGTGTGTGTGTGTGTGTGCACGCGCGTCCCCGTGTGTCTCTGTGTGTGTACGTGTATGTCTGTGCATGTGTGTGTGTGTGTGTGTGTGTGTGTGTCTATGTGCCTCTCGTTCTGCGTGTGTGTGTGTGTGTGTGTGTCTGTGTGTGCGCGTGTGCATACGTGTGTGTGTCTCTGTGTGTGTGTGCACGTATGTGTCTGTATGTGTGTGTGTCTGTGTCTATGTGTGCGCGCGTGCACGTGTGTGTCTGTGTGCATGTATGTGTGTGTGCGTGCATGTATTTGTGTGTGTGTGTGCCGGTCAGAGGCACAGGCAGTGTGCTGTAAGGTGTGAAGTGGTAGTGGGAGGCACACAGTGGTGTCTTCTTGTCCGTCTCATCCTGTATGTCACATGCTATATGTTACATCCTACATTTTGCGTGCTTTATGTTACATGCTATATGTTACACCCTATATGTTACAGCCTATATGTGACATCCTACATGTTACATGCTATATGTTACACCCTATATGTTACATGCTATATGTTACACCCTGTATGTTACATCCTGTATGTTACATGCTATATGTTACACCCTATATGTTACACCCTGTATGTTACATGCTATATGTTACACCCTATATATTACATGCTATATGTTACACCCTATATGTTACATGCTATATGTTACACCCTATATGTTACACCCTATATGTTACATGCTATATGTTACACCCTGTATGTTACATCCTGTATGTTACATGCTATATGTTACAGAGCAGTGTGGGAGAGGGGCGGTGCTGTGCGCTGTGTGTTGATACTCAGATTAAATCATCAAACATGAACGCGGGCAAATCAACCAAATTAGACTCCACTCTTCCACTAAGCGGAGCAGAAAAATAACACGAGCTACCAATTAAAAAGTCCAACGTTGTCGGACAGAGGAGGATTAAGAGCGGTTCACGATGAGGTGGTCCAAGCTATCAGATGTACAATACTGGAAAAAAAGGAGCGAAGCAAAAAAGGAGAAACAAACTGAGAGCAGGGGGCTGCGTGTTATCGCTACAGTTTTACTCTGGTATGTTTCAATTTCCCGTCATTTGTGATGATAAGGAGGGAGGGAAAAAAACCCCCAAACTAAATAAGTATTGACGTGCCCTGCCTGCTAGCTGCTCCGTTAAGATCTCTCGTGTGCTGAGGGGAAGGTTGCAGTGTGCTTCTCTCTCAGACGTGCAGCGGTTTTGCGGCGGGTTCGACCATTTCAACAGCAGCGTGCAAATGTGGTGGAGCAAAGTTCGGAGTCCGGAGCAACTTTTTCTCTCATCCGCTTCTGCCCAACATAGCGAGGTTTTGACCCAGAGCTGTTCGTGCAGGTTGCAGGTGTTAGTCATTTACAGTGGGGGTTTGTTGTTCCCAGTTAATAATAACGATATAATGACCTGTGGTCGGGATAAATGAAGCAATTATGTTATCACGTGGGTGGGGGGGGGTCCTTTATTGATTTTCGTGAGCGACGGCATCATCGGGTGACGTCACCTGGGTTGCCAAAATTGCCAGGACCACCTGTGTGTGCGTGCTTAACTCTTATTACTCGTCCCGTAAACCACAAACTGTGGGCATGTAACTGTGTTAAAGAGCCCGTAGTATCGTCCCGGAGGCTGCGGGGCTTGGCTCCGTGTAGTCCGGGGCCCAGCTGGGGTCAGAGGATTTCTCTCTGCCTCGCAATTAAGCGGCTTGCCAGCAACAAACACATCCGAGAGAGCCTCAGCATCAGTCCACTTAACATAGCGTTACGTACCTCAGTTGCCATGACAACCACCGCGTTTTTTTCTGCGAGTTTATGATGGCAAATGGCTGCAGGTGCTAAGTGATGCATTAGAGGATGATTTGAATTCGGCTTCTATCTGATACGCAGGGCCAGAACCGGTGTAAAGCGGGGGGGGGGGTTGTTTTGTTTTTTTAGCACATTTAGGTCACGCACAAGAATTGCCTTTAACGTGTCGCGTCGATGAGTTATCTAACTTGATTTATCCCATGGTGGCCAATGACAAGAGGGGGGGGGGGTAAGCCAGGCAATATGGTATCAATGACTGACACATTCGGAGCCGCGTCAGGTCTCGTGTTACATTGTTTTTCGTGCTGGCGCAGCGCTCCGCATTTCACAATGTCATCTGGGACGCGGATGAGAACCGCTCCGAGGTCCAAGCCACGATGTGTGTCAGCTGACGGACAGGAAGCGCCGGTCGCGGTGCAGCCTCATGCCGCTGCACACCCACACACACACCCCCCCCACCACCCCCGCCCCGGCGAGAGACCCGGTCGTGGAACCGAACGCCTCTCCCCGGCTGTTGACTCGGGAGACAAGAGGCTGGGGTGGGAGGCGCGAGTGGCCTTTCAACCTTTCCTTCCACCGGGGGAGGAAAAAAAGAGGTAATACCACCAAGACCCCCGCAAATGCTCTGCTCTTTCTCAGAGACGCGCAAAGCGTCTGGCAGTACAGTAAGTGACAAAAGGGGTGTTAAAGGGAGTTTATGAGCAGATATTTCCATGTGTGTGTGTGTGTGTTTGTCTCCCTTCCTGCTCCGGTTCCATGGAGGTAGAGTCCAGAGGAATCGGGAACATTTGTTTGTCGCCCCCAGCCCACAGCGCTGCAGCACAGAGACTAAAACACACATCCAAACTACAAAAACACACATCCAAACTACAAAAACACACATCCAAACTACAAAAACACATATATCCACCATACTAAAAAAGAAAATGTGACTGTCCAAGAGAGCGAACGCCCGGGAGGACTGTCGGAACTGCCGGTCTGCATGAGCTAGCAGTTAGCTTAGCCTGCCCCGCTTCCGCGTCCTGTCAGACCGCCCTCGGTGTTTCCTTCCCCGGGCGCAGCTTCGGTCAGGGCCCTGGTCCCTGGGCCCACCGGACACACCGAACCAGCCTCCCCTGGCCGATCCAACACCAGCTCTCCCGAGCCACACACCCTCGACACACCTCCCCGCACGACGACACCGACAACACAGTCAGCGCCAGGCGAGGCCGCCGCCAGACCGCCCTCGGTGTTATCGGAGACGTCTGACCCAGGAAGTACCCCCCCCCCCCCCGATGCGTCGGTCACACAATTTAAACCACCCTTGCATGTGCAAGCTTGTATTTGCAAACAAAAAACAAACAAAACAAAAAACAGCACATTTTGCAGAGCGGTCCATAACGGAGCTCTATTTCCTATTTTATTTGATTTTTTTTTACATATGTCAGCGTATATCAGCACCTCGGTGTGTATTGTTTATGGGTGTGGAGGTGTCGGTGTCTACTATCTGCTCTGACTGCTGAAATTTGTGTTACTCTCCCTGTTGTCTGCAGCACGAATTCAAAGGTATGATAATTCAAATGCAGGAAAGAAAATACATGCATCCAGGACAGCAGCTTGTTGGACGGCCGGTCGCACTAAACATCCGCGGCGTGTGGGAAACCCAGCGGAGGAGGAGGAGGAGGAGGAGGGGAGCCACGGTTGCATAGGAGAACAGGAAAGTTGAACCAAAGTCACACAGACAAGACAGCGAGCATTTTCAAAAACCTGAGGGTATTTGTGGTATGCACGTGTTTCCGTGTGTGTGTGTGTGTGTGTGTGTGTGTGTGTGTGTGTGTGTGTGTGCGTGCGTGCGTGCGTGCGTGCGTGTGTGTGTGTGTGTTTGTGTGTCTGAAGGTGAGGGAGAGACAGGGAGAAGGAGAGTAGTTTGCAAGAGTGCAATATTAGGCATCTAAAAGAGAACATGCATATGCATGATCTCACTGTGTGTGTGTTTGTGTGTGTGTGTGTGTGTGTTTTTTTTAAGAGAGCATATTTAATGTTTTGTGTTGGACGGTGTAGTTGTCGTGTGCGGTTTCATCCCAACACGGTGACGGCCCCGGGATCCGGGATGCATCTAAAAATACCGGGCCCAGGAGAAACGGAGCAAGGATGTAAAACCATTTACAGAGGCATAACCCCCCCCCCCCCGCTTATTCCAGAGCCAACAGCCTGGGAGGGGAGCCTGTAGACTCAGCCACACCACCGTGGCTTGGAGGGAGTGAATCACACCGTGAGAGACAGACAGACAGACAGAGAGACAGACTGAATTGAGTGAGTGGGAGTGAGAGAGAGAGAGAGTGAATTGAGTGAGTGGGAGTGAGAGAGAGAGGGAGAGGCGGGATTTCTCCCCCAACTGTCTCTGGCGCTCGGACCGTGACCTCCCCTGATCCCCCTATCCATTATTAACCAGAAACTTTGAACGTGCTTTACAATCCCTTTGTCGTCAATGATCGGAGACGCGTGGTTGCGCGCGAGCGGATGTAGGTTACGCGGTTAGCCCGGATGTCAGCGTTAAGGTGTGTGCGCGCGTGGCGGGTAAGTCATCATACAGCACTATTCAAGTCACCTCGCCACGCTGGTTGCGTCAAAATAGCTCATATGAATAAAACAGAGAGAATCTAAATGCACGAACAGTGCTGGGTGTTAGTGACGTGTATGAATAGGTGTGTTAGAAAGTCAGAGAGAGGGAGAGAGATAGAGGGGGGAGAGGAGAGGGAGGGGGGGAGAGAGAGACAGGTACTGAGAGGAAGGGTTGGAGGAGGAGGAGAGAGGGAGGGCACTTGGGAGGAGGGAATCCAGATGAGAGGGAGGGAGCAGCATCGTTGGCGCAGGATAGAGAGAGAAGAGAGAGAGAGAGAGAGAGGGAGGGAGGGAGGGAGAGAGCAGGTCTTCTATGTGTTGGGAGATGACAGAGACTTAACTGATCTGCCGGATTGTACTCGGGAGTCGCCATGTATTTCGGTATGTAAGTAACGCTTTGTGTGTTGCGCAGTAGCGGGGTTTTGGGGGTGGGGGGGACCCCATTGTTTTCGCTGTTCGTCGTAGAGTTTGGCTCATAATGACGAGTCTACTGTAACCTGCCACTTGTTGCTGGTTTTAAATCGATGTAGGCTGTGTTTGTTTCTGCAGTAGGCAGCCGGAGCTGGTGTCCCCCCACCAGGACCAGGTCTCTACCGTCAAGAGCTGTGTTTACTGGGGTTTCTGACGCAAACAAGTTTTTATTTTTCATAAACAGTTTGCACATTAAGCGTGCACGGGCTCGCGCTGCTAGCCGTAAGGGCAACGCGTCTCTACGTCGGCGCCGTACAGCCACGAAACCCCGTTTACCGTACTGTACTGTGCGTGCGTGGGTCCGAAACAGGTCTTGTTGCGTCCCTTCCGTCCGGCGGCGGCGTCCTCGTCTCTTGTTTGGGGGGTTTAAAAGGGGAAACGGGCGCGATGTGGAGCGGATGGCTGCGCGCCGGGTTGGTTGTTCGGATCACTTGGATTACGCGGGCGGGCGGGCGGGCGGGGTCCCCCCGGATCAGCGCTGTAGCTCGTCAAGCTCCGAGAAAATGCGGCGACAAACATTAAAAAAACAAAACCCAATCAGCTTCCGTAATCAGGAACTCCGCAGCGCAAACAAACCGCTAATCACGGACCACTCAGCGGTGGCCTCGCTGAACCCGGACCCTCCGCGTGTGCGTGTGCGCGCGCGTACTTCAAATCAGCGGTTCTCAATCAAGTCCTCACAGACCCCCCCCCCACACCCCCCGCTGCTGGTTTTCTGTGCTGACTGGTAATTGATTATATTTATCTGTTACACTCACAACAGGTGGATGTAACTGATGAATATAATCAATGTAATGGACGGCCTGGCAGAATGGGAAACCAGCAGCGGGGCGGCGGGGGGGGGGGGGTCTGTGAGGACCTGAGTGAGAACCGCTGATTTTGTAATACAATTTGATGAAAAATCAGTTTGCAAGCAAGCAAAAAAAAAAAACCCTCTCTAAATTTGGCTGCGTAGTTTGTCGCTTCGCGTCTCTTTCTCGGATTTGTCCCCGGATCCCCGGGTCCCCGGGTCCCCGGGTTGAAAAGCGCCGAGGAAGAAACGCGTGCGTAACGGTAGAGCAACGACGGGCTTTGTTTGTATTGTAACGTGTATCATCTCTAGATCAACATATTACAACATACTACAAAACCCCCCAACATGTGAAGTTTAACGCTGCGGATTTTCAGCTCGTGTCATACTGACATATTCGTTTCAAAAATAGTATATTTTATTTGAATTATCGTAAAAAGTGTTTTGGTCATATAACTAGTAATAAAACAATGAAATGTGTTTTACCTTCCCTCCTTCATTCTGGAGCACTGGGCCCAGTAAACACACCACTACCCTTCCCCAGGACCCTCCACGCAGCTCGCGCTGCTATTTGTGGCCATGACAGAAATGCCCCGCTTGCTGCGGTGTTGTTGCGCCCACACAGCAAACTTCCCACACGACGGCTGTTTATTTATATGCGGGACAAATCATTCCCCGAGCTCACGAGCGCATCCTGGGAGGTGAGATGGAATTTCAGGGTCATTTGATCCGAACAGCGGAGAGGGGAGAGAGGAGCAAGTTTAAAGAGCGCTTATTGGTACGTCGGAGCAGTCCGGGCAACTTTTCCCTCGCGGCGACAGCCTGCTCTCGTGTGATCAGTGAAGGGCGTCGTGACAGTCGCTTCTTATTCTCCGCGACGGTGGAACCGGTTCTGTGTTTGGGTGTCTGCCTCACGCGCCTCTCTCTCTCTCTCTCTCTCTCTCTCTCTCTCTCTCTCTCTCTCTCTCTCTCTCTCTCTCTCTCTCTCTCTCTCTCTGCCCCCCCTCCCCCCCCCGCCTCCCGGCGGGTCTCTTAGGTAATATGTGTCAGGCAGCTCTGCCGCCGCTGGCCCGGCACGCGCCAGGCAGGGCCCCGCCCTCCACCGACCTGAAGCCCCTCCTTCCCTTCCGCCTGCTGCCCAGATTCAATGAGGTGAGAAGCGTCAATCACCGCCGTCGCCGTGGCAACCACTCCGTCAGCAGCCGTATTGTTTGTCATTTTTTTCCCCTCAGCCCAAATCATCTCTTCTGTGCGTGTGCGTGTGTGTGGGGGGGTGGGGGTGGGGGGTGGGGGAGGTGGCGGGTGTTTGACAGAGCAGTGACTGCACTCTACTTCACCTGCATAGGCTGCATTCAATTCAGGATCGCATTCAAGTAGACACACGCACAATAGTTGTATATGTGAATGCACCACCAACGCCTCTCTGAATACATCACTTCTGATGCGGTGAGTGCTGACATTTCCACACAACCTGGGGGGGGGGGGTCGAAACGAGCTGTCCCCCCGTGTTTGTGAAGGGTAAGTTCACAGCGGGCTGAAGGTGAAGACGGATAATCTTTGGTGGCTTTTCACCATAACGAATAAAGGTGTCAGGCATAGAAGGACGCAAGCACTCCACCCACACACACTCATCCACGCGCACCCACACCCACACACACACACACACACACACACAAGCACCTACACACACACACACTCACGCACACACGCGCACACACAAGCACCTCACACACTCACGCACACGCGCATGCACACTTACACACCCACCTACACACACACACACACAAGCACCACGACTACACTCACACAAGCACCCAACCACCCACTCACACACACAAACACACACACACACAAGCACCATGACTACACTCTCACACACACACCCACCTACACACACACAAGCACCACGACTACACTCACACAAGCACCCAACCACCCACTCACACACACACACACACACACACACACACACACACACACACACACACACACACACACACACACACACACACACACACAAGCACTGCGACCACACACACCCACACACACATACACACCCACACACACACACACACGTGTACAAGGGAAATTGGATGTGACTTTCGCTAGTTGAGATGTCACTCTGAGACGCGGGAGAGTGTTTTTATGGGTGGACTGTGCAGAACCGTGTAGCCAGAGGACTCCAGACATGAGCAAGGCCACAGCGCAGCCAGGCGTCATCACTCACCTTGAAATAAGTTCATCATATCATCACATTTCTGACATTTTAACTGCGTGCAGCTCATTTTCTTTCTTTTTTTTAATTTTGTGTTAGCATGCTGAAGAGGAAGCACCGAAAGCATTTTTTTGCAACACTATCACCAATTCCAAGGGCTCTAGAGGAGACGAAGCAAGCGGCTGAAAGCCACTTGGAAAGCCTCGCTGAGACTGGGCTAATACACACTCTGAGGCAAAATTGGCCATTTTATACTTTTTCCACTCCCCTCTTTACTTTTTTCATTTCTGCATCATGACATACTCTTACATGTGGATGGCTTAAGGGGAGAGAGGGAGAGAGAAAGCGAGAGAGAAAGAGAGAGGGGGGGGGAAGAGAGAGAGTGAGAGAGGGAGGGGAAAGAGAGAGAGAAAGTGAGCGAGAGAGAGCGAGAAAGCGCAAGAGAGAGAGCGAGAGAGAGAGCGAGAGCGCAAGAGAGAGAGGGAGAGAGAGCAAGAGAGAGAGCGAGAGCGCAAGAGAGAGAGGGAGAGAGAGCAAGAGAGAGAGCGAGAGCGAGAGGGAGAGCGAGAGGGAAAGAGACCAAGAGAGAGGGAAAGAGAGAGAGAAGAGAGAGCGAGAGCGAGTGGGCTTTTAAGGGGTTGAAGAAAAATAAAGAGAAAGTGGGGGCCTATCATGCGCATTGTGAAATTTTCGCCTCTGTATGTGTGTGTGCGTGCGTGTGCGTGCGTGTGCGTGCTTGCCCACCCTTTGTCAGACGGGCCACTCTGCCAGCTGATGAGAAAGGGAAGAGCTGTTGGTCTGCATCTCCGTCCCCTCCCATTCCATTTCAGCCTGCCTCCCCTCTCACCCCCCCTCCCCCTCCAATCTTCTCATCCGCCCTCTCCACCCAGCCTCTCCGCCCAGCCTCTCTCTTTAAATACATTTTTCAATTTATCTCCAGCTGTCATTTCTCTCAACCTTTATTTTGCGTGTTTCACGCTTTCAACACGTTGCAAAGCCTCATCCGCCAAGGCAGGTTCACCCCTGATACCCCCCCCCCGCCTCCCTGACTCTTCGTCCCTCGTGGTTCTCCTTCCCTCTTACTAAAAATTGACCGCATTTGATGGAAACACCTCGCTTCTCTCCCCCCTCGGCACAGTTGTTGCATCGTTACCGCCTCTTTAAACGCCGTAGGAACAATACCCCCGAGCCGTTTTTTTCTTTTTGTTTTTGAATTTCCCCCCTTTTCTCCCCAACTGAACCCAGCCAATTACCCCCGCTCTTCTTAGCCGTCCCAGTTGCTGCTCCACCCCCTCTGCCGATCCGGGGAGGGCTGCAGACTACCACATGCCTCTTCCCATACATGTGGAGTCGCCAGCCGCTTCTTTTCACCTGACAGTGAGGAGTTTCGCCAGGGGGACGTAGCGCGTGAGAGGACCACGCTATTCCCCCCTCCCCCAGAATAGGTGCCCGACCGACCAGAGGAGGCGCTAGTGCAGCGACCAGGACACATACCTACATCCGGCTTCCCACCTGCAGACACGGCCAATTGCGTCTGTAGGGACGCGTGACCAAGCCGGAGGCAACGCGGGGATTCGAACTGGCGATCCCCGTGTTGGTAGAGAATGGAATAGACCACTACGCTACCCCCCCCCCGAGCTGTTTTAACACCGCTATGTGATTATACGTCTTGGTTTTCACAGGCTTTTAAGGCGCACACCCTCAACCAAACACACGCCACCCATAGAGGTGGTAGCATTTCACAAATCAGCTGACAGGATCGTTGGAAAGAAAACTATGGCGGCGTGTGGTGTGACGGTGCTAGCCTTGACACCGGGGAGAACCACACAAGGTCCGCGTGTCACGAGCTGGGGTTTTGTTCGCTAGTTTTGTTCGCTAATTGTGGAGCGCTCTTAAGCGCAAAGGTGACTGACTCACCCCTTCTGTGGTAACAGCGATGATGAGCTGAACCTGTGGGTGATAGTGGGCGCAGAGCTGAACCCTGGCTGCCTGTTCTCTCTGCAGGAATGCATGCTGTATGTGTGTGTGTGTGTGTGTGTGTGTGTGTGTGTGTGTGTGTGTGTGTGCATTCTAATGTGAATGTGGATGCTATATGTGTGTGCCTGATTCTGTAACAGTAAGGCTCTGCCAAGATATTGTTTGGCGCCCACATGTGGGTTGCCATGGCAACCACTGTGCGCCTATCTGTTTGTGTATCTGTGTGTGTGTGTGTGTGTGTGTGTGTGTGTGTGTGTGTGTGTGTGTGTGTGTGTGTGTGTGTGTGTGTGTGTGTGGATGTTCACGATGTGGTTACGCTCCCGTATGCTGCGAGCCAGAGGACCACTACCTCTAATGGGGTCTTGATTGGACGCCTTGGCCAGTCGTCTGACAATGTTGAGGCGTGTCGCTTTTGGCCTGGAGACAGAATGCCGCTACTCTGTCCAAACTCATAAAACAAAGAAGAAGAAGAAAAAAGAAAAAGGACTAAAGTCACAAACACACAGCTGCACCGGCTCACTCGTCAAAACCGCTCCTGCTAAACGCTGACGTCATGCGTCCACCCTTAACCGTCAAAGCCAGCGCTCAAGACGTAAATCCAGAGACATTCATCATTAAGGCTACTGAGGCGACTAACGTTTTTCCAGGTTAGCCTGCCTGGTCTCACTTGGCCATATGGTTCAGCCATAACTCATCCCTCTGGCAGCGCGCTGGACGCGCCGCCGCCGCCGCCGCACACTGAAGAGCATCCTAGGCGGAGCGCGAGGCTATGCATTTCAGCACTATCCGCCTCGAGGCTGCTGAGACAAAACAGAGGCTCGTCGTCAGCATAGCGACGATGGCTCAGGTGGGGCCGTCGCTGGCTCAGGTGGGGCCGTCGCTGGCTCAGGTGGGGCCGTCGCTGGTGTGGAGAGCGATATGAGAAGAAGGTGGAGGTAGCGGGCGAAGGAGGAGAAGGGGATTTGACTTTACCACAGGCGCTGGGTCGTCTTGGCGCGTGAAGTGGGAGTGATGGATAAGACAGCTGCTCCTCGGGGAGGCATGAAGGTGACTTTGATCGGGGAGCGAGGAGGGGAGAGGTGAAAGGAGAGAGAGCGGTAGAGGAGTTCAGAGGGGAGCAGATGGAGGGAGGTGAAGTGCGTGGAATGTGTGAGGTCAGAAGGTGGTGGAGGTGCTTTCTGGGTGGGGGGTGGAGGGTGGAGGGTTTGTTCATGGGCAGGATGAGGGGGAATGAAAAGTGTACAGTCACTTCCCTTTGAATATTAAACGTGAACACGGTCCTCGTATATGCTGTGTTTTCTGCACCCTTCACTTTTCATTCCCGGATTCATAAATCAAACGCCCGAGACATTAGCGTCCACTTTGCACGTCACAGTTACAATACACAACTGCTGTTTTCTGCATGGCACCGACAACAACCACACAAACTTCGATATAAAGTCATTTGGTTTTAGTAACAGGTGTCCATTATGAAACAGCGCCGCGCCAACACGAGTTCATTAACAATCCTAAGAACAGACGTAGGAGCTCACACACACACACACACACACACACACACCCCACCAAACAGCAACACAATAATGTTTTGAAATACTGTTTATTATGTTTTCAGATGCTGGCAAGAGCTCTTGAATTGAAGGGTAGAAAATGCTTCAAAACAATTTGCGTTATACGTTTTCCACGATAGAGCCCAGATGTCCATAGAGTCCATTAATCTTTCATAATACAAACACATTTGAATCTAACATGGCCTTTTCTATTTCACCTCAGGTAAGGCTTTTGTCCAGTTGGGTTTTGTACATCTGTGTATTTATGAGCTCATTAAAACTCTCCTGCAGGTGTCTTTATGTCTTTATGGCTTTAGGTCTTTACTAGAAGAACCCCGCTGCAATGTAGCGGTTTGTTTATCCACCCGTCTAAATCTCCCTCCTCTTCATCCTGCCAGCTAACCGCCTTCCCCCTGCCCCTAAACCCCCCCCCACTCCAACTCCCTCCCCCCAAATGCTCAGAATCATCTGAAATGCCGAGAAAAGTTGTTTTGAGCCATTTTTAGAAAATGCATATTTTGCATAATTATGCATAATTATTTTAATTTTCTGCTATTTTTCTGGTCCTCTCTGGAACAATACCTACCACCTCCAAAAAAATTAGGATCATATGTGCATTTTTGCAAAAATGCATATTTTGCATTATGCCAAAACATTTCTAAGTCCCAGAAATTTTTTTTATAAAGGTGAAAAAATCAAAGATGCTCAGAATCATTTGAAATGCCGAGAAAAATTGGTTTTTAGCCGTTTTTAGAAAAATGCATATTTTGCATATGTATGCATAATTTTACTTTTCTGGGATTTTTCCCTTACTCTCTGAGACAACACCTACCACCTCCAAAAAGAATTAGGATCATAAGTGCTTTAGTTTTCGGTCCCGCTATCCACACTAACACCACACACACACACACATTACGAAAATATATGAGTAGATGTCTTTATGTCTTTATGTCTTTATGTCTTGACTCGTGCTGAGTAATCCAGGTAAGAACGAGTTGAATCAGTTCATCATCTGGATACCATGTTTGTTGAGAGATACATTTCATCACTCATCTAAGTGACCTCTTCAGTCTTAACTGACTGCAGGTATTATAAACCATACAGTGGCATAATGACCAAAACCAACGATCGGGATTGATTGACTGATTGATTGATATGCAAATATGGGCGTGACCATTAACTAGAGTTTCAATGGCCATGTGTACTATTCACAGAGGATTTGTTAATGTTTGCAATCACAGCATTGTAAGATGGCGACAGATATACTCTTAGCCCCCCCCCCCCGGCCATCTATGTGAAGAGGGAACAACGATCCCTGAACTGGGGAGGGGGGGGGCTATGCTTATGAAACTGATCGTTGGTTTCGGTCGTTATGAAACTATTGTTTATAGGGGTGGGGATACCTGCAGTCAGCTGAGACTGTAGACGTCACTTAGATGACAGATGAAACGTTTCTTCCTCAATGAATGTTGTGTCCAGATGAACTGATTCTATTTTCTTTGAGCTCCTGCAGATATTGTCCAGGAGCACACTGCACAGTATGTAGTCAGATATACGTAGTCTACACTAGCAGGGATGGGCAACATGATGCAGAAAGAGCCGGTGTGGGTGCAGGTCTTTATTCCAACCAATCAGTTACACACCTGGGGTCTCATGTATCAATAGTTACTGTGGGCAAATTTGTTCTTACATACCCATGGAATGTTTTTAGCCCTCAAGATTGTCTGAGCATCAGTAGCAAAGTATGATGGTTATTTGTGATTCCCTCCTCCTAACATCTATTGTCTACCTCTTGCAACGAGCAATCACCCAGGCCTGCAAAGACATCAGCGTTAGCCAACCGGTGTCTAAATTCAGGGGTTACCAGGCTCTACACTGGTCTCTGAGACAAACTTCGGGGCTAAAAAGTCCCATAGGTGTGTAAGAACAAATTTGCCCATAATGATTGATACATGAGGCCCCTGATTCTATCAGTCAACCAATAGTCTTTGCTAAAGGTCTTGATTTGTAGACTCAGGTGTGTAACTGCTTGGTTGGAACAATGACCTGCACCCACACCGGCCTTTTCTGGATATGTTGCCCATTCTTGCGTGTTTCACAGATTAGTCAGAGTCAAATAGTTACCTATCAAATCCACTAGTCGACACAGTGCATAGTTGTAGACTAATCATTCATCTGTGGTTTTGGCACTGCACAGCAAACGTTAAAGGGAAGGTTTACAAGACGGTTGTGAGACCAGCTATGTTATATGGTTTGGAGACAGTGGTACTGATGAAAAGGCAGGAGGTGGCGCTGGAGGTGGCAGAGTTGAAGATGCTAAGATTTTCATTGGGAGTGACAAAGGAGGACAGGATTAGGAACGAGTATATTAGAGGGACCGCTCAGGTTGGACGGTTTGGAGACAAAGCAAGAGAGGCAAGATTGAGATGGCTTGGACATGTGTGGAGGAGAGATGCTGGGTATACTGGGAGAAGGATGCTGAATATGGAGCTGCCAGGGAAGGGGAAAAGAGGAAGACCAAAGAGGAGGTTTATGGATGTGGTGAGCGAGGACATGCAGGTGGCTGGTGTGACAGCGGAAGATGCAGAGGACGGGAAGCGATAGAAACGGATGATCCGCTGTGGCGCCCCCTGACGGGAGCAGCCGAAAGTAGTAGTAGTAGTGGTAGTAGTAGAGGTAGTAGTAAAGCAGTGGCAATGCAACTACCTCAAATATGCAGTTGGGGGCGCTGTGGGTAGGTGAACATAGATTTGTTTGAACAATCATTTCCTACGTTGTGCCATCTTAAATGAACAGAATTGAAGGTATTTAGAGAAGGAAAGACTCCCGCTGTTGAACGAGCGTCCATGTCAACTGGTGACTTTAGTGACGGCAGCTGTTGAAAACGCGAACAGAACACGAAGTGTCCTCCTAAAGGCCTTTGATTTTATTTGGTTTTGACACACTGTGTTTAATACCTACGCTAACCACTTACGCAAGTTAAATTGTGCTCAGCAAGACTCGATCACCTCTCATAACGTTTCTTATAATATGGGAAAGAAACCGCAGCTGGCAGCGCAGCTGTATTCTAACACCGTCATCCTCAATCGGAAAGTGACCCTTATTCCACCATTAAACCCACGGCATTATAATGAGAGATTCCTCATTAGCCGCTAGCCGCTCCGCTAATCTGTTTTCCTCACGTTAAAAGTCTCTTCAGGAAATGTGGACGCTTCTCGTTGGTGACACCGTTTAATTTACATAACGTCGGACAAAAAGGACCAGATGAGTATATACTCTACTGAACATTCAATTTAAGGTAATTTAAGGCTTTTAGGCTTTTAAGCAGCTGCTGTCACCATGACAACCACGGATGCACTTCGGCTGAAAGCCACCGGAACATGGTCACACCTGCCAGAAAGCAGTCGTGTTACTGAGTCAAACGGGGGGTTTAGTCCAATCAGATTGCAGCTCATTTGAATAGCCCAATCAGAGCCCTGAACCCGCCCAAAAATACCCCCCCTTTTTTTCCCTTTACTGCCGTTTAGTAGAAGGTTTCTCTGTCTGTTCGGTGTATGTATGTAATAATAATTATGTTTATCAGAGCCGTTTTCACCCGCCCAATCAAACCAAAAGTAGCCCCAATTGGCAGCACTAGCCCCCCCCTTTCTCCCCAATTGTACTTGGCCAATTACCCGACTCTTCACATCCGGCTTCCCCCCCCCCCCGCAGACACCAGCCTCTCAGAACTAATCGAGGACTCCTGCTATTTCATCTACGATCAGGTTGGTCCCGCCTGCATTCGTTCACCCTTTACTGGTTGTATTCGAGACCTTCTTTTGTGGCCAGGATTGATTGTCGGTATTGGGCGAACAAAAACGTGATAATTCTCCGCGATTAATCAAACACTTTCTGGGAGTAGCTGACGACTACTTAAGCGCAGCAGTTGTGAATGCCGTAGATCAGTGTTTCTCAACCGGGGGTCCGCGGACCCCTAGTGGTCCGTGGTGTAATTGCAAGGGGTCCGTGAAAATAAAATATCTTTAAAAAAAAGATCCTATTGTGGAGTTAGAAAACAACGAGACAGGAGACGTGAGAGTAGACGTAGTCGAGGTAGTTTACTTGCTCCAACTTAGCATGTCATACATTCGACAACGACACTGAACTGAACTCTCAACCGGAAGCGGAAGTGCATTATCTGACCCCTCGCCTCTCCCCTTAAAGGTACACCGTCCTCTTAGGTGAATGTCTCTCATTATATAGATGTGGGTCACCACACTATGACATTTATAGAAATAGAATTATTTTACTCAAATGTGACTGAGACCTTTATCTACCTAAACTATAAAGGGTAACAGGACTTTTTTCTCTAATTACATCTGTTTCACAAGTGTAATTTATTGTATTTTAATAAGAGATCTCGTTCCCGTTTGCATTGTTAAAAGTTACTACATAAAAATTCTGTTGTTACATATATCTGAAAGTTACTGAATACATATTCTGTTTTGTTACATATATCTGAAAGTTATATAGAATAAATGCTATAATGCAATTTAAAATGCAGTTGCTACTGTTTCTATCAAATTGCAACCCCTCTCCCCCAAGATCAGGTGGAGGGGTCCTCAGGGTAGATCAAAAATACGCAGGGGGTCCAGGACCCCAAAAAGGTTGAGAACCACTGCCGTAGATTACGCGCGGGGTGCACAAGCACCTGAACCCACGGACACGGGACGGTTGTTTTACCCGCATGAAGAAACCCCGTCCAGCACTGAGCAGTCTGGGGTTGTGCCGTTAGTTAGACGCCTTCTGGACTGGCCCCGCTGTGTTCTATACAACTAGTACGCTAACGTAGTTAAATAGCCCGCCAAACTCGATGTTCGCGAGCCAGGGTGTGAGCTTCCTGCTCCGTTATTGACAACCCACGTGGATGACGTGAAAATGTATGATTTAAACTGTAACAAAGTAAAAACAGAAAAGTCGTAGAATGTCTCCTAGCTAGCACAGCAAAGTTACTGTATGGTTACAACTAGGGTTGCCAACTTTCCCACTACTTTTCCACTACTTTTTTTTTTTAGGGTGTCCAACTTTTCCACTAAGGGACAAAAGGTGGCGTGCCGCGGCGGTGTGGGCATTGCGTTGTGTGAATATACAGTATTGTTTTAAGCCATTTGTCATAATGATAGCTAATCTCTTACAGTCAAATTAAAGATCAATACACAACTCTCATGCCTTGGCAACATACGGTAGGTTTAATAATAGTTTGTTAATTTACAGCAGGTACCTTTAATACAGTCCTTTATTTGAACCATTACCTATTACCTTTACTATTAGTCTAAGTCAGAACACTTGTGAAATCACAACTTGGACCCTCACAAAACAAACCCAAACAAACAAACAAACAAAAAACATTGAAATGCAAAAGAGGAAAAGCGGGGCATGCCTGCTCACCAAGTCTACTTTTTCCATGAATATTTTTTGCTGCTGTTGACCGATTCAAGCAGTCTTTCGTCCTTTTGTGCTGCCAGAGAAAAGTCCTTACATATCAAGTCACAGTTCACAGATATTTGAAGTTCATTTTTGATCAGCTCTGTGCTGCATCTGTTTCTTGAGTCTGACCATTTAATGGTCGTCAGAGAGAAAATCCTCTCTACAAAGGCATTTGAGCCTGGCACACTGAGGACAAATGAGACAATCCTGAACATGTTGATCAAGTTGGCTTTCCCTATGTTTTGGAAAAGTGCCACCCGCTTCTCATTGGTGGATTTTGTGTTATCTTGTCTGGCTTTCTGTATTTCCTCCCTGCCAGCACAAAACTCTTCATAGAGTTGGTCCATACTGACTGTCTCTGTCATTTTGAGGGCAGCCACCACCTACTCCAGGTCAGTGAAGGAGAGCTCCTCATGTAGGCCGATCGGTTTCAGTTTCATCATTACATTTTCTGATGAGAAATCAAACCACTTGTCAATGTATGCAATGACAGAGTCATGGAACTTCAGAAAGTCCTTTTGCTGCTTTGGTCTTTGTGCCACACTTGTTTGTCAATCAGCTGCTTGGTCTGGTATCTAAAAAAGCTGTCTTGTTTCCGCTTAAGCATCTTCGCTTTAAATTTTCCTACCTCCTCATAAACATCTGTGATGCAGAGCATTGCTTCCTCCAGCTTTCTAACAAGTGTGTCAAAAACACACCCCACGTTGTGGAAAAAGCACAGATAAATCTCAGTAGCTCCAGTTTTTTCTTCATCCTCAAAAATCCTCTTCAGTGCCACAGGACAGGTCTCCCCAGGGGACCTGAAGTATGAGGTGAGAAGTTGGCCAGCTCTGCAGGAGACGATCAACAGCTGGATGAAGAGACAGCCATCGTGTGCAAACACAACGCAGAATTTCACGCCACTCAATGTCAACAAAGGCACACAAAAAAAAATGCATGCGGTTCCTCTCTTCTGGAAGCAGATACTGAGAAGTGGCTGTAGATCTTTAGAACCAGTGACTCACTATCCACTGACAGCTGAACACAGGCGCGCTTGCAGGTGTTATGAGCTATATTATGAGCTATTAGCTTTTGGAATGCAACTCTTGGCACTGCTCAATAACTGGTAAACGGAGTGGTGTTTTCCAAAGTTGACATTGGCATTTTCTGCTGCATAGGCTGTGATGTGTTTCATAATAATAATACATTTTATCTGTGGGCGCCTTTCAGAGCACTCAAGGACACCTTACAGAACACAGTACAAAACAGGCAGCACTGTATCAGACAGCATAAAATCAAAACAAAGCAGGGTAGACAATACAAAGTTAATACAACAGATAATTATAAAATCATCATCTGCACAAAACTCAATGAAGCATGGATCAGACTGAATATGCCAGTTTGAAAATGTACGTTTTGAGATGGGATTTGAACGTTGAAAAAGAGTCAATGTTGCCAATGTCTTGTGGGAGAGAGTTCCAAAGGCGGCGGGCAAATGACTGAAGGCTCCAGACCCCATGGTAGTCAAGCGGGCTGGTGGTGTAGTGAGTTGGAGAGCAGAAGAGGATCTGGGAGTGCGGGAGGGCGTGTGGATATGAAGGAGTTCGGAACGATACGAAGGAGCTGGGTTATTAATAAAATATCCAGTTCATACTTTTCCAGACAGTTCATCAGCGCTTGATGTATGTCATTTGCAGTTTCATCACTGTCTTCATAAAAGTCAAGTAACTTGCACTGCACTCCATCAGACACAGAAAAATATCTCACGCACACTGGAAACATTTTCATAGTCTTTGGTCCTAAGACATTCATTGTGATCATCTCAGCTCTCGTTCTTCCCAAGTGCATCTTCTTCACAACATTTGAGTCATGAGACAACGCACCATCGAGCTTAACAAGACAGTCGGTGCTGTTGTAGCTGAGTCCGTGTTTAACAGTAAACATACGAGGCTTCGCTTGCCACAGTTTTGTCATTTTCCACAGTCGACGCCACGAAGAATGCACCGATATTGCCTGCATGTTTAGCTAGTGTGGCCTTCTTGTGCATTTCTGTGAAAGCAAGCTATGTCAAGTCATTTTCACCTCCATGGCCAACTGAAAATTCGCTGCGACATAAAGTACAGAAAGCTTTCATTCAGTCACCACTGACGGGCTTAACCCACATCTTTTTTACTTCCCATTGCTTATTGTAGCTGCACAGTCTTTTCTTTTTTGCACGTTTATCCATATTTGCAGGTTAATCCATATTTCCACATGCCAGATCGACTGAACAGCACCAGACATTGCCGGAACTTTTTCTGTTTTTGAAGGAATTGGCACGTTTACTGTACATGTACAACTGATGCACGTGAGGGGTGCTGTGATTGGATGATGACAGGTGGTCATTCTCACCCTTCGTGATCAGCATTGCTGCTACTGCTGTTGTATCAGATTTGATACAACAGTGAGAGTGCCCCCCTAGTGGTTAGAGTAGAGTAGCAGTCAATAAACGGGACGAGAGAGGTCACGTATGGGCACGGCTCATCGTTTTCGGCTTTTACCGATTTTCACCGAAAAATACCCGGATTTTTTAAAAGGAGCAGATTGGTTTAAACTGATTTTCACCCGGATTTTATGATCCAAAAGTTGTTCCTGTTCGTGTGAGGTTATGTAACAGTGTCCTCTTGTGGCGAAATTCGGCATGCTGGATGGCTTTGAAAAATAAAAACCGAAAACGCTGAGCCTTGCGTACGGGACAAATCAATTTGGCCCAATATAAGGGACATCCTGGCTAATACGGGACAGTCGGCAACCCTGATTACAACACAGCTGACCAATAGGTGCTAATGTTAGCCATCAACAGAATTACAAGTGAATGATATGCTCACATGGTTATACATTATTAGCATGTAATGTTATGTAATGTTGCATATCTCTTACAACGTATCAAAATAAAGGTCAATCATGAGTTCAGTGCAAACCAGTGTGATACCGTGAGTCTATCTGGATAGTATATTTCAACATGACGTGATTAGTTACCATGAGCAATGTACATCAACCTTTTATTGACTTAAATCAGAGAGTAGAACACTCCCTGTCTGGCATTAACCAATGCCACTAAAATGTAACCCTTTTTTTCCCCCTTTTTTCTCAGTCCTTTTCTAGGAGGATGTTAACATCAGAGATAGTCCGCAGGTATGGCTTTGAGGTACCCTGACATGATGTCTTCGCTTCAACTTTGCAAACCCTTCCATCGCTACTTGGAAAGGTTGACATTACCAGAGCCATTGGCCACTCATTCCTTGGTGCTTGACTTTGTTTCAACAGCACAATATCTCCAGGTGGCAGGTTGCGATGTGTGCTGCATCTTTTTTTTTTTAGTTTTTTTTTTTTTTGGCATTTTCTGTCTTTATTAGACCGTGACAGTTGAGAGAGACAGGAAAGGTAGGGAGAGAGAGGGGGTGATATATAGCAAAGGGCCTGAGCTGGATTCAAACCCAGGCACTCAGCCTTATGTAGTACACACTCTACCAGGTGAGCCACCGGGGCGCCCCCGTGACACTTGCATCTTGAATGAAGAGTGCTAATATATTAATTTGTCCTGTGGCCCCAGAATTCATTCACAAGCACTTGTACTTGTCACCACTGGCATTTAAGGAGATCTTTTCCAGTGAAGTTTCCTGGTGGAGCAGATTGGCCTGGGTTTTGGGTCAGGAGCATAGCAGGGGAAAGCAAGATTGGTGAGGGGGGATCTGATGAGATAGGGATCAGTGGCCTTGCATTGACTGATACCTCTGCCATCAGAGTACAAAGTACCTCATGTGTCTTGATGCATGGTCAATAAACCAGGTAAGGAAATCCAAGAAAGTTGAATCAGTTCATCTGGGCACAGCATTATGCAACACAGTTGCATAACGATTGAAACCAGCGATCAGTTTCATATGCAAATTGCTGTGACCATTAATCAGCATTACAATGGCCATTTGTCCTATTCACAGAGGATTAGGGAATAGTTGCAATCACAGTATCGTAAGATGGCGACATAATCGAAGAGAGGAGAAGGACAACAGCTGTCTGAGCATAAACCAGTGGTGATTCGGTATATGGTGGGAGCGCTGGAAGAGTTGGGATGCATATTTTCCAAACACCACGTCTCAGTTACTTTCAAACTCCAAACCACTCTGCACCAGAAATTGGTCCACCCCAAGAATTGGGTCCCCCGGCACAAACAGAGCAATATAGCGTACACTGTTAAGTGCTGGGAGGATCGCCATGAATTGTACATTGGGGGAGCCAAACAGACTCTGGCAAAGAGGATGGCACAACACAGAAGAGCTCCCTTGTCAGGCCAGGACTTTGTGGTCTACACCCATCTACAGGCCAGTGGCCACTCTTTTAAGGATGAGGATGTGCACATCCTTGATAGGGAGGAACGCTGGTTTGAATGGGGAGTCAAATAGGCCATCTATGTGAAGAGGGAACAACCATCCCTGAACCGGTAGTGGTGGTGGTGGTGGGGGGGGTAAGAATACATCTGTCGCCATCTTACAATGCTGTGATTGCAACTTTCCCCCAATCCTCTGTGAATAGTACATGTGGCCATTATAACTCTAGTTAATGGTCACGGCAATTTGCATATGAAACCAATCGCTGGTTTCTGTTGTGACGCAATTGTGCCATTTTCGGTCATTATGCAGCTGACTGAAGCAATGAGACTGACGAAGTCACTTAGATGAGTTATGAAATGTTTCTCCCATTAAATTTTGTATCCAGATGAACCGATTCAACTTTCTGTAGTACGTCATGTGTCAGATGAGTGTGTTGATTTTGCAAAAGCATGGAGTTTAAGATTTTTCATGTCATGCAATAATACCTTCTCACACTCCCCCCATGTGGGATGTGTGTGGGGGATTAAATTCCCATGTGCAGCCGTTGCTATGAAGATACTTCAAGATGCTGGTCTGCTTTTCATCAGGATGTCCCAAGCCCATTTCCAAACTGGCGGCAACAAAGTTGGTGCCCCTGTCTGACCTAAGCGGCTTCGCTGGGCCTCTAGCTGCAAAGAAACTTCACAATGCATTGACGCAGCTGGTGGTATCCCTAGAGTCTATAACCTTGGTGTGTACGCCCCTGGTACTCATGCGTGTGAACAGAATGGCCCACCCTCTGCTGTGAGCTTCACCTCCTAGAGTGCGTCAAGGGACCACTGTTCACGGTCCAAATGTGTCCAACCCCATGTAAGTGAAAGGCGGAGCGGTGTCAAGCCACTCTGGAGTGAGGTCAGCCATTTTCTGCACTTCTAGCTTTCCTCTGAGCTTGCAGCATATTACACAGTGATGGATAGACCTAAACAGCCTCTTGCTGGAAAAAATCCACAGTCTGGCCACCCTAATGGCCTCTTCTTTGAACTGCTGCCCCTGGTGTTTCACTTCCATGTGAGGGGGACAAACTGACCTGAATGGCAAAGGAGCCACCCAATTGTTAATTTCATCCTGATGTACTTCTTTCTCCATAATCTTTAGAAAGATCTCATCCTCGAAAGACATGGCACACTTATTCAAACACTGCGAGCCTGAGCTTGTCTTCAGCTGGAAGACGATTACCCAGCCTAAGTGCTGAGTTAAGCGTACATTGTGGGGTCCATTGACTTGCTGTCTCACCTTATGCACACATATCATGTCTCTCCCCAGCAGGATCGTCATCTGAGCGTTAGGATCTAGCTTGGGAATGTAAGGAGCATGTGCGTCAGCAAACTCTGGTGTTGGTAGTTCAGATTTATTGGTCATTATTTCATTACACTCGATGGGAGGTGGGAGATCCATGCACACAGCTCCATTTACTGCTTCAATTTGAAAACCCACTGCTTTCTTTCCATTCACCTCCATCGTGCCAGCACGTCTTCATCAGATTTGGTGACAGACTGTGAGACCTGCTCAACAGTTGCAGAAACATCTGTCTTATGCACGGATATAACAGTCTTGAATCCATTGTGTCTTGATGGGGCTCTCTCACCTTTGCTGCAAGACTGGCTGCTGCTTGACAAGATGAAGCTTGGGTCATTTCTGGCCTCAGCCTGGCCAGATACAAAGTCAGCGAAGAACAAAAAAACCGGGAAAGGTTGCTCTGTATTGATTCTTGTACCTGGAACTGCTGAGGAGCCATTTGTCCTGTAGGCCTGGAGGCAGCTTCTCTGCTATAGGCATTATGCCATGAGGAGTCTTGAGGTAGGTGGGGTCAGGGAGATATCCATCATTTTTAGCTGCCAGCAGCTCCATGAGAAGCTCACTGAGTTCTCTCAGTTTTGTGTTGTCTTTAGCAGACAGCTGGGGGAAGCTAGCCAGTCTTTGGAATAGGGCACTTTTTACTATTTCCGGTGTTGCGTAGAATTCTTGAAGTCTGTCCCAAGACAGCTGGAGGGCAGCTCAGGGGTTGGTGGCATGGACAGCACGGATTCTTTCAACATGCTCAGATGACTCTTTACCGAGTCACTTTACCAGGAGGTCCAACTCTTCGCCTCATGTGAGCTCCAAGTCATTTGTTGCATTGAGGAATGAGGATTGGCATGCCCTAAAGCTCCCTGGTGTGTCATCCAAATTCTTTTAATTCTTTTTTTGATTATTTATTTATTTTATTTAAAACAACAAAGACACGGGAATGACATACAGATAGGAAGGTAGGGTTGGTTACAGGTTAACAACATGTAGAATATAGAAATAGGAAAATTAACTGGAGATGTGATGGAGACGATGTGTGGTAAATGGCTGCTGTGAGGAAGCAGCTGTGTGGAGTGAGTCTGGCCCTAAAAATAGTTGAACCACTGATGATGTTTGTGGCAGCAGTAATAGTAGAACCGAACAAAAGGATGATCAGTAGAAAATAAAATAAATTAGTAGAGGAATGAGTAAATAAATAAAGCTAATAAGGGGAGAAAAAAATTCATTATGCGACTGTAATAATAATAATAATCATAGTATTAATAAAAATAATGCTGGCAAAAACAAAAACCTGTTTCAATGTTGTGTTTGTGTCTGTGTGATTGTGTTTCCACTTGTCTACCTCTAAAGTGTGGTTGCAAGAGTCCGTGTGTGTATGATCCTGTGTGTTGGTGTATGGATGTGAATGTACATGGATGTTGTTTGGTTGTGTTTGTTGTCGCACTAGCTCACCGGCAACTCAATCATTTTAAAAAGTTTCAAATTTCACTGAATTGTTCAGATTGTTTTTTTTTTTTTTTTTTGTAAGGCTGAGTTTCGTTCCAGGGTTACCTGTTTTATAAAAAGATTTGACCACTGTGAGATGGTGAGTTGTTTTCTGGTTTTCCCAGTTTAGTACAGTTTAGAATCGTTTTCTTGGCGATAGTTAGGGCTGCCAGTAGGGGTGCTGTGATTTGTTCTTGTGATGTGTCAGGTACACTCAGGTCTCCTAGTATGCACAGTGACGGAGATAGGGCATGCTGCACCCAGAACACAGTGTTAGTTTAGTGGTTATTTCTTTCCAGAAGTATTGCACTGGTGGACAGAGTCAGAGTGCGTGGAAGTAGTGGTCAGTTGTGTTAAGGGCGGCACGGTGGCCCAGTGGTTAGCACTGCTGCCTCACAGCAAGAAGGTCCTGGGTTTGAACCCCAGGCCATCCCAGGTCCTTTCTGTGTGGAGTTTGCTTGTTCTCCCCCGTGTCTGCGTGGGTTTCCTCTGGGCACTCGGTTTCCTCCCACCATCAAAAAGACATGCGTGTTAGGGTTACTCCTGACTGTGCCCCTGAGCAAGGCAATGGACAGAAGAACTGGAGTTGGTCCCCGGGTGCTGCAGCTGCCCACTGCTCCTAGCTACACAGCTAGGATGGGTTAAATACAGGGAATACATTTCATTTGTATGTATGTACAAAATGACCAATAAAGAGTATTCTATTCTATTCTATTCTATTCTATTCTATTCTATTCTATTCTATTCTATTCTATTCTATTAGTCTGACCCGGTAAGTCCCATTATGTGTATCCTGTGTTGTGTAATGTGTATTCTGTGAATCACTGTGTTGAATTAGTGTTAGTGTTCTTGGACATGTTGGTGTTTTCACATATTCGAGGCCAGAAGTCATTGCTGGTGCTGATGTTAAGATCTTTTTCCCATTTATTTATTGGAAGAGGCATGGTGGAGTCAGTGGAAGATAGAAGTTTATGTAATTTTGACAGAGGTTTGTGTGAGCTTGCACTTTTATTGATGTTGTCTAACAGGGGTGGTGTTGAAGGTTGTTATTGGATGTACTGGTTCTTGGGCATTAATGTTAACTAATTAATTCGATGCAAATTTAACTATTTATTAATTTGATTTACTTTATTCATTAACTATTTATTATTTAATGTATAATTTAATAATTAAGCAATTTAATTAATTGTGTTGAATCGTTGCATGATTTAATTGAGTGTATTGGAAGTATTGCCCCTTCCCGATACCATACTTTTGCATTAAGTGCTGGAAGGTAAGTAAAGTATTGTTTTCGAAGATGTGGCGTAGACGTGTTGTGCCTTTTTCCTTCCATTTGGTGCCTGTCACGGGTGATTTGTTAACAAGAAGATCTGGCTCGTGCCAAACAGGTGTATGAGAACTAGGTTACACTGTGAAGTTTGTCATTTTGTCTACTTTCCACCAGACTGACAGTGTTGTGGCAATTACGGTGTTTTTAAAGCAGTTGTGTGTTGTTTTTTTTAGCAGTGTTGCTAAGGAAGGGTAGGTCCTTCATTACTATAGTGTTCTACACCCAGCCATGAATGATGATGGTGGGTTTCGTGGATCCATTTGGAAGCATATTGTGGTCGGTTGGCTAGGTAGTAGTGCTTGCTGGAAGTTAGATCCCTCTCATCCCCCTTTGAGTCTTTGATTTTTGTAGTGTTGTCAGTTGTATTCTGGGGGTTTTGGGGGTTTTTTTTATTTGTTTTTTCAATAGACTTTTGTTATGAGTGTGTCTCCTGTGTTAGAGCATTTGTCATCACATTTTGAGAGGCCAGTAGCCCCTAACTCTCTGCGTGCTCGGAACTTGGCTTAGCCCATCATGGGTGGGGTGTTGGCGTGAGGAGGATGCTCATCATATTGTCTGTGTGGGTTATCTGGTGGCCCTGACGTGATCAGATGCAAGTGTATGCTCGTTCACCGAGGTTGTGAAGCTGTTGTGCGTGGGCCTTCTCTCTGTGACCCCCCGGGTGATGTCTGCAGTGTGGGATTTTTCACACAGTGGAAGATTTCGTTGCGTGGTGATGAAGCAGAGGCTTGGGTATTGAGCGGTGTTTGGTATTGCACATACTCTTCTGTTCCCTGTTGGACCGCTTGCACAGGCGTGACGAGTCAGCGCTGGGCCCCGATGCAAGATGGTCGAGTGGGCCCCAGGCTGCCCATCACAGTCAGATGTAACATTACGTAATGTCAGTAGTGAATGAAAGAAGTGAAAGCACGCAGCTTTAAAATAAACAGCAACAGTGAAATACACTGCAGAGTTGATGCCTCAGGGTGCTTTCACAATACGACCCCAGACCTGGATCCGAGTACTGGTTTTTTTTTTTCTTCTTTTTTTTTGGATTTGTCCCCCTTTTTCTCACCAATTGTATCTGGCCAATTACCCCACTCTTCCGAGCTGTCCCGGTCGCTGCCCCACCCCCTTCTGCTGATCCGGGGAGGGCTGCAGACCTCCTCCGATACATGTGGAGTCGCCAGCCGCTTCTTTTCACCGAACAGTGAGGAGTTTCGCCAGTGGGACGTAGCGCGTGGAAGGATCATGCTACTCCCTCCAGTTCCCCCTCGCCCCTGAAGAGGCACCCCGACCTACCAGAGGAGGCACTAGTGCAGCAAACCAGGACACATACCACCACCTGCAGACACGGCCAATTGGGTCTGTAAGGACGCCCAACCAAGCCGGAGGTAACACGGGGATTCGAACCAGCGATCCCGGTGTTGGTAGGCAACGGAATAGACCGCTACACTACCCGAATGCCCGAACCGAGTACTCTTGACCCCCAAGTCCAGTTCATTTAAGTAGCAGGAACACTGCGTACCGTGCCCCGGGTCCACTTGAAAAGGTGGTCTTGAGTATGGTGTACTTGGATGTGGTTCGCATCAGGTGTGAAAACAACTATACCAAAACATGGAAGTGGACCGCTATCCTCCAAAGGTATTTCTCAACGCCGCCTGTCTCTTCTGAAATCTGCGTATGTGTGCAGCACGTGCCGATCTCGTGTGAAGGTACGCACGTGTACTTGGGTACGGAACAACATTACTAATGTGAAAGCTGACTGGCGGCAGTGGGGCAATCGTAATCTGGCACAATACAAAGCAATCATACTTAATGTGAAAACAGCCTAAATTAAATGATCACAAGCAGACCGCAGTGCTACAGAAGTGGCGTCATAATGGCAAGGCCAAGACAGTGATAGACTAGCCTACTTAACAAAATCATGTGTCAGAGCACCATAACAGATGAAAACTTATTGACTTTATTCATGTCTGCACATAGCTCTTATAAACACAAGTGTGTAGGTTGATTATTAGTCAAATAAATTATAAATAAGTTCTACTTACATCATAGGCACACTTTTTGCTGTGCCAAGTCTTGACTCTTCACCAGCTAGCCAACTCTTCTGTGTGGATTTTGCTACGCAGTAGCATGTCCATAATTATGCATGGGCACTCTTTGCACATTGTTTAACATACTGTAGACTCAGCGCTCGAGTCGAGATCTTTGATACGGTAGCGGCAAAATTGTAATGGGTCCATGTGTGCAGGCCCTAAACCGTTTTGGGCCCCAATGCAGCTGCATTACCTCCACATATGGCAGTTTCACCTCAGACCACTTGTGGTGGGACAGTGCTTCTGACACTTTGCATGTCTTTATGTTCCATAGCTGCAGCTGCTTCTGAGACCTCCGCTTGTACCTTAGCAGCTGCTGCCTCCTTTTCGATCTCCAAAGCTTCCAAATCTGCTTCCAGTGTAGCTTTTCCTAGATCTAGTCTACCTCTTTACTTTTTGATTTTCAGCTGTTGTTTTTAGCATAGGCCACCTTAGTAGGTGCAGCTTCGGCTGAGGTTCTGGTCATGGCAGATGCCTCAATGACGGAGGACTTAGAAGAAGATGAACATTTAGATACAACTCTTGATGCTGCCATGACTGAAGGTCTGGAGGAAGATGAACAGTTGAGGCAAGCTTCTGGCTTAGCCGTTTCATCTTTGATGCTGGTATCGGCGTCAGAGACCACGGCTGTGTCCTTTTATTTTGCCTTGCACCCACTGATGGTGTGGCTGTTCACTGTACTGTTCCCGCTACATGTTCTATACAACTAGCATGTTCACACTGTTAAACAGCCGGGCAAACTCGACTTTCTCAAGCTCGGAAGCGAGCGCCTTTCTCCTTTATTGCCAATCCTTGTGTATGACAAGTGAACATTTTTGAGTGAAACTGCAATAAACGAAAAACAGAGAAGACTTAGAATGTCTTAGCTAGCATAGCAAAGTTACCTTATGATTGCAACACAGCTAACCAATAAGTGCTAATGTTAGCCATCAAAAGAATTACAAGTGAATGATATGCTAACATGGCCATACATGTAAATGATATGCTAACATGGTCATACATTAGCATGTAATGTTATTATAAATTAGTATCGCTGCAACACCAGAATGAACGACTGTTGAAGGCGGCATGGCTCAGGAGGTGGAGCGGGTCGTCTAGTAATCGGGAGGTCGCTGGTTCGAGCCCCGGCTCCTCCAGAGAGCATGTTGAAGTGTCCTTGAGCAAGACACTGAACCCCTAACTGCTCCTGATGAGCAGCTTGGTGCCTTGCATGGCAGCCTCCACCATCAGTGTATGTGAATGGGTGAATGTGAGGCGTACACTGTAAAGCGCTTTGAGTGGTCGGTAATCTAAAGTCCCAGATTTTAAGATTTAATTTAAATATTTGTTTTTGAACTAAATATTGATTTTATCATTTAGGTATAAGATTTAACAGAAATATTTAAAATGTAATTAAATATTTATATTTAATTAAATTTTAAATTGTAATTAAATATAAATATTTAATTATCATTTTAATTGTATCATATATAATTTTATGTCATATATGATTAAATATTCAATTTGTAACTAAATATTTATTTTTATAAAATATTTAGATATAATCTAAATATCTAATCTTTGCTAAATATTTACTTTGTAAGACAGGTTTGATATTTAAAGCAAATATTTAAATGTCTTCTGTCAAGGGTTAGATTTATAAATTAAATCTTTCCAAAAGAAGGATTTATTTACACTACGAGATTCCTAAATCTGCAAAGAAAGACCTGTGAAAATGTTCCTATTCAAGTTTACAAACGGACTAGGAAAGCACTATATAAATGCAGTCCATTTACCATTTACTGTTTAATGTCAATCTGCACATCAACGAAGTAACACCGCATAAAAGGTAAATCTCGGTCACCTACACATGATAACTAAAATATTAAACAACCAAAAGACTAGCAGCCATTGCTTCCGAGAGCATGAGAGAAGTAAGTGTAAGACCGAGGAGAAGCTTTCACCATGCACACATCTGTGCTTCACAAGACTTGTTTACTACTGGGGGGGGGGGGGGTGTTCCCTATTGTGCAATACACAAGACATCTCTTGCAACGTATCAAAATAAAGGTCACAGCATATCTTTTGCAACGTATCAAAATAAAGGTCAGACATGAGTTCAATGCAAACCGATGGGATACTGTGTGGTGAGTCCATCTGGATAGTATATTTTTAGTATATTAGTAGATAGTATATTTCAGCTTGAATTATATGATAAATTGCCACAAGCAATGCACATTAACCTTCTTTTGCTGGCTTAGATTAGAGGGCAGAGCACCGTCTGTGTTGTCAAGTAAAAAGGACAATGAAAGAGAACGAAACAGGATACGTTATTTGAAAACCGTGTAGGTCTGTGAATTTCTGAGGGATTTGATGGGTCGTGAGTTTACCTGGCCAGGAATGTTTGAGAACCACGCCTTGGTTATTACCATCTGAACAGAAAGCCCATCCTCAGGGCCTCAGGGCCGGTTGAGGCTATGTTGACTCTTAGTAATGCTAACATGAACCTATAGAGACTCCCACCGAGTACACAACGTGTAATTTCCACCCTCTCCATATCTCAGAGGATTGACCCGCTTGTCTCCAGTGAAAGATGGCCGACTTGCCTGAGTGTGTGTGTGTGTGTGTGTGTGTGTGTGTGTGTGTATGCGCATGCGTGTCTGCATGTGTGTGTTAGCAAGTGCATGCATACTATGTGTCATCTTGTGCGTTCAGTAACCTTTGACCTGAGCCGTCCACAACTCTTTGACTTCTGAAGGTGAACATTAGTTGGCATGTTGCCTGTCATTAACTTTTTAATGGACTCTTTTCACTACCTTGTAGGTCTTGTGTAGCTGACTCTCTGTCTGTGCCCTCTTTTGCTCTTCTGTTGCAGATGGACCACACTCATAAAGTGTTAATTGGTCCGAGCTTTGGGCTAGCGGCACCCCTGAAGAGGAGGTCCAGCTCTTGTGGCGTTTGCCGACTCAGGTTCAACTCTGAGGTGGGTGTGACGGGAAACTTATGTCGGTGTTGTTTTTCTGTTGCAGATGCAAACACACACACACACACACACACACACACACACACACACACACACACACACACACACACACACCCTAACCTCAACATTTTAGCTGCCTAAGCTCTGCAGGCTTGGTTTCGAGCTGTCTTACTGGTTCTAAGATTATTTGAGGTTCTCAAAGTTGGCTCCGAGCGAATGTCTTAACTAATTAATCAAGCACGCACGCTATATTTCAGCTTGGAAGAACATTATAATTTTGTCCAATGCATTTCTCAGTGTGACTCAGCCACTGGCGGCTCTGGGAATCTGTAAAGACTGCTGGCACCATTTTATCAGCTCTCTATCAGTAACTGTACGCGGCCCAAATTACTTCCCCAAAAAAAAAACTGTGCAAATCAGATCTCATGATAGAGGAAAAAATGTGGTCCGGGTCTCCATAGTTTATAAGCTGAAGAAAAATGATTTATCTCGACGTTTTTCAAATGGAAGCCAGCGCCATCTCCTCATGGTAAACATTTCTTAAGCTAGCCGTACGTGTAGGATAATTCAAGTACAAAGTGTACATGAATCGTTACCAGCTGTGTTTCAAGGCTTTGGGTTGCATTCAAGAGGTCAGCCTGGTCAAACACGCCGCATTCAAGGCAATGTGGAACTTGGATAATTTCTGTAAGAAATTTCCGACTTCCAATGTCACACGTTGACGGTATTTACTCAAGGGGGAAAAAAAGCAACAAAAAAAAACATGGATGCCTGTAGGAAAAACTATAGATGCTAAATATTTTTCTTATAATGCAATGGATTTCTAGAAGGAGGATATGTATTTAGTTATTCATTTAGCAAACATATAGGCTCAAGCGTCCCGTAAGAGAGCAGGGTAAGCGGTTTGGATAATGGACGGATGGATATGCAGTTTTTTTGTTCCACCTTTTCGTGTTTTGACGTCACCAGGAATCAGGAAGGTTCATTTGTCATTTCATTACATGCACTTGCGTACATGAAATGAAATGAAATATCGTTTCCCCCAGCCCACAGCAGTGCAACACAAAGACAGAAACACATGCCCAAACAACAAGAACACAACTATCCAACATATCCACAAAAAAATTTAAAAATTAACTGTCCAAGAGAGAGAACGCCAGGATGACTCGAAACTGCCGGTCTGCATGGCTAGCAGTTCGCTTAGCCTGCCCCGCTTCCGCGTCCTGTCAGACCACCCTTGGTGTTTCCTCCTCGGGTACAGCTCCGGGTAGGGCCGTGGTCCCTGGGCCCACCGGACGCAGCAGACCAGGTTCCCCCAACCAATCCAACGCCAGCTCTCCCAGCCAGACACACCTCCCCGCACTCAACATGACGACACCAAAAACACAGTCAATGCTAGGCGAGGCCACCCCCAGACCGCCCTCGGTGTTATTAGAACTGCCAGTCTGCATGGGCTAGCAGTTAGCTTAGCCCGCCCCGCTTCCGCGTCCTGTCACACCGCCCTCGGTGTTTCCTCTTCGGGCACAGCTCCGGGTAGGGCCGTGGTCCCTGGGCCCACCGGACGCAGCAGACCAAGCTCTCCTTGCCGATCCAGCACCAGTTCTCACAGCCAGCAAACGAAGACACAAACTTAGACACAGACATGGACAAAGACACTGCACGTACGGTACTGGGTGAGGCCGTCATAAATGTAAGTTCGCGCCACCATCTTCCCACAACGGTACTGGGTGAGGCCGCTGCCAATTTGAATTCGCGTCGCCATCGCCATCAGTGATCCGGTCATATAAACTGGAGTTTGACAAATAGTCAGTTCATTTTTTCACAAGTCGGATGTCCTTTGTTACCAGTTCCGAGTTGTCTTGAACGTGACCAAAAAAAAATATCATATTTTAACGTCCCACTTTGTAGGATTTGCTAATTAGCCATTGCTATGGATGCCTGTGGTAACTGCACCACAGTTGGACCACATTACCCATAAATTTGCTGTCGCTTTTAGCGACGGCAGGTATCAAACGGTGTTGGAAACCTGATGAACCAAGTTGTAAGATCGGCCCAACGTCGAGCCTGGCCAAAGTTATCTGGAATAATTTTTCTTGATGAGAGGACGAACCTTTGGAAAATGACATAAGGTGCAGAGAATGTCTCTAAAATCCATCACCCATGTATTTATGATTTGTAATGGATACCCAGCTTTAGACACGTCAAGATAACATTCTCCGACGTTGTTGATGTCTCCAGGTTAGATATATTGCAGCGTAGTCGTCCAGCTCCTTAGTTGTACTGAAGTGTGCAATTAATTTACCCTGAAATATAACTGATGCTTGTGTAACTCTTTATCTAACCTGTGGTGTGCAGAACGGAGGGGTCTGCACCGCTGACTGTGAACAGAGGAAGAGCCGTAGTCTCTCCGCCTGGGTTATTATAATGTCTTATGATCAAAATCCAGCAGTCCTGGGTTTCAGCTATCACTAGGTTCATAAGGAGACTGGCAGTAGCAACTCTTCATGAGAGTAATCAGACCTCCAACCCACAAAGAACACACACTTACACAACTTAAGAAGAAATGTGGAAAAATGTATTCATGAACTCATCAGTTCAACATCAGTTCTTGTTGTTCACAGAATTCCCCTTTTAGTGGTCCTTTAATTTTCAGTCAGTTAACACTGTCTTTTCCAGTTTCAATAAAGTTTTATAGTTCGATAACAGTTTTTTATAGTTTTCAGCTGCAGCTTTTTAGTTTCAGGCCAGAGTAAAAAAAAGAAAAATAAATGAATAATACTCGAGAGCTCAGAAAAAAAGAATATATTGGATTCTCCTTAGTGAGTTTCCTTGAGTTTATCCCTACCACCCTCCTCGGAATAGCAAGGCATCCAGGAATCCACATCCAGGAAAGAAGGCATCCACACTAGCGATGGACATCCCCGGGTGGAGCGGCTCCCCACTGTCCTCAGAAGTTTCTCTCAATTAAAAAAAAAAAAAAAAAACAGCCTGCACACAAGTGTGCAGAGCAGTTACTAAAAGTCCCAAATCACATTTTTATCTCTGAATTTGATGATGGCTTAATGTACGAAATTAAAATTTTCGGTAACACTTTAGTATGGGGAACGTAGTCACCATTAATTAGGTGCTTATTAGCATGCAAATTAGCAACATATTGGCTCTTAATTGGTCATTATTACGTACTCATTAATGCCTTATTCTGCATGGCCTTATTATACAACCAGTAAGCCATTAACTATGAGTTTTCCCTCTATAACCTCAGAATTATTGCTTATTAGTAGTACCATCTCAATATGCTTTGCTTAGTATGGCCTTTATAAGGTGGTAGTACCACAAGAAGAGCTATTCTCCCTTACTAACACTTAATGAATATGGTCTGTTCTTACATAACAAAACACAAAACTACAAGTGTTAATAGTGTTAAATTACTGTAAATAAAGTTTTTGTTACTTAGAATATGTTCCCCATGCTAAAGTGACATCTTGATCATTACTAATTCACTAGTAATTAAGTTTTTTTATGTTCCCCATACTAAAGTGTTGCCTAATTTTCTTTATGAAAAGCATCTCCTCCCTCTATTTTAATTTTTTTTTTTTTACCAAATTAAACGGCACAGGTCACTGGACCAGATTCACAATACTCAAAATGTATTTACCTATGACTCAAACACCTGAACATACATATTACCTGTACTTTAGCATGTACAGCAGCGGAAATGCCACACCATGTTAGCCTCTAGGCCACACTTAGCCAACTGAGCTAGGCGGCTAATTAGCTCATTAAAACAGCAACAAACACTTTGTGTAGCGACACAGCACATCCTGACTGCTTTTAACAACATAACGTACATGTGAAAGAGAGGTTTTCACTCTTGTCGTGGAATCTACTACTACTACTACTACTACTTTCTGCTGCTCCCGTTAGGGGTCACCACAGCGGATCATCCGTTTCCATCTCTTCCTGTCCTCTGCATCTTCCTCTGTCACACCAGCCACCTGCATGTCCTCCCTCACCATATCCATAAACCTCCTCTTTGGCCTTCCTCTTCTCCTCTTCCCTGGCAGCTCCATATTCAGCATCCTTCTCCCCATATACCCAGCACCTCTCCTCCACACATGTCCAAACCATCTCAATCTTGCCTCTCTTGCTTTGTCTCCAAACCGTCCCACCTGAGCTGTCCCTCTACTATATTCGTCCCTAATCCTGTCCTTCTTTGTCACTCCCAATGAAAGTCTTAGCATCTTCAACTCTGCCTCCCCCAGCTCCGCCTCCCGCCTTCTCATGAAATATAAATGCTAACTTGCTAACTCGGGATATCTCGATCAACAGAGAGGAACGCCGTCGAGTTTCTCTCGCCGATAACGTCTCTGTGTTTCTCAGTTACCCCGCAACTAAGAGCGCATCTCGCTCTCTTCCTGGCAATGCAGATATGTAGAGTCAATGTCTGTCACTCACCGGTCCAGCTTTAGCTTTTAGTTTTAACACCTTACCGGGGAATTAAGCTGCAGCCACACCGGGAACATGCAGAAGCTTCGGACTGCTCGCAGTTTTAGGGAGGAAAGAAACTGCCACAGTTTTCCCACGATGTGTTTGAGGACGTAGGAAAATCTGGTACTAGCCGTCCCCTGACGCATTTAGGGAACCTCTGTACTTTAGACTGCAAAGTAACCTGGGTGACATTTGTACATCTCAGCACCTAGAAAACATATGCATGGCTGCCCAACCACACCTGTCCACCAAACACACACCTGCTCAAGGGTCATTACGCCGCCCACAATGTCGCAACGGTGACTGCAAATGTGCATTTAGTTAATATTGATGACAACCAGGGTGACACGGTGGCGCAGTGGTTAGCGCGGTCGCCTCACAGCAAGAAGGTCCTGGGTTCGAGCCCCGGGGTAGTCCAACCTTGGGGGGGTCGTCCCGGGCCGTCCTCTTAGTGGAGTTTGCATGTTCTCCCCGTGTCTGCGTGGGTTTCCTCCGGGGGCTCCGGTTTCCTCCCACAGTCCAAAGACATGTAGGTCAGGTGACTCGGCCGTACTAAATTGTCCCTAGGTGTGAATGTGTGTTTGTGTGTGTATCAGCCCTGGGTGTCTCCCCGCCTGCCTCCAGCATCCCCGTGACCCTGAGGGCAGGATTAGCGGTTTGGATGAAGGATAGATGGATGATGACAACCGGAAAAGAATGAATGATTAATATAATTGTTATGAGCGCGTCTGTCCAGGAAAAAAAGCAGCCATATGTGCATCGGCTGCACCTTCAGGCGCCACTGTCACAGGTTCATTCTAGTTTTACTCCCCCGCTCATCACTGTCTTTTTCCACATGCTGTCCCATCCTCAGACGTCCTCCTTAAGTTTTCTACAGAAAGCCGAGGCAGTGGATCACTGTCTGCCGTGGCACATGGCATCCTTTTACTTTTCTGGGCTTTCCCCAAGGACAATATCGGTGATGGAATTATGTTTAATTGATAGTAAAGCACATCACTTCATAAGCGCCAACAAGGTTTCCAAGACCAAAAAAAAGGACAAAATATTGGTCTCCGCCGACCAGAAAGTCTGGCAGAGTCCAAACCAGCAAAACCATAAAATGTAATGGCCCGCTAATGGGCGACATCATCTTATTTCGTCTCCGAATCCAAATGCGTTTGTGTATTGTTATTCTTTGTAGTGGGACAGTAAATCAGCTCTTCATTCTTACTCTTCCAGACAGGATCTGATATAATTCACTTTAAGAGTCTGTTTAACCTTATCATTGTGTCATCTTTATTGTGTCTTTATTGCCTGTTGTATCCCTGCTTTGAGTCTGGTGCGGTGTTGATTTTAATTCCTGCCTGCTGTTTTTACCAATCCTTTTGAGACCTGAAAGGCTCTGCGATGCTGTTTGTTTGTTTTTAATGAATAAGCCCAGTTTATGCTCCATGGATAAAGTCGGGGGGCAGCGTCGGCGTGGAGGTTAGAGAAGCACGCCGCCTCTGCAGCCGCGAGAGGCGAAAGGAAGCCGTTGTGCATGTTAACGCCGCGCTCTTGCATTGTGTGCTTATTGTGTATGTAGGTGCAGGCTTCACCCCTCCACAGCGGCGCCAGATATGCCAAGAGGCTCAAAACGTCGGACGCCCCGGATGCTAAGATCGGGACCTCCGAACCGGTCGCCAAGGAAACCACGTCGCGAATCCTCTCATCGCCCTGCTCACAACCCTGCAGCTCCGACACGGCAGCATCAGGAGGTGTGTGCGCGTGCGTGTGTGCGTGTGTGTGTGTGTGTGTGTGTGTGCGCGCGCCCCCATCGCCTACATCCAAGCGTGGGGGGGCACATGCATGTGCTCGTCCTTGTGGCTCAGATGTCTCAGTGTGTGCAGACATCAAGTGCAGGGGGGCTGGAGCCGTCCACGTCCTGTTCCTCCCTGTCACGGCGTTAACTCTGATGTGCGATGGCATTAACTGTGATGTGCGATGATGTTAACTCTGTGATGTGCGATGATGTTAACTCTGTGATGTGCGATAAGCTTCCTGCTGCCTCGGGTGTCACGCGTCAGGGATTAAGTGTTGGGCATTATTCTCTGCTCCCTATACATTCTACTTTTAGCAACCCCATCTAATGGTCTCTTCAGATCAAACACAGGAAATCCTTAGACTGTGTGTGTGTGTGTGTGTGTGTGTGTGTGTGTGTGTGTGTGTGTGTGTGTGTGTGTGTGTGTGTGTGTGTGTGTGTGTGTGTGTGTGTGTGTGTATGTTATGGTGTATATATGAGTCTGTGTGTGTGGTGAGGGGGGTGCACAATTGTGTGCCATGGTGTACGTATGTATGAGTTTGTGTGTGTGTGTGTGTGTGTGTGTGTGTGTGTGTGTGTGTGTGTGTGTGTGTGTGTGTGTTATAGTGTATGTATGATTCTGTATGTGTGTGTGTGTGGGGGGGGGGAGTGCACAAGTGTGTGCTATGGTGTACGTATGTATGAGTGTGTGTGTGTGTGTATGTGTGTGTGTGGTGTGTTATGGTATATATATATGAGTCTGTGTGTGGGGGGTGTGCAAGTGTGTGCTCTGAGTTTGTGTGTGTGTGTATGTATGTGTGTGTGTGTGTGTGTGTGTGTGTGTGTATGTGTGTGTGTGTTGTGTTATAGTGTATATATGAGTCTGTGTGTGTGGTGGGGGGTGCACAAGTGTGTGCCATGGTGTACGTATGTATGAGTTTGTGTGTGTGTGTGTGGTGTATTATGGTGTGTGTGTGTATATATATATATATATATATATATATATATATATATATGAATTTATGTGCGTGTGTGTGTGTGTGTGGTGTATTATGGTGTGTGTGTGTATATACATATATATATATATGAGTCTGTATGTGTGGGGGGTGCGCAGTTGTGTGCGCTGGTGTACGAATGTATGTGTGTGTGTGTGTGTGTGTGTGTGTGTGTGTGTGTGTGTTTGTGTGTCTGCGTGCAGGCTTGTACATATATGCCTGGAAGTATTAAGCAGAGGTGTGGGAGTGTGTCGGCAAGCGTTTGTCGGTTGCCGTGCGATGTCCGTGCATGTGTACGCCCAGCTGGGTGTGCTGTTTCTGCACGTGTGTGGGTGTCCAGGAACGAAAATAACAAATTCCACCGTGAGCTGAAGACTGAGAGACTGAAGAATTGCTCTTAACTCCGCCAAAATGAGAGTTGGTCTGTTTGAAAGAGACAGAACGACAGCGAGCGAGCGAGAGGGAGAGAGAGCAAAAGAAGAGGAGTAACTCTTCATTTGCAGTTTGGAGTCAGTTTTGGGGGACTGGGTGAGATAGCAGGAGAGGTCTCTGAAGATTATTCTAGCAAACTGCCTAATCACACACTCAGACAGGGACTCGGTGGTAGCAGGCCGACCCCCAGTCAGCATGGCAGGGGTAATCACCATCATTAGTGGGCCACGAGTCCTTAAAGCAGCACGGTTTCCTCCGGGGACGCTCAACCCCAGTCAGTCTCGCAATATAATGGAGACAAATCCTCTCCATACAAGGCTGCTTCCTTCCAGCAGGGGGAAGCAGGACCTTGGGGAAATCATTGATTATTAGTCAGATTAGAGCAGTTTGATGGCACTCATAATCGCCCGTGGCCTCGTGTGTTTCATCTCCCCTGCGAGCTGTGGAACCACTGTTTTGTGGAATGAGTGACTTGAAGTGGAAAAATGTGCATGTATGCTCCCCCCTCTCTCTCCCCCCCTCTCTCCCCTCTGCCTCGCTCCACCCCCCCCTCGCCCTCTCTCACTATCTCGCCCTCTCTCTCTGTCTGCCCCTCTCCCTCTCCCTCTCTCTCTCCCTCTCCCCCTCCTTCTATCACTATCTCCCCCTCTCTCTCTCCCTCTCTCACTATCTCCCCCTTTCTCTCTCCCTCTCTCTCTCTCTGCCCCTCTCTCTCTGTCTTGCTCTCTCCCTCTCTCTCCCCCTCTCTCTCTCCCGCCCTCTTCTTTTCTCCCTCTCTCTCTTGCTCCCTCTCTCTCTCTTCCGCTCCCTCTCTCTCGCTCTCTCTCTCCATCATATATGCACACAGACACACACACACACATACACACCCCTAGTGCTGGGTGATATGGAAAATACTATCATCATGATAATATAGGGGATCTCACATTATATATGTACAGTTAGGTCCATATGTATTTGGACAGTGAGACAATATTTGTAATTTTGCCCCTGTACGCCACCACAGTGGATTTGAAATGAGGTAACCAATATGTGATTGAAGTGTGGACTGTCAACTTTAATTTAAGGGATTGGACAAACATATTGCATTAACCATTCAGGAATTACAGTCAGTTTTATATATGGTCACCCCATTTTCAATGGATCAAAAGTAATTGGACACTTGGCTAACAAGTGGTTTGATGGGCAAGTAAGACCTTTTCCATCATTATTCCATGACAAGTTAAGCAGATAAAAGGTCTGGAGTTCATTCCAAGTATTTACATTTGCGTTTGGTAGCTGTTCATCGGAACTCTCAACATGAAGTCCATAGAGGTGTCTATACAAGTGATGGAGGCCATCATTCGGCTGAAAAAGCAAAGGAAATCTATCAGATGGATAGGAAACACTTCAGGAGTGGCTAAATCAACATTTTGGTACATTCTTAAAAAGAAAGAATGCACTGGCAAGCTCAGCAACACCGAAAGGCTTGGAAGACCACAGAACACATCTACAGTGGATGATGGCAGAATTCTTTCCCTAGTGAAGACAAACACACTCACAACATCTAGTGAAGTCAAAAACACTCTTGAGAGGTAGGGGTATCACTGTCCAAGTCTACAATCAAGAGACGCCTGCATGAAAATAAATACAGAGGGTTTACGACAAGGTGAAACCCACTGGTGTCACTTAAGAACAGGAAGGCCAGATTAGACTGTGTTTAAAAACATCTAAAAACCTACCCAGTTCTGGAACAAGGTTCTTTGGACAGATGAAGCAATGATTAGCTGGTACCAGAAGGATGGGAAGAGGAAAAGTGTGGAGAACAAAAGGAACAGCTTATGATTCTCAGCATACCATATCATCTGTCAGACATGGTGGAGGTAGTGTTATGAAATGGGCATGTATGGTTGCCAGTGGAACTTGGTCATTGGTGTTTATTGGTGATGTGACTACTGACAGAAGTAGCAGGATGGATTGTGATGTTTATAAGGATATACCAATTGCTCAGATTTAGCCAAATGTCACAACACTGAGAGGACGGCGCTTCACACTGCAGATGGATAATGACACAAAACAAGCTGACAGAGCAACCCAAGAGTCTCGCAAGGCAGAAAAGTGGAATATTCATCAGTGACCAAGTCAGTCACCTGACCTCAACCCAATTGAGCATGCTTTTCACTTGCTGAAGATCAAACTAACGGCCAAAAGACCCACAAACAACCAGCAGCTGAAGGCAGCTGCCGTTAAGTCTTGGCAGAGCATTTCAAAGGAGGAAACTCAGAATTTGAAGATGTCGATGGGTTCCAGACTTCAGACAGTCATTGACTGCAAAGGATTTTCCTCCAAACGTTAAATATAATTGTTATAATCATAGTTACGTTTGTTTGTCCAATTACTTTTGAGTCTCTGAAAATGGGGTGGCCCTGTATATCCACGGCTGTGATTCCTGAACAATTCATGCCGTATTTTTATCCAACCCCTTCAATTAAAGCTGAAAGTCTACTCTTCAATCACATCTCAAATACTTCATATCAAATCCACTGTGGTGGCGTACAGGGGCAAAATTACAAATATTGTGTAACTGTCCAAATACTTATGGACCTAACTGTATATCATCATATATCATGATAACCATGTTTAAGACCCCGGCTGAGGCTCATCACAGTGAACTGTTTGGTAATGTAAAGTATAATACTACACCATAGCTAGTTTTCAAATAACACTCTGATAATAGATTTTAAACCTAATTTTGAGTAAAATTTTAAGTCATAGATTCTTATCATTAATCAAGACATCAAAATTGTATATCATGATTTGACAATATCCAAATTTCATCTCGATACAATACCACTGACAAGACACACCACCCTATTGCACACTTTTGCAATAGCTTCCCTCAGACTCGCACAAACACACTCCTGATCTTAATCCATTTCTGATTTTATTCTGGTTTAAATTTAGATTCACCAGCACCTCCCGCTCCACGAGAGATGGAGCCGTCGAGCAGTGGCTCATCTGAGGCCATGTTAAAGACATCTACTGACCCTCCCCCATCACCCTCACCCAGGACAGAGAAAGACCGGCAGGGGGAAAGAGAGGGGGAGGCAGAGGCAGGGGAGGAGACGGAGGAAGCGAAAGCTATACGGCTCCTCTACTGCTCCCTTTGCAAGGTGGCCGTCAACTCTGCCTCCCAGCTGCAGGCCCACAACAGCGGTGAGGAGCGGCTCTGCTGGGTGTGTGTGTGTGTGTGTGTGTGTGTGTGTGTGTGTGTGTGTGTGTGTGTGTGTGAGACCAGTTTCCACAGTTGAGGTAGTGTTCACCAGTCACTCGTGCAAATTCAACAACTTCAGTAACGTATATCCACAGTATTATCAGAGCACCACCTTCAGTTCAGTAAGAAAAATGTGCTCACCAACTTGGAACTGAAGTTCCACTTCACCGAGAGACTCGTGGCAGCCTTCTCTTGCATGTGAAAAAAATGCACAGTCCTACCAGAGTCACAAAAAACACCAAGTAGGTCGGTAACAAGATCGTCAGTAGCTGTGAATGCAGCGGCCATTGTGCTTAGTTTGCTCACAACCCGCCAAAGGTTCAAGCTGTTGACGACGGGGCTAGCACTGATACGTCACAGGGCCCCAGGGCGTTTTGTCACTACACATCAAAATATGATTGGTCCGGGTGGCGTGGCGGTCTATCCGTTGCCTACCAACACGGGGCTCGCCGGTTCGAATCCCTACATTACCCCCGGCTTGATCGGCCATCCCTACAGACACAACTGGCCGTGTCTGCAGGTGGGATGCCGGATGTGGGTATGTGTCCTGGTTGCTCTACTGGTCGGTCGGGGCGCCTGTTCGGGGGGGAGGAGCAGGGGGAACTGGGGGGGAATAGCGTGATCCTCCCACGCGCTACGTCCTTCTGGTGAAACTCCTCACTGTCAGGTGAAAAGAAGCGGGTGGCGACTCCACATTGGAGGAGGCATGTGGTAGTAGTCTGCAGGCCTCCCCCGGATCAGCAGAGGGGGTGGAGCAGTGACCGGGACGGCTCGGAAGAGAGGGGTAATTAGCCAAGTATAATTCGGAGAAAAGGGGGGGAACCCCCCCCCCAAAAATATGATTGGCTGGTGATACGGTCCCTCAAAGTTGTAATCAGATTGCAGCTTCAGGCTTCAGTGAAAGGCCAGCAGGCCCACCAGTGCTGGTCCAAGGAGCTGTGATGTGTTTAGATGATGTCAGGAATCCTCAGACCCACGAGAGAACAAGTCATTTAGTTCAGGCACATTTCAGGCGCACTTCAATTTAACTATGAAAAGCAAATTATGATTTTGGTTTTGACCCTGCTGGCCCTGACAGCCCACCTCTGATGAGGGGTCCTCACATAGATACAAGTATAAGGATGTGTGTATGTGTGTGTGTGTGTGTGTGGGGGGGTGCAGCCCTGGTAATAATCTCGGTACACCGCTGCCTCCACTTGCACCCTGTTCTGTTTGATCAAGGTCTCAGTGGATGTGTATTTGTCTCTTGCTCGCTCAGGTACCAAGCACAAGACGATGTTGGAGGCGCGGAGCGGGGACGGAGCCATCAAGTCCTTCCCCAGGTCGGGTGTCAAGGCCAAGCTGGCTGCTCCCTCTGAGGCGTCGACCGGACTCCAGAACAAAACGTTCCACTGCGAGATCTGCGACGTGCACGTCAACTCCGAGACGCAGCTCAAACAGGTAAGTTGGGGGGGGGGTTCCCCTCTTTTTCTCCCCAACTGTATCCAGCTAATTACCCAACTCTTCCAAGCCGTCCCGGTCGCTGCTCCACCCTCTCTGCCGATCCGAGCCGGGAGGGCTGCAGACTACCACATGCCTCCTCCGGTACATGTGGAGTCGCCAGCCGCTTCTTTTCACCTGACAGTGAGGAGTTTCGCCAGGGGGACGTAGCGCGTGGGAGGATCACGCTATTCCCCCCAAGTTCCCCCTTCCCCTTGAACAGGTGCCCCGACCAGCCAGAGGAGGCGCTAGTGCAGCAACCAGGGACACATACCCACATCCGGCTTCTCACCCGCAGACACGGCCAATTGTGTCTGTAGGGGACGCCCGACCAAGCCGGAGGTAACACGGGGATTCGAACTGGCGATCCCCATGTTGGTAACAGTCGCTATTCAGAGAGAGAATGTCAAGCAAAGAAGTTGACTCGGCGTGTCATTTCCACGGTGGCTAGTTTGACTGTTCTGCCTGCACGACATCAGGTTATTATGGTCAGTAGTCCCTCATATCTGCGCTGTCTCCCGACCCGTTCGATTCCGAACCCCAACTCATAGACACCGACACAGATCACGGGGGCACCGTGTTTATTGCAGACAGGACGTGCAGATAATGAGCTCACGGATATTGAAGTCATCTTTCTGCAGCATGAACGCAGTTGTGTGCGTTTTGTGTACGTGACGTCTCCCGGTCTCTGCAGCCGGGACGGTTTCAACGTCAACTTTGGCCAGGTGCTCATGAATATGCAACGGCTCACCAGCGGTTGTGCGTGGCATGAGCCGAGGCCATCTGCTTGCAGCTGTCAATCAAATTCAGAACGCTTCTCGAGCCCGCCCCTCATGAATATTCTGGGCTTTCACGGGCGAAGTCAAGGAAATATCAGCGCTCCCTCGGTGGTTTCCCCAGTTGGATCTTTGATTGGGTTTAATTTCCTCTGGACTCTGTTTGCCACGCGGGTGCAGTAGAAACCTTATCTGTGTCGGCCCGCTCCGTTCTTTCTTTCTGTTGCCTTGTCTGCTGGGCTGCATTTGTCTGTGTTTATCTGACTGTCTTTCTCTCCATCTGTTCCTTTCTGCTTGTCTATCACCATCTCTCTCTCCCCTCCCTCTCCCTCTCTCTCTCGCTCTTCCCCTCTCTCCTCCTCCCTCTCCCTCTCTCTCTTGCTCTTCCGCTCTCTTCCCCCTCTTTCTCCCCCTCCCTCCTCTCTCGCGCTTCCCCTCTCCCCCTCTCTCTCCCCCCCTCTCCCCCTCTCTGTTGCTCTTCCACTCTCTCCCCCCTCTCTCCCCCTCTCTCCCCCTTATGCTTCCCCTCTCACCGCCCCCCTCTCTCCCTCTCTTGCCCTTCCCCTCTCCCCCTCTCTCCCCCTCTGTCTCTCTTCCCCCTCTCCCCCCCTCGCTCTTCCCCTCTTTTCCCCTGTCTCTCTCTCCCCCTCTCTCTCCCCCTCTCCCCCTCTCTCTTGCTCGTCCGCTGTCTCCTCCCTCTCCCCCTCTCCCCCTCACGCTTCCCCTCTCACCCCTCTCTCTCCCTCTCCCTCTTTCTCGCTCTCCCCCCTCTCCCCCTTGCACCCCCCTCTCTCCCTCTCTCGCTCTTCCCCCCTCCCCCCCCCCCTCTGTCTCTTTCCCCCCCTCCCCCCCTCGCTCTTCCCCTCTTTTCCCTCGTCTCTCTCTCCCCCATCTCTTTCTCCCCCCTCTCCCCCCCTCTTTCTACCCCCTCTCTCCATCTTCCCAGCACATTAGCAGCAGGAGACATAAAGACAGAGCTGCAGGTAAACCAGCCAAGCCCAAGTTCAGCCCTTACAATCCAACCCCGCGCCAGCAGAGTCTCCATGCGGTGAGTACGCACAACTGTTTAGCTTGATTCGCCAACCTTCACAAGAGAACCTCTCATCCTCGTATCTTTTTCACACGGAGTGATACTCCAGAGTCTCCGCCCGAGCGTATCCCATCTGTAATCCGTTGCATCTACAGTGAAAATTGTTGCAGAGCGAGGTTGATGAATCCTTCACCCGGAGCCCGTGGCTCTCAGGATGTTGTGAGACAGGCACAAAAGAGGGATGATGGTACGCAGAAGGACAGCAGATATTGGAGGCCCGTGTTAATAAAACATGAGTGATGGTGTGCCTTGAAGAGATTAATAGCATTACATCTGATGCGTCTGGAAGAATTTCTACCCTTGCTGGGCTTCGGGACTTTCTCCAACATGTCTCTCACACTCTGTGTTCCTCTCTGCTTACCTACTGACTCAGTGATGAAAAATATACACAAAATGGTCTATACAAAAATATACAAAATATACACAAAATAGTATATACAAAATATATACAAAATAGTATATACAAAATATATATAAAATAGTATATACAAAATATATACAAAAGCTGGACAACTGCTCTCTTTCCTCTCAGTCGAAAAAATCTTAATGATGGTTTTTGTTTGTGGTGTGTGTGTGTGTGTGTGTGTGTGTGTGTGTGTGTGTGTGTGTGTGTGTGTGTGTGTGTGTGCGCGCGTGTGTGTGCGTGCGTGCGTGCATGCTGTCCAGGTTCGCCTTGCTCTGAGGAAGGAGCAGGACTTGACCAAACCGCTGGCCTCCTGTCTGATACAGCGTCAGCTCTCCGTCGCTGCTGCCGCTGCCATGGCGTCCCTGTCCCCCTTCCACCTGCGGCCCACCTCCGGTTCGAGCCCGGCCCTGTTTCAGCCGCGGCCCCTCCCCCAGGCCCTGCTGCATCCGGGCCCCGGACCAATCTGTTCCACGCACACACCTGTTCTGTTCGCTCCTTACTGAGCCAGCCTGCATCACAATCAGCAGTGAGTTATGGCTCCATCTGACCCGAACCAGATGTGAATATTGGAGCCACTTTTCACATACGTACACACACACACACACTGTGCGTCCATGTGACCCACAGTATGTGGGAAGACTGTCTGTCTGGACCAAAAACCGGGCTTGCCTGGAAATACGAAGAGGACAGGAAAAGCGTCGAACCAGTATTTTATTATGAGCGAGTGCTTGTGTGTGTGTGTGCGTGCACGCGTGTGCACGTGTATGAGTGTGTGTGTGTTTGTAGGTGTGTGTGTGTGTGTGTGTGCGCCATGTGATGTGTGTCGGATCATGTAAAAACCTAGCCATTGCAGAAGTTTAACTCGTCGCTGCACGATCCCCGGGACGCTGCTGCGCTCCAAACGGAGGCCGAAAAAGGGATTTGACGAAGAGGAGCCGACCTTCCTCTTAAGTCGCGGACACGAACACCAGTCATTCAATTACATTCAACATAACAGTGGGTGATGGATATCTCTCCACCGGGTGCGGCAGTCGCTGTGCGAGCTGAACGGAGAGTCGATGAAGAGCGGGGGGGGTGGGGGGGACTTGTGCGATGGCTACTGTGAGTGTGTGGAAGTAAATTGGAGCATGCTTGAATCAAGATGTTTATTATTTTCCAATAAATAACTTGTGGACGATCAGACCGCTTGCAGAAGCTCATTGATAGTCCCTCCAGCTACGTATGTTTGCGGGGTGACTGGTGGTTTGGGGGGGGACATAAATAATAATTGCGTGCTCGGCGCCAAGCGGGGGAAGTACCCCCTTAAAGCGTCGATGCTGCCAAATATCCGTATTTGCTCGGCGAGCTGAGAGACGAGGTTTTTCCAGCTGAGCCCGGTCTTCACCAGCTGCCTCATCTGTCATGAGCTAGAACGCTCGTTTTGAGACGGGAGGTTGCTACTGCTGCGCTTCGCTGTTCGCCTCGGCCCTTGAGCCAGACCCGCTCGCTTAATACGCGCCGGCCTCTGCATACATGTTCGCCCTAAACACCTCCAGAAATAAAAGACAGACAGCAACCACCTCTTCCTCAGTCCATAACTCTCCGCGGTTCAGACTCCCATCTTTCCCTGCGCCTCTGACTGGGCAGCAAACAGCGAATAATCCCCTTTCTGGTCCCCGTTCAGGTATTTTCACGACGTTTCTAATGAAATATGAGGAGCCCGTATCTGTTGTTTGGCCCCAGACGAGGCCTCTTTGTAATTATTTATTACTTAGATTATGGATAATCCTTCGCCTTTCTCCCCCCGGCTTCATCGGGGAGATAAATCAGAGCAGGAATGTGCTGCTTCACTTGACTGTCTGTCGGTCTGATGAGGTTCTCGCTGCCGCCTCTGGCACCGCGCTGCTCGTGTTGGTAAAGCTTGTGTAGCAGGGAAATTACTTTTAGGTGCCTAGAGGTTCGTACTGACTGCATATGCTGTGTGTGTGTGTCTGTGTGTGTGTGTATGTGCGTGCATGTGTTTGTGCACGTGTGTGCGTGCATGCATGTGTATGTGCGTGCATGCATGTGTGTGTAAGTGTGTTTGTGCATATGTGTGTGCGCATGCATGCAAGTGTGTTTTGCATGTAGGTATGTGTGTATGCGTGCATGTGTGTGTGTGTGTGTGCGCGTGTGTGTTCATGCGTGTGTGTATGCATGTGTGTGTTTGTGCATGTGTGTGTATGCATGTGTGCGTGTGTGTGCAGCATTTTTGTGTGTGCGTGTGTGTGCGTGCGTGTGTGTGTGTGCGCGCATGTGTGTGCATGTGTGTGTGTGTGTGTGTGTGTGTGTGTGTGTGTGTGCAGCTTCTTCTATATGCTTACTGATGGGAAGAGGTACATTAGCAGCTGGGCGGGGGTGTGTAGCTGAGTCTGTGTGTAGATGTGTGTTGATGTTATCTCTCTGTTTATTTCCTACCGGACTCAGTTTAGGACAAGGCGAGGTAAACAGCAGATAAATGTGCGCCCTGCTGGAGGCTCGCATGGACTCGGAGAAGGGGGGGGGGGGGGACTCGTCGCACTTCAGCGTGCACTTTCGAACCTGGGGCGCGTTAACGTCCAGACGTCCAGTCTGAGGAAGAAGAGTCGAGCGATGATGCAGCTTCGCCACAAAACTCCACCAGACTTTTCCACACTACCCCCCCCCCCGAAGTGTAGCACAGTGGGCTGGAGTTAAGGGCGGCGGGATCGCCCTCTCGAACCGCCTCATGACCTTTCAACTTGTCTTCTTGTTTTGCTCTCTCGTCAGCCGGCGGGAGGACGGGGGGGGGGGGCCCAGACATTAACCGGGCTCCCCCCACGATATTAAAATCATTGAGCCAGCAACGCTAATTTCTGCTCCCCTCGCCTCGTCCAAAACAAATAATTTTACTGGCCGGTGCCGACGAGCGGCTGTCCAATCCCTCGCAGCCCCCCCCCCCCCGCTCTGCAGTTGTCACCGCGCGCACACCGCTGTCATTCATAGTCTGCAGCAGTGATTGTGAACATCTGTGTGTGGGATTCTTAGTGTAACATTTAATATTCCAGAGGCTGTCAAACACCAGACCTCCTCCTCAGGGTCACCAGCCAGTCTCTCTCCCTCCCTCACTCGCTCCCCCGTTTTTCTACCTCACCTTGTTGTCGTTTTTCTTCTTTTTTTCTTTTTTTTTCTTTCTGTTATCGCCTTCAATATGGTGAAAGAGCATTCTGTTAACCGGGTTTCCACCCCCCCACCCCCCACCCACCACCCACCCACAGATGCATGCATGCACGCACATTTGAAAGCATGGTGCATGCACACACACACACACACACACACACGAACTAATACCCACACACAAGCATATGTCAGCAACACAAGCGCCTGGCTCGGTACCCAGGGACTTTTTCGCTCTCCCAAATCTGGGGAGAGTACAAAGCAGAGCTGTGCAGGCCATGCGAGGGCAGATCTGCCTGCTGCTCAGCTGAAAGGGCTATTTTGGGCACTTAATAAGGGAGATGTAACAGTTTGACTGTACTGCAGCAGTACTGACAGCTGAACCGGGACGGTGGAGGAGCGGGCGAAAGAATGACTGGTCAAACTGGGGGCGGGAAGAGCTTTTCCAGTAAGCAGGTAGAAAAAAATGATTAAAAAGAGTGATAGGTGTGAATGTGTTGGCCCTGCGATGGATTAGTGGCCTGCCCAGGGTGTCTCCCCGCCTGCCTCCTGATGACTGCTGGGATGGGCTCCAGCATCCCCGCGACCCGGATTCGGATAAGCTGCTTGGGTATTGGATGGATGGGTGGAGGTAAAAAAAAAAAAAAAGTAACGAAAATGAATCTGGGGGCGTCCAGGTGGCATGGTGGTCTATTCTGTTGCCTACCAACACGGGGATCGCTGGTTCGAATCCCCGTGTTACCTCTGGCTTGATCGGGCGTCCCTTACAGACACAATTGGTCGTGTCTATGGGTGGAAAGCCTGTTCATGTGTCATGGTCACTGCACTTGCGCCTCCTCTGGTCGGTCGGGGTGCCTGTTCAGGGGGAGGGGGAACTGGGGGGAATAGCGTGATCCTCCCACGCGCTACATCCCCCTGGCCAAACTCCTCACTGTCAGGTGAACATAAGCGGCTGGCGACTCCACATGTATCGGAGGAGGCTTGTGGAAGTCTGCAGCCCTCCCCGAATCGGCAGAGGGGGTGGAGCAGCGACCGGGACGGCTCGGAAGAGTGGGGTAATTGGCCAAGTACATCCATCCATCCATCCATCCATTAACCGACCCACTTATCCTGCTGTAGGGTCGCGGGGATGCTGGAGCCTATCCCAGCAGTCATCGGGAGGCAGGCGGGGAGACACCCTGGAGAGCCTGCCAGGCCATCACACAGGGTTCACACACACACACACACACACACACACACACACACACACACACACACACACACACACACACACACATTCACACCTAGAGGCAATTTAGTATTGCTGAGTCACCTGACCTGCATGTCTTTGGACTGTGGGAGGAAACCGGGGCCCCCGGAGGAAACCCACACAGACACGGGGAGCACATGCAAACTCCACACAGAGGACGACCCAGGATGACCCCCAAGGTTGGACTATCTCGGGGCTCAAACCCAGAACCTTTTTGCTGTGAGGTGACCGTGCTAACCACTGCACCTCCCTGGCCAAGTAAAACTGGGGAGAAAAAAGGGGGGAAAAATCCACTAAAAGAAAAGAAATCTGTGCTGTTTTACTAACTAACACCCACTGAAGTGAAATATCAAATAAAACACAGGTTGGGAATTGTGATGCTGTAAATTGTTATATATCCATCCATCCATCCATCCGTTATCCAAACCACTTATCCCGCTCTCCGGGTCGCGGGGATGCTGGAGCCTGTCCCAGCGTCGTTATATACCGGCTACTGAAATACATCTTGCAGCTTTCCTATGACCGAGCCCCGTGCAGCTTGGCGGTTTCTCTCCAAGCTAACATTACGCTGTGCTGCAAAGAGCCATCTGGAGAGGCATTTTTGCATGACAAAGCCAGTCGGCTGTTCATTTGCTCTCATTTGCTGGGTTACATCGGCCCACTTAATCATATCGTCAATTTTAATTCCGCGATCATTATTGTTCACCGCAATATGGGTTGCAGCACGCATCGGGGGCCTTATGCTGCAGGAAGAGCCTCAGCGCAAACACTGTTCCTCGCCGTGATGTGGTGTAGGCGGCAAAGTCGACGGTGTTGTGCGCGGGGGTCATCTGTTCTACAGGCCCTCATCCAGCCAGCGCCCATGAAACAAACCATAACCCTTGATTTTCTCAACCGTTGCTCTGTTGATGTTTGCTTTGAGGCTGATTGCACACCCTGTGTTATGATTTCATTATCATAAATTGTAAGCCTCGCTCCACACATTTTCCATATTAAAAAAAAAAAAAGAAGTGGGCTGCGCATATTTGGCCCCGTGGAGCCAAGTGCACAGATTAGAGCTAATGCTTTTCATCTGGTTGGGAACGGAGCTGACCTGTTTATTGGACAGCGAGACTTTGACGGCATGGGGGTGAGCGGGACATGGCCAGCTCTGTGATCTCTCAGCGGTACTGTATCAAGAAATCCAAACTGATTTGCTGATACCCTGCTATTAAAAGGTATAAAAGGCATTGTACGGGTTGAGCCCATTGGCGCCCCGCAGCATCGTGCGTTGATGCTCTTGCCAAAGGGCTGAGGTATGATGCCGTAGGAGGGGAATGCATTGACGGCTCGGTCGCTGGTTACAGTAAAAAGACAAGCGTGTTCACTCATAACCGGTGGCTGGATATTGATGGAATCCCAGCTTCTCTGGCTGCAGCAGCACTCGTTTGGCGTCCATCAAGTATCACTGATTACTATGATAAATTCCTCCCATTTCTTCCACGGTCATAATCAGTTGCTTTCCAGTCATCAGTAATGGCATTTAATGACTGGATGATGGATTAAGACATTAAGGCACGCGGAGCTGACCCAAACATAATCTGGTGTGGTTCCACTGATGGACTCTGTGTGTCTGTCTGCCCGTTTCTTTGCCTCTCTCTCTCTTTCTCTCACCCTCATTTCCTCTCTCTCTCTCCCCCCCTCTCATTCGCTCTCTTTTGGCACCTGCACAAACATCCAACATATGTGCAAGTCCCTATAGGCCATTGCTGTGAGGTGACTGACATTTTTTTTCCCCTTTGGAAATCATATATATATATATATATATATGTATATAAATGCAGCTGATGAGTGCACGACGCACGAAACCAGGCCTGTACTGCAATGTATTAAAACTTTTTTTCCCCTGTGTCTGTGTTGATATTCCGCTCCTCATTAGCTGAGCACTTATAACAACGCCATTGACGGTTTCGAGAAAAAACACTATATATATATAAATACAGATGCAGGACAAAAGTTTTCATGCATAGCAGTACAGGCCTGTTTCGTACTGTTTCATGTACTATTCACAGTGATTGCATCATTCCCTAATCCTCTGTGAATAGTACGCATGGCCCTTGAAACTCTAGTTCATGGTCACACTCATATCTGCGTATGAAACCGATCGTTGGGTTCGGTCATCATGCCGCTGCATTGTTTATAAGGGTGGGGATACCTGCAGTCAGTTGAGACTGACTGCAGGTATCCCCACTTAGATGAGTGATGACACGTGTCTCTCAATAAACGTTGTGTGCAGTTCAACTGATCCAACCTTCTTTGATTTTCCTACCTGGATTACTGAGCATGCATCGAGACAATATACCTCAAGGTAATAGATGGAAGCCAGTGATCTATTTTTCATAATGATCCACGATAACCTCTATGGTATCATGATACCATCAACCACCTGAGATAAAATGCTATGTTCTACTCATGCTATTAATATGACTACAGCATAGGAGACAATCTTCTGTAAAAACACTTACCACTGATTATTATTTGTAGTGAATCTGAACAAAGGGCCAGCAACATGAAGATATTAATATTGAGAAAATTCTTTGCACAAAGCCTTCACAGGAAATCATTATCACTCGAGACCTTTCGTAGAATCTTCTTTCTTGTTTTGAAAGACTGGGCAAGCTCCAGACAAGCCTTGGCTTGCATGTTGCTGCAGAGCTGAGACAACAGCTCGGGTAATTTGTTTTCAGTCGGTGACAGGGACAACACCCATGCTTTACCAGCCCCGAACTGTAACCTGGATTCGCCATTCGAACAGCTGTCACAGACATTTTTGTTGGATAGCCAATGACACGGTGACAGGACTGGGACTCGTCGGAGAGGAGTTTCTTGAGCTGCACTGTTACGCAAGGAAAGTGAGTGCTCTTCCTCTCCAGATTTTGAATTAACTCCATTGTTTACGGAAGATTTACTGAGAACAAACCTGAGTAGGGGAGGAATGACCATTCATGGGATGGAAGAGGGGATGAATTGGGTGTGCTGTGTGTGTGCATATACTATATGAACATATGTATATACTGGATGTCCATCCATCCATCCATTATCCGAACCGCTTATCCTGCTCTCAGGGTTGCGGGGATGCTGGAGCCTATCCCAGCAGTCATTGGGCGGCAGGGGGGGAGACACCCTGGACAGGCCGCCAGGCCATCACCTGTGATGCTGGATGTGTGCCATAAGAAAAGAGTGTGTGTGTGCATGTATGTGTGCCTGTCTTTTGTATGTGTGCTGTATGTGTCTGAGTATGCCAGTGAGTTTTGTGTGTATATGTGTGTGTGTGTGGGGGGGGGGGAGTAATAAGGGCATATGAGATAATATTCAATCGGTCAGATTCAAACCATGTTAATTCAACTTGGAGCTGAACACATTTAAAACAACCCGGAGCTGAAACACAATTAAAACCATTAACAGAGTTGATGTTTTCCACAATTTTGCGCCTTAACTCCGCGTGCTAACCTCAAACCAGATTCCATATGGCATGTATTCAATTTTGCATATGTTTGGAGTCAGTGGCGTGCTCAGTCCTTTCAGTAGTTAAGTAATATATTTGTTGGGTGCTCTTTGGTCCAAGGTTAGTAGTTTCAGATGAGAAAAAGAGAACAAATCTCTCTGACCAAGGCACTCCGTGTAATTAAAAATGTCTTTATTGAAACTTAGACATATCCAAAAAGGACCTAAAAATGCCCACGCGTAGCGGCTTGGGCCTTCTTCAGGGCATCGCGTGGGGATTTTTAGGTCCTTTTTGGATATGTCTAAGTTTCAATAAAGACATTTTTAATTACACAGAGTGCCTTGGTCAGAGAGATTTGTTCTCTTTTTCTCATGTATTTAATTTTTTTTTTATTGTCCCCTGCTGTATTGTATATAATTGTGTGTGGTTTTTTTATGTTTATGTAAAGCACTTTGAGAGGCTGTTGCAGCTAGAAAAGCGCTATATAACATGCAACTTGACTGACTTATTGATTGAAAACAACCTGGACTTAAACATGCTCAAAACTGGTGAGATAACAGTGGACTTCAGAAGGAAGTTTGGTTTGAACGGGGAGTCAAAGAGGCCATCTATGTGAAGAGGAAACGACCATCCCTTAAGAGTACATCTGCAAACATTCCCAAATCCTCTGTGAATAGCACACATGGCCATTGTAACCCTAGTTAATGGTCACACCCATATTTGCATAAGAACCTGATCGTTGGTTTCGGTCGTTATGCAGCTGTCTTGTTTATAAGGGTGGGGACACCTGCAGTCAAAATGTCTTGATGCATGCTCAGTAATCCAGGTAAGAACATCAAATAAGGTTGAATCAGGTCATCTGGATATATTGACAGATACGTTTCATCACTCATCTAAGTGACCTCTTCAGTCTAAACTGAGAGGGGCAGGCAACATCATTGCAGACCCATCACACCCTGGCCACAACCTGTTCCAACTCCTCCCCTCTGTTGGGCGCTACAGAGCACTGTAGCCCCAAAACAACCGGACACAAGAACCGTTTCTTTCCGCAGACCGTCGCTCTGATGAACGCTTAAAACAGTCAGTGTCAGAAACAACCCCTCTGCAACATACATGTGACACTAGACATCCACTGTACCTACAAATACTAAATTATTACCACAATCTAAACTGTATATTTATAGTACATATCATTATATATCCTATAGTTTAAACACAATTTTAACACATCATCAGTGTCGAGAATAAATCTTAAGCACGCTGTATATGCTGCATGTTGTATGCATGCATATTCTGTCATGTCCACCTCCTCGTGTATATCAGGTAACCTGTTAGTATATTTATCCCGGCACGTGTGCACTCTGCGCCATTGCAGTGTTGTCTTCCTGTTATGACGTCATTTCGTTTTTACATACATCTGTATCTGCACATAGCAGTTAAATGTTTATGTTAACTTTGTTGTCTTTGTTTCAGCTTTATGTAAATACATGGAGAGCAATGGGGAACTGGATTCAAATTCCTTGTATTTGTAGACCTATGCGTACTTGACCAAATAAACTGAGTCTGGCTCATTAACGGGGTTTACCATGATCCTTACGTCCATGTAAGAAGTGGGTTTAAGAAAGCCATTGAAGCATCCTATCATATTGCCTTTGAGCAGTAGATGGATAAAACTAAATAACTGGACTCCGTCCACCTGCAGCTATTGTCATTATAATAAAGTATTGAGTCATTTGGGAGCGTTCAGTAAATTATAGAGCAATTTGGGCGTGACGTAGCCTGAAGTTGATATCAAACGATGTATCTATAGCTTTGATTTTTATTCATTCTTCAAAAAGGAAATGGCCTATCCATATTTCCCACTGGTGTTTTCCCGTTGTTTTCTCCTTTAACTTGTTTAAGACAGAAAGACACGACGATAAACGGACAAGAAAGAGCCGGCGGGTCAACTGGGACGTCAACGTCTATGTTCTGTACTTTAGCGCTATCCTGTGGTAGGGGGGGGGAAACGAATAGGGGAAGTGACGTAAGGACAAGACGTTTCCACCAATCAGCGGCCGCGGCGAACAATTCGAATATCAACCTGCAGAGTTAAACAAGTTGAAGTTGAATATCGTTTTTTAAAATCATCTAACCATGTTGTAAACGGCTTTTTGGGGACACGTCGTACATTTCAATTTGCTTTCGTAGTTTGCATTTACCGCATTTTACAGTTTTTTTATTAAACATCGCAGACTTGAGTACCTATGCTAATCTTCGTCTAGCGTTAGCTACAACGGTAGCGTCGCCATTCCGTTGTGTTGCTGACTTTGGATAAGGTAGGCTTGAAGGCCAGTGACCGTAAACCATGGCGAAAGACCGGGTACAGAAGAAGTCCTTCCAGCAGAGTCTGGAGGTTATCAAGCAGAGGGTGAGGGAGAAGATGACCAAACGGCTGGAAAGTGCTTCAAAGCCCAGAAGCGGTCGGACCACAATGATAAACACAACCCGTGGTGAGTAATGGCCATAAGCCCCCCCCCTTGCTGAGCTATGTCCTTTTCTTTAACATCAGTGTATGATATTTGTGATATTTTGTTTAATATGTTTATTATAGTATAATGTAATGGTATACGGCGACAGGCATGGGCGCAAGTCCATGAATACTGCGATGGCATCAGGCGCTTTACCTGTACCCCCGCCCGCAGGGTTAGTGGTTGTGTCAGGAAGGGCATTCGATGTAAAATTTTGCCAAATCAGTATGCGGATTCACAAGCCCATAACGGATCGGTCGAGGCGTGGATTAACAACGGACAGCATTGGTGCTGTGCCCTCACATGGTCCTGATGGAAACTGAAATCTGCTGTGGCGACCCCTGAAAAACAGGGGGAAAGCTGAAAGAAGAAGAGTTTAATATAATAGTATAATATAGTACAGTCTGTAATGACCTGGCCACGGTGTCACCCTGCCTGCCACCCAAAGACTGCTGGGATAGGCGTCAGCATCCCCGCAACCGTGAGAGCAGGATAAGCGGTTAGGATAATGAATGGATGGGATATAGTATAGTAGCTGAAGGTGAGAAGGGGTAGAAAAAAAAAGAGAAAAAAATTCCACCTTCTGTCATTTCCTTACCTGGATTACTGAGCATGCATAAAGACTCTTCTGTAGAGAGTGTGCTGGGACCCAGCTTGGTACAGACAGATCGGTAAGAAAGACACTATTATGTACCAGTGCAACCAGGTGATGCACTGGTAACTGCGAAATGCAAGATATGCATAGTCTTGATGATATCCATATGATTTGATGATGGATTTTTGCTTCACACTAAGCCAATATTTCCCTGTCTTTGATAACTTTCAGCAAAAGCCAATCAACATACAATTCTGAAGGGGGTCCAGCTCAACAACAAGGCCCTGGCTCTGGCCTTGCAGGAAGAGAAGGAGAAAGTGAGGCAAGCAAATGACGTGATTATGCATCTGAGGAGGGAGCAGCAGACTCTGTTCTTCCACCTGGTGATGCTCAAAAGGAAAATTAATGAACAGGAGCTTCTGGCCAGTGCATCAAGGGTGAGGCTAGCAACTGTGTTGCTGAAGCAGTATTGTTAATAATATATTTTAATAAATGGAACTGGAACATTACACTGATCTCAATGGAAAATTCAAATTTGCTTGAAAGCCACAACAGAAAGACTAGATTTAAATTCACAGAAAGTTAAATCGGTTCATTTGGAAACTGAGGAAACTCATCAAAGAAACCATGCTTTTGACATGTCTTTATGGATGCTCAACAGTCAAGGTAAGGAAATCACAGTAAGTTGAATCAGTTCATCCGAACACAATGTTTATTGGGAGAAACATGTCATCACTCATCAAAGTGACTTCTTCAGTCTCAGCTTCAGTCCCCCAGCACAAACAGAGCAATATGCTAGTGTATGCTGTTAAGTGTTTGGAGTATTGCTGTGACTTGTACATCAGGGAAACTAAATGTACTGTTGAAGAGGATGGCGCAACACAGAAGAGCTAATGCATCAGGCCAGGACTCCCCAGTCTACACCCATCTACAGGCCAGTGGCCACTCTTTTAAGGATGAGGATATGCACATCCTTGATAGGGAGGAAGGCTGGTTTGAATGGGGATTCAAAGAAGCCATCTATATGAAGAGGGAACGACCATCCCTGAACTGAGGGGGGGGGGCTAAGAGCACATCTGTTGCCATCTTACAACGCTGTGATTGCAACTATTCCCCAATCCTCTGAATGGTACACATGGCCATTATAACTCTAGTTAATGGTCATGGCGATTTGATTACGAAATCGATCGTTGGTTAGGTTGTTACGCAACTGTGCTGTTTATAAGGTTGGCGATACCAGCAGTCAGTTGAGATTGAAGAAGGCACATAGATGAGTGAGGAAATGTTTCCCCCGATAAACGTTTCCAGATGAACTGATTCAATTTTCTGTAATTTCCTTACCTGGATTATTGAGCATGCATCAAGACGCTAGATTGAAAGAAATAGGCAAAGAACAGAGTCCGTGTCACCGTTATGAAATTTGTGTCTCGTTCAAGGACTCTCAGGTTGGGCTGATACTTGCCAACAAATGAACTTTAATCCAAGTCCACCAGATGATAGGCAATGTCCTGACTCACCATGCCACACTCACATGCATTCAAATGATTTTCTTAGTAAATTTGTTCGTGTGTTTGTGTGTGTGTGTATGTATGTATATATATGTGTGTGTGTGTATATATAGCTTGGATCCTTGTTTATGCTTATCAGGACTAAGGTAGAAATACGTTGTGGTCATAATCCATAAGGTTGCATAAAAAACGTCCCCTTCTTTAGGTTAGGCCTACAACCGTAGTCTGTTAAACAATCCACTTTTAAACCTTGAGCAATTTAATGTCATCATAACAGTAAAAAATTGACATCTCTGTCCTTCTGTGTGTGTAAATTTAGAGGGAATCTGTCAAGCGCCCCAGTGAATCGTCAAACTGTGCGGATTCGTCCAGGTATATTTCATACGAGATATTTTGAAACATTGAACCATTATGACAGCTTTTGTAACCATCAATGTTGCTCCAAATTTTCCAGGAGGAAGCAGATCAGCCCAAACAATGAGAAGCACGTCATGAGTGAGACCCTAGCAGTCTGTTCAGGTATGTTCATGGAGTCACATGCCAGGTTTTGGGACAAGTGTGATCACTTTTTTTTTTGTGATTTTTTTTTCTTCTCCCCAGTAGCACCCGGCCAATTACCCAACTCTTCGCACCCGGCCAATTACCCCACTCTTCCGAGACGTCCCAGTCACTGCTCCACCCCCTCTGTCGATCCGTGGAGGGCTGCAAACTACCACATGCCTCCTCCGATACATGTGAAGTTGTCAGCCACTTCTTTTCACCTGAGAGTGAGGAGTTTCCCCAGGGGAGCATAGTGTGTGGGAGGATCACGCTATTCCCCCCATTTCCCCCTCTTGCAAGGCCATTATAAGGCCAATTGGACCCATCATGTTAACCACACCTTCAGTTTCTCTGGGACACATACCTACCAGACTGTTTTATTGTTTAGAAAAATGAAAATCACCTATTTTTTTCACATGGTCTGTATAGACGGAGGATGACTGTGTGTTTATGGGTTTACTCGTGTTTCAGAGCCTCACAGAGAGGAATTGGAGGAGGATAATCGGCTCCCCACCATCACCCCTGGGGTTGGGGCCGAGAAGGAGAGGATAGACGTCTTGTCTCGCTTTGGAGAGTCCACCACTGAAACGCCGACTGTCATACCTGGCGATACCCAGCAGCGGGTCAACACACGCAAGACTTGTAAGGCTTTACACACACAAACACACACACTATCACTACCTCCAACCTCACCTGCTTGAACAAAACATTACGTTGTAGTCAGAACGTCAGTTTTTTTATTTTATTTTTTTTCTTCCCAGTCGTATCCGGCCAATTACCCCACTCTTCCAAGCCGTTCCGTCGCTGCTCCACCCCCTCTGCCAACCCGGGGAGGGCTGCAGACTACCACATGTCTCCTGATACATGTGGAGTCACCAGCCGCTTCTTTTCACCTGACACATAGCAGTTCGCCAGGGGGACATAGCGTGTGGGAGGATCACGCTATTCCCCCCCAGTTCCCCCCCCCCCGAATAGGCTCCCCAACTGACCAGAGGAGGCGCTAGTGCAGTGACCAGGACACATACCCACATCCGGCTTCCCACCTGCAAACAAGGGGTGGGACAAAATATCAATATGGGAATATTATATTACTTCCTCTTGCGATACGTTATCGATACTCTGGCGCCAAATATCGATATTTCTTATTAAGATATGCAGGCGCGCTAAACAGATTCCCCCACGTGTTTGACTTACCAGAGTCACAATGTTTACGGATATGTACAACATTACAGTGATTAATATTTACGACAGTGACGTATTGCTGTCATGTGCAGTCATACATTACGTGAGGCAGAACCTGCGAAATGAGTTAGTCAGACAGTAGTTCACGGTACGGCTGTATGCATTGAATCTGAGCTTATCCAGTAAAGTTCCGCATTTGTTTAATAAGTTGTTTGTATTACACACGAAAACATCACATTCATGACTCCTCATGGTGGTGCTATCAAATGAGTGAGGGTAAACTTGTGAAGAAGAAGAAACTCGCGGGGGAAATGGCAGACAGCGGGAGAAATGGTGGACAGCGGGAGAAAGCGAATCATAGAGGCATCTTTCAAGTCGAGAGTCTGGGCCCCGCTTTGGCTTTTACAATACTGACGGGACAAACAAAATCGATAAAGACTACGCGATATGCAAGAACTGTCTCGTGAAAGTTAAGTACACGGGCAACACCACGAACATGCATAGCCACCTTGTTCATCATCATCCTGACCTTGTCGTGGAGAAAACGGCTAACGTGACCACATCTGGAAGTCACCCTTGTCAGCTGACGATGTTTACAGCAAAGCTTCCTTTACATCCCGAGGGATACCAGTATTACTGAGTCTATCGCTGGGTTTATTTGCAAGGACCTTCTCCCATACAGTAGTCGAAAATTAAGGTTTTCGCCGAATGCTTCAAACACTGGAACCAGGGTATGACATGCCGAGTCGAAAATATTTCACTGAAAAAGCTAGTGCAGCTTTGTATGCAGAGACGAGAGCAAAGCTGTGTACTTTTTAATATGTGTTTATTATATTTTGAGAGATAAATATGTATTTTTTTGCATTAATGTACTTGGGGTTGTTTTTTTTTTCCTTCTGTAAAGTTAATATACACAGATTGAAAATATTTTAGTGAGGCATAGTTGTATTCTTCCTTTAAACATTTTAACCCCATAACTCTTATGCTTTTTGGCAGTTAGGCCTTTTACCAATTTAGGAATATTTTTTTACATTGGAATGATGCTACGCGTGGACATGGGTGAGTTGCAGTCAATCTGTGTGTGTGTGCGTGCGTGCGCGCGCACGTGCAAGAGTCACTAAGACTATGCACCTTGTTGTACATTGTTTCATTTCAGTTCTATGAAACTGATACCACAGTGCAGTGAATAAATACATAAGTCCTGCTTTTTGCCCCTCCTCCTTTTTCCCCTCCCCAATTCTACTTGGCCAATTACCCCACTCCCGTCTGCTGCGCCACCCCCTCTGCCGAGCCGGGGAGGGCTGCAGACTACCATATGCTTCCTCCGATACATGTGGAGTCGCCAGTCGCTTCTTTTCACCTGACAGTGAGGAGTTTCACCAAGGGGACGTAGCATGTGGGTGGATCACGCTATTCCCCCCCCGAACAGGCGCCCCGACCGACCAGAGGAGGAACTAATGCAGCGACCAGGACACATGCCCACATCCGGCTTCCCATCAGCAGACACGGCCAATTATGTCTGTAGGGACGTCCAACCAAGCCGGAGGTAACACGGGGATTCGAACCGGTGATCCCCATATTGGTAGGCAAGGGAATAGAATGCCACGCTTCCCGGACGCCCGCTTTTTGCCCTTTTAAGGGTATCTTCTTCAATTACACAGATATCGTGATGGTGTCGTAGATGATTGTCTTGCAATGTATATGGCAGAATCACTGTATCCCGATACTCTCGTTATCATGGGCAACGTATCGTTGATAGCATCGTATTGTATTGTATCGTGAGTTACTCTGTGATTCCCACCCCTACCGCAGACACGGCCAGATGTGTTTGTAGGGATGTCCGACCAAGCTGGCGGTAACACGGCTATTCGAACTGGCGATCTTGTGTTAGTAGGCAACGGAATAGACTGCTATGTTACCCGGACGCCCCAGTGTAATCACATTTTGACAAACATTGGTATTCCTGTCTCTTAACACTGGTGTATTTTAACCAACTTCTACATAGTAACAGATTTACCTTCTTCTCTTTCTCTTTCTTTTTATTTATTTATTTTTGTTCGCAGACCTTCAGGCAGCAGAACATTTGGGACAAACTGAATGTGGCACACAGCTCATCTTGCCACATACAGTGGGTGTGAGGCGTCAGCAGGCAGACCGAACCAGAAGGAGGTGTCAGTATGTGCCGGAGCAGAGATTATTGAACAAGGAGTACCCTGTCATGCCCCTGGAGGCTGTTGTGGGAGATCTGCCGGAGGACATGGAGGTATTAATAGAGAGTCCGATTCATAGTGATGACAGAACCCAGAGCCAGTCCCAGCAAGAACTAGCAAAGCCTATTTGCTCAGAGGAGTTCCAGCAGTCCACACCAGAGCCAGCACCAGCCCAATCAACTAACCAGCAGCAACCCCACAGGAAACAAGCCCAGCAGCTTGGACCCAAACCAGAACCAGAACCACACAGACAAGAGAGGGGCCGCAAACCAAAGCAGGTCCCGTTAAAGAAACCTTGGGAGAATCCCAGAGCCCGCTCCAAAAGCAGGAACCGGTCGACGACACGGGTGAAAACAGCAGTTTCACCGCAGGGCGACAAGCTGAACACCTCGCAAGGCTTTAATGACACATTTGATTTTAACTGTTTTGAGGAGGTCCACCTCACCCCCTTTAGGGCCAAGGCTGAAACCAAGCAGCCGGCCTCACCCATCCAGGTAGAAGCTCAGCAGAGAGGGCAGACTCCAATACCATCCCAAGCTCCAGGTTCCCTGGAGCCTGAGTCCAGTTTGACATCGACATCTTCTGAATCAGAGGACAGCCTTTATGTACCTCAGAAGGCCTGGAGAGGACATAGTTTCACAGACAGGACTGAGGCGATCCCCACCCGGAGAAGGTGTCAGTCGACAGAAACTGAACAGAGAGGAAATATCCCCCAACAACAGGAGATGCCTGGTGAGCATTTAGATTTTCACTTTTATGTACTACGCAATAAGTTGTGTCACAGATATACTGGTTCCCTCCTCTGACTTCATGTTGACTAAACAGAGATAAAAAGGAAAGCCATCTCTCTCACCTACATAGTAGGAGCCATAGGGATGCGCAACAGGCAGGCAACACTCAAAAAGGACCAGTTCAATTACAAATCAACTGCTTTTGTGTAAGGTGGTCCTCATTTCAACCTCCAGAATATCAAACTTGTGCACTCAATCAAAAAGGGTCATCTTTCTAGAAACTTAAAAAAAAAACAACCTTAAATCTGAGTGTGGGCATCATCACTAAAAACAAGCATAAAACTGCATCATGAAAAAGGCATAAAGATATGACATGGTTATTTCAACATTCTCTACTGATAACTGGAACCTCTAATCCAGCCTCTGGCCAGCAGAGTTCAACCACAGGGCCACCACTCATCTTATTGTTCGTCATACTCTGTTTGAAATGAATTTCTTTGGCTCTGCTTCAAACCATTCTACTGTTTCTGATGTAACCCCCATCTTATTTAAATATGCCCTAGCACAATACCCTTCCTTTGTAATTCACTAGCACCTGGCACCTCTTAGGGCACAGGTGACTCTCCGTGCTGGCCAGATATCTGCTTTGTGTACTATAGATCTTACCCTCTGGTAGGGCTGAACTGGTTTAGAATCAACATCGCAATAAACACATGTGCAGTAGTCACATTGCATGGCCAAATATAAGGCCAGTTGGACCCATCATGTTAACCACATCTTCAGTTTCTCTGTGACACATGCCTACCACTGTTTTATTGTTTAGAAAAACATTTTTTTCACATGGTTAAAGATGGAGGATGACTCTGTGTGTTTATGGGTTTACTCGTGTTCCAGAGCCTCACAGAGAGGAATTGAAGGAGGATGATCTGCTCCCCATCACCCTTGGGGTTGAGGCCGAGATGGAGAGCATCGACATCTTGTCTCGCTTTGGAGACTTCATCACTGAAACGCCGACTGTCTTACCTGGCGATACCCCCCAGCGTGCCAACACACACAAGACTTGTAAGGCTTTACACACACACAAACACACACACACACACACACACACACACTATCTCCAACCTCACCTGCTTAAACAAAACGTTACCTTGTAGTCAGAACATCACTTTTTTTTTCTTCTTCTCCCCGGTCGTATCTGGCCAATTACCCCACTCTTCCGAGCTGTCCCGGTCACTGCTCCACCCCCTCTGCCGATCTGGGGAGGGCTGCAGGTCTACCACGTCTCCTCCAATATGTGTGGAGTCACCAGCCGCTTCTTTTCACCTGACAGTGAGGAGTTGCGTCAGGGGGACGTAGCGCGTGGGAGGATCACGCTATTTCCCCCCAGGTCCCCCTCGCCCCTGAACAGAACACCAGTTTATTAGTTATTCACTCTGTTTGAAGCTGTTAATGCACAACTCCCACTCATTTCTAATGGGGTATTACACTTTTCTCACTTCCTAATCCTGGCTGTGAATCCTCTCCATTGCATGTTTCCACAGGTGGGTTTGGTGTCAGGCGTGCAGGGAAACGTTCGAGTCTGTGTGATGTGACCAATATGTCCCCCGCAGCCTATCGCAGGTTCCCCTCCACCTCTGATGCTCGATGCTCCACCCCAACTGCGGCCCGCAAGCGGCGCTCTACCATACGTGTGGATTACAAGGAACCCTCCTTAAACGCGTGAGTGTACACATAAATGTCCCAGATATTTGGAAACGTTTAAAAAGTGCTGCTTGTTTTTTGTAACCTGTGTTACTGTTAAAGGGTTCAGAGTGAATGATTTCATTTTCCCCATGCTAGAAAACTCCGGCGAGGGGACAAGTTTACAGACCTGCAGTTCCTCGGCTCTCCGATCTTCAAGAACAAGTCTGCCAGGAGGTCTGTGCAGAAGTCGAGGAAAAGTGTGACAAGCCGGAAGTCATATCAGAATTACAATGAGTCGTTTGTTGGATGCCGCTAACAGCAACTCCTTGGTGTCTATCCCTTCTGAATTTGGGTGTGGTCTGGGCATTGTGGATTTTAATGTCTGTGATTACTTTAACTTTCATCATATGATCATATGAGCAGCTGTGATCATTGCCAGGTCTGTCTTTAAAACTAAAAACCCTGGCCCTTATTTTGAAATTTAATATTTTGGCTTATAAAAAGAAAACTCAAGAATGTTGTACTTGGGGCGTATACCAACATGGGGATCACCGGTTCGAATCCCCGTGTTACCTCCAGCTTGGTTGGGTGTCCCTACAGACACAATTGGCCATGTGTGCAGGTGGGAAGCCGGATGTGGGCATGCGTCCTGGTCGCTGCACTAGTGCCTCCTTTGGTCAGTCGGGGCGCCTGTTCGGGGGGGGGGGGTAGTGTGATCCTCCCACGTGCTACATCATTCTGGCGAAACTCTCCACTGTCAGGTGAAAAGAAGTGGCTGGCGACTCCACATGTATCGGAGGAGACGTGGTAGTCTCCAGCCCTCCCCGGATTGGCAGAGGGGGTGGAGCAATGACTGGGACAGTTTGGAAGAGCGGGGTAATTGGATACAATTGGGGGGGGGAAATTCCCCCCCCCAAAAAAAATAAGAATGTTAAACTTGTGTTTTCCTCTTTTTTATAATCTTTTGCAATGATGACTGGTCTTTTACCATCTTACTCTGAGGACCTGTCGTGTTGCCCAGTCAGGGTGGTTTCTTATGGTTGGAGTATGATCAAATGTGAATATACATCGTCATTTCCTGTATTTAACTGTATTTTAACCTCACTTCCTCTAACCTGTTGTGTAGTTTTAAATTTAGCTTATTGGTCCATACAAATTTGGATGCTCACCAATTAAATACTACATGTCATAATTATCCATGATTTCCCCCATAGTTTTTTTTTTGGGGGGGGGGGGTTACCCTCCTTTTTCACCCCAATCATACCCAGCCAATTACCCCAGCCATCCTGGTCGCTGCTCCACCCCCTCTGCCGATCCGGGGAGGGCTGCAAACTACCACATGCCTCCTCCAATAGCCGCTTCTTTTCACCTGACAGTGAGGAGTTTCGCCAGGGGGACGTAACGTGTGGGAGGATCACGCTATTCCCCCCAGCTCCCCCTCCCCCTTGAATAGGTGCCCCGACCAACCAGAGGAAGCGCTAGTGCAGCGACCAGGACACATAGCTACATCCAGCTTCCCACCCACAGACGGCCTACGGTGTCTGTAGGGACGCCCGATCAAGCCGGAGGCATAATGTGGATTCAAACTAGCGATCCGTGTGTTGAAAGGCAACAGAATAGACCGCTACGCTACTCTGATGCCCTCTTAGTTTGTTTTAATAGATTGATGAATCTGAGTTTTAACCGTTTGTCTTAACGACTCAGATAATTTGTAATAAAATCGTTTTATAGTCAGTATATTCAGGTCAGTCTTCTATTTTACATTTGCCCTGTAAAGGACACAGGACCTCAGCAGCCATCCTTTATGGCGAGTTGGAAAGATTTTTTTTTTGGACTTTTTTTTTATTGACATCTTTAAATTCTACATACAACACATAAAACAAAAGAAAGGGGGAAATAAAAGTAAAGAAAATGAAGAAAATTAAATACATAAATGAAAGGGGCGGCATGTGGCGCAGTGGTTAGTGTAATCGCGTCACAGCAAGAAGGTCCTGGGTTCGAGCCCCGGGGTAGTCCAACCTTGGGGGGGGTCATCCCAGGTCGTCCTCTGTGTAGAGTTTGCATTTTCTCCCTGTGTCTGCGTGGGTTTCCTCCGGGGGCTCTGGTTTCCTCCCACAGTCCAAAGACATGTAGGTCAGGTGAATCGGCCATACTAAGTTGCCCCTAGGCATGTGTGTGTATGTCGGCCCTGTGTGATAGCCTGGCAGCCTGCCCAGGGTGTCTCCCTGCCTACCGCCCAGTGACTGCTGGGATAGGCTCCAGCATCCCCGCGACCCTGAAAGCAGGATAAGCGGTTCGGATAATGGATGGACTAAATGAAAGGGAGGGGAGTCCTAGGGTTCTCTGCAAGATCTAGTTCTGCTATCAATTCAGAGTTCCATAGCATTCTTCTTCTCCATTAACCTCAGTGATGAGAACTAATGACAGTTCCCTATGAAATATGAAGTTTCGCTGCATTTTCAGGAATCTGTTCATATGTAAAAAGAACTTTCCAAGGATAATAATTGTGTTAATTGCCAAATCGTGTGTTCTATCTTTCACAAGCATACCAAAAATCTCATCCTTTTTTTTTTTAGTTGAGAAATTGTCAGATGTAGGAAACAACCAGTAATGCAGATCTTCCTAAAAGGCACCAGCAAACTGCCATTCATGAAACACACGTTCTGTTGTTTCAATGTGTTCACTGCAAAATGAGCTGTTAGAGTCGAAACCAAATCCATGTCTTAAAATGTCTCCAGAAGGACATATTCCATTATGAATTTTAAAGTCCACTTCCTTTACTTTTGGTGCCATTGGAAACTTAAAGAATTTTGTTCTCAATTTCTCAGCTTCATCTTTGGAGAAATATTGTAAAATTTAGTTTCTGTTTGATGAAAATGGATATAATTCTTTGACAAAGACTCTCCGGATTGTGGTGCTGGGCAACTTTAGACCGATGAGATCACGTCCATTCACCAAACGTTTAGGAAGGTGTGGCTGTACATTACTTTGATACAAGTTATAAAACATCACTATTGTAGAGTGTGGAATTGCTTTGACAACAGCATCATATTGTTTTCGGTAATTTAAATTACATTTTGAAAAAAAATTTATTATAAGATATAGCGTTTCCTGTATTTTTCATTAAGTGCTTTACAGACCATATTCCTTTCTTAAGCCAATTTTTATAAAACAAGTATTTATTTATAAATACCACATACCTTCAGTTCCACAATGGGGTGGTATGGGGACTAAAATTATGCTTGTAGATCATTTTCCAATATAGTAATGTCCGTTGATGAGACGTTGATAATTAGATAGGGAGTTTTTTAAGGTCATAATCACATCTAAGAGGAAGATTGATGCCTCCAAGCGTTGTAAAAATTTGGCTTGGGATATGGAACCATAGGCTGTTTTCATCTTTCTCAAAGAACCTTAACCAATTTAGGTTGATAGTACCATTAATACATTCAATGTCAATAGCTTTTAGCTCTCCTTCCTCAAAATCTTTAACCATAATTCCTTTTCTAATATAGCTGGGGTTTTTTTTCTTTTCCAGCTATAATTAAAGTTGACCTGGTTTATTGCTTTCGTTGCATTTTTGGGTAAATGAAATGAAACGGGTAAATGCATCTTGAAATGCACTTGTGAGGGCAATTTACATATAAATGTATGTTGCTTATTTTTAATCGTTGACCACAGGTCAGCCATACGATGTTGACATTGTCTGGATGGATGCCTGGGGGCTCATGCTAACCAGCATAAAGGTGGTGTTAAAAGTGCCTCTTCGTTTAAACATGGTAAGGGCCTGATAACAGAGGCAGGAGTGAAAACCCTTGTGAGTGTCACGGGAGGCGGTCCTGGAGGGTCCTGGCAGAAGACAAGATGAGGGACAGACTTAAGTATGCACCATTGTGGTGGAAATACCTCCTCTTCATAACAAAGGAGACTCTGGGTGGAATCGAAACAATGGGCGTTGTTCTACCGCAGGCTATAAAGATGGTGCGCTCAGATCGGGGCCTGTGCGTCATGTACATGAACAGTAAAATCGAGTGCAGTACTGCAAGAGATTTTTGTGCCGCTCCTCATTTCATGTCAGAGTGGAATAAAGTAATTGCAAAACCATTTTTTGGGGGGGGGGGCCTCGCCCGGGAAGCCTAACTCATATTCTGCTTTGACCCACTCTGCGCGGATTACATCTGGCCGGCCAGTCTGGTGAAGCGATTGAAAAATCGCCTAAGATCCAGGAAGTCTACCTCCCCTGAGGACGGCTCGCAATCACTCCCGAGGTTGAAAAGAGACCGTTGCAAGAGAGGGGAGTGGGGAAAGGAGTCTTGTGATACGGCTTTTTGTTTAACTGAGGACGCAGTACTGAAGACCACGTGAAGACGTCTGAAGGTAATGACATTCACTTAGGGGTGACGACCCATTGGCAAAGGAAATAATGTCAATTGAATGGTCATGATAGGAAATTTCCGGGTAAGAGTGACTGCAGATTAAACGAATGGGTAAGAAACAAAGCAAACTTTTAACTGACAAGTCTTGTCTGACAGGATGTTTCAAAATTATGTGTGAAAGACATGGTGATGACTCATGTAATCAGCTTTCAATGAGGAGAATTTTCCTGAAACTGGTAGAAGAAAAAACGGCTGCAAAAAAATAAACTACAGGCTAGGGATAAGATGGGAAAACATGAAAGTAAAATAAAAAGGACAGTGTTCCTTTTCCTGTCTCCGTCTTCTGACTAGCTTCGCCGGAAGTTACAGGGGAACCCAATTTATTTCGGGTCCAGGGCCGAAGTGCGCTGGCGCTGTCCGTCACTTCCTGGTCCTAGCTAGCTAAACTCCGAAGTACAACCCAACACAGTTCAATAGTTCACTTCGTCTGAAAATGGCGAGGACACCGTCTTCTCTCTTTGGAAACACATTTAATCCTTCTTCACAGCTGCACAAAACGTTGACATAGGTTCAATATATCAGTTCTTAGTAATATTTCCTTTCACTTGCGCGGAGCTCCCAATACCGTTCGCGCCACACAACAACTTCCTCATTCGCCCCTCCCTACCAACCAATCAGAGTCCGACCCCAGATCTTGCTCTTAAAGCGGTAAACCCTTATTTACCAACAACAGGCAAATTGATCTTAAGCACTGATGATGTGGAAAGAGGAAACAGAGAAAAGAAACAGGCAAAAGAACAGTGAGAAAAAATATGGGAGGGACAATTAATTACTGTCCTCAGCTTTCACAGAAGGACCTGGATCTCTTCCCCGTCTCAGCCGCTCATCAGAGACCCGCAGACCAGCAGCAACCTGCCACAGACCGACGGCAACCTGCCGTCTATTTAAACAGGCCCGAGTACACCGGGCTGTAGCCGCAGCCCGTCACGCCGAGCCCGGCGACCGCCCCGCCTCCACACCAGGCGTGCACAGCCGACTCAGTACGTTCACATGATGTTGGAAAAAGTCGATATATTGTGTTAGTCCGACTGAAACTGGACTTTTGAAATACATGTAACCGCGTTAGCCCGACTGAAATCGTACTAAATTGAACGGGACCGAAGCGTTCTGCGCACCAAATTCCAGCGGCGGTCTTTCACCCGGAAGTCGAACAGCGTAGTATCAACATGGCGAGTGCTGGAGCGGGAACCACGCATTTCTGGACAGACGTGTTGAGTCTAAGGCTAATCATAAACATGTATTAGCACCTGAATTAAACCAGACTCCGAACTGAATCAATGATGAACTTTACTTGTCACCTTGCAGTTCCATACATCACAGGTTCTTCCACCCATAACTCCCGGTACATTCCAGTCTAGACAATTACGTCACAGCTCTTAAAGGAACAGTACATAAATCACATACGTAACAGGATGAGGAGACAAACTTTATGTTGCGTCAGCTAAACGAGTTGAATATCCTTAAGTACATGGAAGGAAGGAGAACGCAGAATGGCGAACTATTTAAAGTGGCGGAAAAGTTGGACGAAGCGGGATTTAAAAGAACCCCGTGTCATCCGAAAATTCTCCCTCCACTCGCCACCCGCATCCAGTATGTACGAGAAGCCCGTGGTAGTAAAGGGGGCTCAAAGCGGAGCGTAGCGGAAGTCCCGTGGTGGGAACACTCCAGGAGCATACGGCGCTGTCTTCTGCCTTCGGACATCACCATAAGCACCAGGGATAGCGTGCATCTCATTTGTACCCAAAGTAAAGCGTAAGTAAAAGTAAAGTATGTCTACGGCTACTACTGCTACTTTTCTGCTCCCGTTAGGGGTCACCACAGAGTACGTATGAAATGTACAGCGCTGTAAACATGTCCATGTTTTCACCGCTCGACGTGCAACCCCGCTTGCTAACGTGTTTGGTATGTGACGCAATAGGTCAACCGGAAGAAGGTCCGATAGCAACCAGATGAAAGCGTCCGGGTGGCGTAGCGGTCTGTTCCGTTACCTAGCAACACGGGATCGCTGAGTCGAATCCCCGTGTTACCTCTGGCTTGGTCGGGCGTCCGTACAGACACAGTTGGCCGTATCTGCGGGTGGGAAGCCATGTGGGTATTTGTCCTGGTCGCTGCACTAGCGCCTCCTCTGGTCGGTCGAGGCTTCCCCCCCGGATCGGCAGAGGGGGTGGCACAGCGACCGATGTCGCCCCCAAGTCCGCTTATAACACGCGACTTTGGGCTTCCTCCTTTTTTTTGAAGTCGCTTGAAAAAATCATGAGTCGCGGGTTTCGTTTTTTTGACGTGTTTTTAAAACTATGGTTACTTAAATTTAGACATAATAAGCGACTTTGTTTTTACATCCAGAGTGTATTTTCAGCAGCTGCGTTGATTGACACTATCTGCTTACAGCATGGCTTCTGCGCGTAGCCTACGCAGAGCCTACGTACGGCGCAGCCTGCGCGTCGCCTACGCATCGAGGCTGCCCAGTACGCGGTTGGCTCTGTAAACGTTGGACGTGGACGCATACAATCAGTGCAGCGAATCACCCAGCGCTTACCTTGCGATCGTCAATAGCCGAGGCAGTTGGGAGTCAGAGATCCTATTTCCAAGTGTGGAAAAAAAATATAACACGGACTGGGAGAAGGACAAGGAACTGTGGTCGGTGATGAAAGTAAGGGTTTATGTAGGTACTGTAAAGCAGAGATTCGTGCTCACCATGCAGACCTCCTGCAACATGCTAACGCTGACGAGCATAAGAGGAATGCTAAGCCATTAGCGAAGCCCTCCACCAAAAGTCACACAGCTGAGCTTCAGCTTGCTACCTATGTAGCTTGCCATACAGCAGTTAGTTCAATTGATCACTTGGGCGAATTGGTTGGGTCAGTCTTTGGCCAGGACGTGAGCATTCGTCGCACAAAATGTACGGCCCTTATTAGCAATGTCATAGCTCCCTGCATGTTCCAAGACTTGTTGAAAGACATTGGAGAGTCTCAGTATTCTCTGGAAATAGATAGCACAGATGTCGCCACTGTATTCTGAATGTGAATGTTGTGTTTAAATGTTCTGATTTGCCAAACAAATATGCATGTCATAATTTGAATTGAGTTTGATTAATGCCTGCCTTCCCTATGTAGGCATACTTTGTTGCTGTTGGACGAGTTGGTAAAATAAATTCTATTTTTGTTTTTCAAACTCTAAATTGTTTCAGTTTAATATATGTTGTTAAGGCCACGACAGGCTATAGCGGTATTGGGCTTGTTTTTGAAGCTGCAGATGCTTATTTGTCTCGCGAGAGTTGACAACACTGTGCCTCTGCCGCAAGAGGAAGGAATTTAGGTCATCAGAGTATCAGAAACTAAGGTCAGTAGGTACAATTAGGGTGTGGCAAGCCATTGTACATATACCAATGGGATCTGTCGCCGTCGGGGCCGAGATCAATAACCTCTGATTTGCTTAAGATAGCGCATACTTGCATGTCACCACAGCACACGTTCATAGAAGATTCTGAGTTGCATGTTACAGCCAATGTAAGGAAGAAGGTGATGAGTTTGAAGAAGTTTAGTTCAGGCAAGGGAAAGACAGTGATCTTATGACTATTATATGTGTGCATTAACAGTTGTGCCGACCCCGCCGTAACCCAGCTCTACTGGGTGTGTAACTTGGCACTGCATGTGCCTCTACTCAAAATAGTTGACACCCAGTGGGAGGATTTAGGGCCATGGATCACTCGGTGTTCACAAGACCACATGTGGGAGACTAGGGGAGAAGGAGTGCAATACTCACCCCAAATGTAAGCATACAGATGCCCATTCCAGAGCACTTTTATGGGAAAACGGACTGTGCATTTAGCAGAGCAGTAAATTCAACTTGACGTTTCAGAATGTGGACCAGGATGCCACAAGGTTATGTAGACTCCCCAGCAGTCGACTCGCAGGTTTTGTTGTGCATGACGTTGCTGCACAACAATTCTGACTAGTCAAAATGACGTTTTGGATATCCGCAAGTTTCATTCTGCCTAGTCAAAACTGAATTACAGATGGCTTGAATTACTGACTAGGTGAAATGACGTTGCAGATATCTGTAATTACGTCATTGCAGATATCTCGTCTAGCTAATAAATGTTAAAAAGGCTTGCCATAAGAGACTGTACCAGGAGTTGTGCTGCATGCTCAAGACAGGTAGGGTCTACTTTTCCTGTTGTACTGGAAATCAATTGTTCAATTAGTCAGACCAAGCAATTCAGAGGATTTGGGAATGTTTGCAATCACAGCATTGTAAGATGGTGACAGATGTACTCTTAGGCCCCATGGCGACATGAATACTTATGAGCCCCTGAAATGAGATCCAAGCAGTGGTAACAAGAAAAAGGTGAGAGATTGTCTGAAGCTGTTAGAACAGAACAATGCTATTGACAGAATTTTGTACCATAGATTATAGTCAGGGGAAGCTACATCTTTATGGAGAGGGATGAAACAGTGGTCTCTTATGATGTTAAGTCTCTTTTCGCGTGTATGCCTGTTGATGAAGCAGTGGAGATAGTCTGTATGAAATTACAAAACGACCCCACCCCTGGCAATAGGACACTAACCAAGTGTGTCTGCTACTGAAGCTGTGTCTTCAGTCCACAAATTTCACATATAGGGAGCAGTACTATAGGTAGAGGCATGGGTGTGCTGTGGGTTCCCCCGTCTCATCTGTAGTGGTCAACCTGTAAATGGAGGAAGTGGAAAGAGGGCTCTGATGTCCTATCCAGGGGCACCACCTATCCGTTGCTTCAGATTTGTGGACGACAAAGTTAAATCTCAGGACGTACCGCATTTCACCGACCACATTAACTGTGGACAGCCACATCAAGTTCACCAGGGGGGATGTGAAAAATTAAAATTAGCCTCCTCCTTGGACTGAAATTGCAATTGGTGATGGGGGACATTTGATTGTTGATGTTTACCATAAACCAACACATACTGATCAGTATTTCAGGTTTGACTCTCATCATCCACTGCAGCACAAACTAGGAGTCATCAGGACGCTGCACCACCGAGCTGACAACGTCCCCACTGACAGCGGCCGGGGAAGGGGAGAAATCCCATATTAAACAGGCCCTGGTTAAGTGTGGTTGTCCTGACTGGGCGTTTGTCAAAGCCAGGAAGACACCCAAACAGTGCACCAGGCGATCAAAGAGAGGAGAAGGACAACAGCTACCTAAGAGTAAAGCAGGGGTGATTACGTATGTGGTGGTAGTGTCGGAACCATTGAGAAACACATTTTCCAAACACCGCATCTTGGTTGCTTTCAAACCCCAAAACACGCTTCGCCAGAAATTGGTCCACCCCAAGGATCGGGTCCCCTGGCATAGACCAATATAGTGTACACTGTTAAGTACCAGGAGGACTGCCGTGACTTGTACACTGGGGAAACTAAACAGACGCTGGCCAAGAGGATGGCACAACACAGGAGAGCTAACACGTCAGGCCAGGATTCCACAGTCTACACCACCTACAGGCCAGGGGCCACTCTTTCAAGGATGAGGATGTGCACATCCTTGATAGGGAGGAGGCCATCTATGTAAGAGGGAACAACCATCCCTGAGCCAAGGGAGGGTTACATCTGTCACCATCTTGTTTGTAAGTGGGGATACCTGCAATCAGTTCAGACTGAAGAGGTCGCATAGATGAGTGATGAGACATATATGTCAATAATAAGTGTTGTGTCCAGATGAACTGATTCAACTTTCTTTGCTATTTTGAACGTTTACCAAATCTAAATAGAAGCATACAGGGGTGTGGTTTCTTGATACTTGAAAGAGGAAGGGTACAGATACACAGCATTACTTTCACTTTTCACATTTTATTCGTTCTAGAAAATAGGCTAATACTATGTCATTAAAACAAATGGTACAAAGAGCATGAAATAACTTCTCCAGACATATTACAAAATTCAGTTTTCCCCTAAAGTTTGAAAAGTACAAACATCTTTTTACAAAACAGCAAAACTACATAGTATTGCACAATCTTGTTTTTTTTTTCGTTTATCTCCAAAGTACAAAGGTATCAATCTCCATCTGCAGGACAAAAAATAAGACTAAATAAATTAAGACCTTTCGTAAGCATTATTCTTTTTTTTTTTTTAAATTACAGCACATAAATAAGAATAAACTCTAGATATTTAAATTATCCATTAGTCAACAACGATAGTTTTTTAATCTAAAACATTTTTTTTGAATGGAAAGAAGACGCTCTTATTTCCCATGTTAAAGAAAACTGGGGAGGGGGGGTGCATCTGATGGCCTATTGGGGGAGGGGGGAGTAGCTTTTGAATTCTGAAACAAAAAAAAAGAAAAAAATATATATATACATTTAAAATATACACATGTAGTTTTAAGTGCTCTAAAAGAGTTAAAACTTGCACATATTTAAAATATGTTTTATCTTTTTTTGGCAGGATGAACTCGACACAGACTTTGACCTTATCGACACCCTGCGCTCCTCGCCACAGGACAGGAACAGAGTCAGATAAACAGGAAGTCCTGATCACTCAGTCCAGTTCTTCACAGGCAACACCAGTAAAAACTATCGACTCCATACAGACGTGGTTTCTGTGTTTGACATCTCTTTACCTGAGTCAGCTGAAAGGGGGAGAGTAAGAAAGAGGCAGACTGCGGCCGACAGTGACACGAACGAAGAGAACAGATGGAGAAAGATAAAGTAAGGTATATTGGTGAACCTCGGCTCGTCCCTCGTCCTGTGTTGTCCCTCAGCCACCGGCATAATACAGAAAATGGGAAGCCATGTTTAATATAGCACTATAACACCCTCCATTGTTCCTTCCTTCCTTAAGAATACAAATGGCGGGTTATTTACAGACAAAGGTTTTGTCCTGAATCACATAATCTCTTCACAAGGCGGACGTGTATTCTCCTTAAAAATACCACTTTGGTCTCTCTCTCGCTTTCCAAGTATCAACCTAGGCTACCGATTTAGTATCTGGGCTGGCATGCATCAAATAATAAAGGCTACGTAGAAAAAGAGTGCTAATCTGAAACCGGTTGATCAAACTTCACGTGGTTATGAATACTGACCCTCGATCAGCAACGCCATTCTTTATCTCGTCGATGCTCGCGGGTCCCGATTTTTGTTTCCCATCTACCAAACCTTTACTATTCGCAGGTCAATCTCATCGAGGGGACCTCCTCGGAAAACCTCGTCTTCCGTCTACTTCTCAATGAGGCCCGCTTCCTTGATCTTGGTGTAGAAGAACTTCTCCAGCAAGTTGGCACACTTGTAGTACTCGCTCTCGGGGGGGTTGTATTCACGACAGTTGGTGAAGATGCGCTGCATGTCAGCCATGAAGAGCTTGCGTGTTGTGTAGTACCTGCTCTTTAGCCGCTCGCTCATGGTCTTCAGGTCTGCAGTGGGAGCATGACACAACACCTCAAATGACTTTTTTTTCTCCTCCCTTTTCCCCCCTACTTGTATCCGGCCAATTACCCCACTCTTTCGAGCCGTCCCGGTCGCTGCTCCACCCCCTCTGCCGATCTGGGGAGGGCTGCAGACTACCACGTCTCCTCCGATACATGTGACGTCGCCAGCCACTTCTTTTCACCTGACGGTGAGGAGTTTCACCAGGGGGATGTAGCGTGTGGGAGGATCATGCTATACCCTCCACAGTTCTCCCTCCCCCCTGAACAGGCGCCCCGACCGGCCAGAAAAGACGCTAGTGCAGCAACCAGGACACATGCCCACATCTGGCTTCCCACCCGCAGACCCGGCCAATTATGTCTGTAGGGACACCCGACCAAGCCGGAGGTAACACAGGGATTCGAACCGGCGATCCCCGTGTTGGTAGGCAACGGAATAGACCGCCATGCCACCCGGACACCCTCAAATGACTTTTCAAGACGTCACAGTGGTCCTTAATGGCCGTTGAGCTGTGACACAGCAGGGAAACACTGAATTAATTGGTCTCCACACCTAAATAACTGGGTGTCCAAAAGAGAACTCCCCCTCTTAGTCATCAGCAAATGTCACAGTGGGTTTCTCTGAAGTATACCTTGCACGGCTGTACATACATACCCATAGGGAAGCGGATGACTTGGTAATACCCGGGGGCCTCCGTTTTCTTCACAGGCTCCATAAAAGGCCAAGCGTTCTGGTGGCTCTGAAACACAAAGAGCAGTTTGGCTAGAAGAAAGTGTGTGTGTGCACGTTCGTCCGTGTGTGTGTGTGTGCGTGCATGCGTGTGTGTGTGTGTGCGTACTCTGTGTGTGTCCCCCACCTTAACATGTTGGAGGATGGTCTTCAAGGTGCTGTACAGCTGATCTGGGTCTTTCAGCTCCTTCCTGAAGAATGACCAGTTGCAGAAAAGTTAAAATTGTGCGACCTCTTTTAGTGAAAACAACAGCAAAAAAGGGGGAGAAAAATCAACAGGTTTTACTCGTATTTAAAATGATTACATTTCCTGGCCGCAAATGACAAGGTCTACATGCTGGGTCAATGACACGTGTAAATTTTCTGAATCTTTTCCTTCATATTTCAAGGCAGCAAAACGGGACCAAACACAACGAATGTCAATCTGTTGGTCTGTCACCGGCTCATTAATATTTATGGAGCTCTTAAAGACCATCAGCTTCCTTCATAGTACCTTCAAGTTGTAAATCTAAACCATTGCCCTCATGGGGGGTATTAGTTCCCCAGCCAAGGCATTTAAGAAATGTATAATTCGATCTTTACGAGAGTAGAAAAAACGGGTCCCTCTTACCCTTTACCAACTGGTTTCCAGCCAGTTTCACCTGTGGATATGAAGAAACTCTGTTCAGTCACATCACTCTACTGCACAGCATGACATTTAAAAAGATCTCTGGACGAGTCAGAGTGATGGGGAGTTGCGTACGTATGCCGGGAATGCTTTCAATGGGAATCTGCCGTACTCCTTCCTTAAAACAGGACAGCCCTGGATAGACTTTCCTAATTTGAGCCTGCTTTCTCTCGATCAGCTTCTTGATGATCTGAGACCGAGAGAGAGAGAGAGAGAGAGAGAGAGAGAGCGTTTTCATGGATGGATAAGAGTGATACAAGATTTGGAAAAAGTCACAACTGAATTCCAAACTCAACAGTGAATCACAGACACAAACGGACGAGCGTGCACACACACACACACACAGATCGTGCACACACACACACACACACACACACACGGACAAGTGTGCACCCACACAAATGGAAAAGTGTGCGCACACACACACACAAACAGACAAGTGTGCACACACACACAAGCGTGCTCTCACACATGGACAAGCATACACATACACGGACAACTGTGCGCGCACACACACACAAATGGACAACCGTGCACACACACACACACACGCGGACGAGCATACACACACACAGAGGAGCGTGCACACACACAGAGGAGCGTGCACACACACCTCCTTCTGTTTCTTAATGATGACAGAGAACTCTGTGTAGGGGATGCTGGGATTGAGTTCACATCCCATTAGCGTGGCTCCTTCATAGTCTTTGATGTAGCCCACATACTTGGCCTTGGGAACCTTGATGTCCTTAGAAAACCCCTGTAAAAACAGACACGTCCAATTTCTCATGACATTTCGGCTCGAGTCCAATTTTGTGGTGTTGCTTTTGAAAAATGGGCAAAGGATTCTGCCGATGGGCTGAGATATCAATTTGCTTTCCGATGCATTTTCACTTTATTTTCCAGCCAGCAAGTCCATCATCAAACAAGGCAGAATAAGGCAAGCCACTGTACAAATGTTAAAAAAATCAAATGAAAGCTTTATCTCCTTTCTTTTTTTAATAACATTTACAGATTCAACATTGGATTATGTAGCTTGTTAAGGTGGCTCTTTATGCAGCACATTTCTGCTCTCGCAGAAAGAATATGTAAAGTATATATTTTATGCAATGCAGTATATACATATATGCAATGAAAATGCAAAAAAAATAAAATTACAGCTCTCTCCTCTTTTTTAATAACATTTAAATATTCAATATTGGATTATCTAGCTTGTGAAGATGGCTGTTTGTGTGATGTGTTTCTGCTCTTGCAGAAAAGACATGCAGAGGAAGTATGTAGAGTAAATGGGGGGGGGCGGCACAGAAGAAGGGCAATACAGAGAGGGAGAGAGAGCTAGTGAAAGACAAGGTCATGACCCTGCCTTGACCTCGCTACGTGACAGGCGTGTTACATGGACACTGCAGACCACTTCAGCCCTGTGATAATGGGCCAACAAGCGGTTATCCCATTTCAGCACTTCAGATAAGGTTATGCAGGACTGACCTGTTTCTTGAAGTAGCCAATGGCGTACTCATCAGCATAAGTGAGGAAATTGAGAATGTCATGCTTGATGTGGTATTCTTTCAGGTGGTTCATCAGGTGGGTACCATAGCCCTGTGACCAGATAGCAAGAGCGGTGAAATATCAAAACTGACCAAACAGATTTGGGTCAGGTCACTTTGGGCTGACCGATACCAGACAAGACAGGAATCCTCTTACCTTGACCTGTTCGTTGGAGGTGACGGCGCAGAAGACGATCTCTGTGAAGCCCTGTGACGGAAACATCCGGAAGCAGATGCCGCCGATCACACGGCCATCTTTGATCAGCGAGAGAGTCTTGTGCTTCCTGTCAAAAGAGGAAGTGTATGGATTTCTATTGGGGAAAAAAAAGTCCTCTCATACTAAGTGTATCAGTAAAATCGAATTTCAGCAAAGTAAACACGTCACACAAGGAGTCCAAACAGTGAAGTGGAGGCAAAAAAAGGTAAACTACCTACTCCAACCATCAGTCTTCACTGGGGGATTAACCACAAATACCAATAAAAAATGAAAAGTTTTACAAAAACGTTAAAAAAAAAAAGAAGTTAAGCCTTTACCACTAGTTTTAATGCAGAATTTAATGCATAAATTAATGTCAAGTTTTACCTCATGTGAAACGGGTAGTTAAACTTTACTTGGTAAATCTACAGGTTGGTACGTAGACTAAGTTAAAATGGATTTACTGAATATACAAGACACCTCTCACACATTTGCACCCGGGGTCGAGGCACTGTGGCTGGGGACACGTGTATAACATTGAACATTCGTATCATATTATATACTAGTAGCAAATACAGTATTTTAAGCCCCCCTTCATGCACATTTCTACACCCTAGTATGAGCCCCTCCGTCTGGGTAAGAGTGCTGACAACGCCGGCCTGGTGCTCCAGGCGACCTCTCATACACGTGCACCCGGGGACGAGGCACTGTCGCTTGGGATACATGTATAAGGCACGCTCATATCATATTATATACTTATAGCAAATACCATCCTTTAAGCTCCCCTTTATAAGACGTGACATGGACTTCAACTCACGGATCAAAGACGAGCCGTGTGATGTACTCCTTGGGCATGCGGGGCAGCTGGTGGGAGAAGACATTCTGGAGGCCCACCAACCACATTAGGATCCTCTTGTTGGGCTTCTGGTTGAGCGAGTTACCGATCACGTGGAACTCTATGACGCCCCGTCGCTCCTCCAGACGGGCGGCTTCATCACGTGCTGAGTGGGCTGACAGCAGGCTGGTCTGAAGAGGAGAGAAACCATCGAATACACAGTCAGAACCACCGGTCGTCTTCCTCCTCATGGTCTTCACCGCTTACAATAACGCCACGCAGGTCTTTATCCCCATCATCCTCATGAACATTATCAAACCCAACTCGTATCTAACTCCAAAACTACCTCTTCGCTACTGACACAGCTTTGTATCTCAGTACTGGGAGTAAGTCACTGATGGATTTAAAGTGGTTGTAGTGAAAACAGTAAATGAGATGTAGTCAACAAATTATATGCAGTATTTTCTTTTTTTTGGGGGGGGTGTTCCCCTTTTTTTGCCCTAATTGTATCCGGCCAATTACATCACTCTTCTGAGCTGTCCTGGTCGCTGCCCCACCCCCTCTGCTGATCCGGGGAGGGCTGCAAACTACCACATGCCTCCTCCGATACATGTGGAGTCGCCAGCCGCTTCTTTTCACCTGACAGTGAGTTTCGCTAGGGGGATGTAGTGCGTGGGAGGATCACACTATTCCCCCCAGTTCCCCCTCCCCCCTGAACAGACGCCCCGACCGATCAGCGGAGGCGCTAATGCAGTGACCAGGACACATACCCGCATCCGGCTTCCCACCCACAGACACGGCCAATTGTGTCTGTAGGGACGCCCGACCAAGCTGGAGGTAACACGGGGATTCGAACCCACAATCCCCGTGTTGGTAGGCAACGGAATAGATTGCTACGCTACCCCGACGCCCAACATGCAGAATTTTTTCTTGGTTGGTAGCGATATAATATTTCCTAATTAAGCCAATCGATTGGCAAGCTCTAGTTTTCCAAACTCATTCAATAATTCTTTTTTGAAAACACCATTCATTGTTAATGAATGAGTATTCCAGTCCCTGTTTAAGCCGTATACTTAGAGTGTCAGACTTAAAATCAGAACCCAGTATTGTTGTAAAGCACTCAGGGAAATGCTGTTGAGAAACCCTGGCGTGCAGGCTGGTTTACCTCTGGAATGGCGGCCGGGTCTGTGATTGTTGCCATCACTTCATTGATGAGGTCCATAGGGATGTCACCCAACACCCTGGGCCTTTTGTTGTCCTCGTGCAGAAGAGGCTCTGACGGCTTGCGCTTCTCTCCAACTGAATGCAAACACACATGCAAAATAACGTAGACTTGGTTGAGTGACGTATTTAGCCAATTTTGATTTCTATTTGAATTCTGTTTCCGTGCACGTCTGTGGAAACGTAGTCACACAATGACGCAAGACTTATGCGGATGTAAAAGAATTCTCCGGAGAATTCGTGGGAGTAAGTGGAACCTAATTTCCCGCCAGTAAATCTATGGAGAAAAAAAAAATACCAGAAACATTACTTAGATTGGTAATCTTGAACTTTTCCCACATCAACAGAGGACCGAGTCATTCTTTTCCAGGTCATAAGCAAGTCTCAGATCTTATCACTCAAGTCCCGAATAAACTCCCATTTCCTAAACGTTTGAGTTTCAAGTCCCAAACAAGTCATCGTGCACTCCTCTTCAAATGTAATGCTTTGTCAAAATTCTAACAGAATAGCAGTTATACTAAAATGTTTAAATCACGAATGCTTTTTAAAATGTGTATTTACTACAGATTGATTCAAAGTGGATCTGTAATGATGGAAATGGAAGAATTGATTGGCTGAACACTTTTTATAAGCATCTTGTCTTTGGTCTTGGAGAAGGTTTCAAGTCTTTCAAGTCAAAAGGCTCGAGTCCAAATGAAGACACGAGTCACTGGTGTCAAAGTCGAGATGCAAGTCTTTTTTCAATTTTGTCAAGTTTAAAGTAAACAAATTTGTGACTTGAGTCTGACTCAAGTCCAAGTCATGTGACTCCAGTCCAAGTCATGTGACTCAAGTCCACGCCTCTGCATGTCCATTTTGTTACTGTCCATCACCGACTATAGTAAAACAATAATGATTCAGCTCACTCTCAGTTCATAAAAGCCTTTTCTTCTAAAAGCAGTCGTTTTTCAAAAAAGTATTGGTCTGTCCCATACCACAAAAAAAAAAAAAAGACGTCACTGATTCTTCGATATGTGAATCGCAGTCTTGAGGATTTGTACCTGTTAAGACACTATCTTTGGTCAAAGGAGGTTACACAGGGATGATTCAGTCTGTCACCCAATAATGACAACCTTTGTGTTTGCAGCACACTGAAAATACAAAGGGGGCTGTCTGTGCCAACAGCTGCGGGGGAAACAAATCCCAAACTGCACACAGGTAGGGATGCATTTTACCTCAGTCAGCAGCGATTGGTCCATGAGAGAGGAAGACGTGGAACTTCCTTGCTCATGGACCAACCAGAGAGAAGCCTCAAAGACTCAACTAGCAAAAGTCAGTAATCTAATGGATGGTGGAAATCTTCAAAATTACCACTTAAATGTCTACAAACACAAGCCTTCCTTTAGTTAAGGGGCCTTTGGTTTGCTGACATCTGTTCAAGTTCACATTGTGTTATAATTCAGCCTCTCTCACACCCTGTGATGATGAGAATCAGAATCATATTCATTTGTCATGTAGGTTTGCACAACCGTCAAATTTGACTCCAGTATTGTGGCTCTCTCAGTTTATTTAACATAGAATAACAACATGACAACACAACAATCTTCAGATATATACACAAGGATTGACTATATACAGGCAAAATAAGAGGTGATAAAGTGCAGTGGTGCCGAGGATATATCAGAGATGCTGTAATAGATGTTAGCAGGTTACTTACATACATGCCTGAGGTAGATGGACATGACAGATGCTCCAGTATACGTACATGTACAGTACAGTATATACAACATGGTTGGGTTTATTTGATGAGTGAGGTTGTCTGACCTACCTGGGCTTGGCTCCAGTACAGACGCTGTTTTCCTGGCAGGACTGACGCTGCCACAGCTGGATGGGTCCATTGACACAGGACTAGTGCTGTAATACAGGGGTCTGGTCACCGGCGGGGCACTGATGACTGCAAAGGAAGAGACGGTCCCAGTGTGAGATCCAATCACACTTTCATCCCGCTGTTGTTCTATGTGCTTATTTCTTGTCTGATCTATAAACAAGGCTTAAAAATTGTCTGTCAGCTTTTGGCCGTGTGTGCGACGCAGAAGGTTTTCATGGACATTGGTAGTGCAACCTTTTAAAGTAATGGACTGCGAAACACTTTTCTTCAACAAAATGTGTAATCAGATGTCATCATCAAGGATGATGTGAAGCAATATGATGGTCACTTAAAGAATACTTAACACATATTGTCATTTTGGTGCCCTACAGTGGTTTATATTTTCACCCTGCTCCACAATCTGCCCCAACCCAACCTGTGATGGCACAATAATAAATGTAAATTCAGAATGCAAAAAAAAAAACATTTTAAATAATTGGCTGAACTTCAACTAAGGAATTGCTGTTTCGTTTCTGAGCACACAAATCACACACTTTAAACACTTACAAATCCTGTCCTGTCAGCAACAGAAAGTGCTTTTTGAGCTACCTGTATGGATCGGGATCTGTCCTCCTGATGCTCCAGCCAAGAAATCTTGGCTCCAGATAGGAGAACTGTAGCTGTACACCTCCTCTTCCAGCATAGATAGGAATCTACGGCAGAAAAGCCAAAAACCATCACAACTTGACAACATGAATAAGGGACAGATTAAGTACAATCAGGGGTTGCATTAACTGAGAATGTTCCATCATTTATTTTGACTGACTCAACATTGGTAATCTTCGTTGGCTTTTTGAGGAAAAGCTGACTGATGTTCTTTGGAAATACACTGGAGGGAAACAACAAATATCGCACAGGAGAATTTATATTTAAAATTCCCATAAGGAATATAAGAAACCATCTTTGCTCAGTTAAAACCAAAGAAAGAAAGTTGAACCAGTTCATCTGGACACAACGTTTATTGGGAGAAACGTTTCATCACTCGTCTAAAGGCCCAGACACACTAAACCGCTTCTGGCCAGAAAGCAGCACTTGAACACCCCGCAAAGACCACAGCCAGCAGCCAACTAGCATGTACGTTCTGTGCCTCCGTGAGAGGAAATAACGCTCCATACCAGCAGGTGGCGGTAGTCTGTATTCGTCATTCAAAATTTGAAACCGGAAAACCCAGGACTGCGGATATACAAACCGAATATGAATAAATGTGAATAAATTGACTTTTAATCTTTCTATAACATTTTATGAAGCACGGCCCTTGTAAGCCCCTTTATTGCGCATCCGTTAAGTATTATAATGCACACATACACAAATGTAACACAAATCATATTGTGAAACATGAAAACATTTAAGACGGGTAAAAAATCAACTCTGAGGAGTCCGCGGTGGTGTAGCGGTCTAAGCATCGGCTCTGTGTCGATGCAGTTGCCCACTGGGGACTGGGGTTCGCGCTCCGGTCTCGTCAGATCCGACTATGGCCGGACTCGACGAAGCAGCGATCATTGGCAACGCTGTCTTCGGGAGGGGGGCGGAGTCGGCTTGTGTTCGTCACGTGAATGCGTCTCTGTGTGTGTCGGAAAAACAGTGGTTCGGCTTGGAGTCGCCTTGTCACGAAAGTGGCGAGGCGGTCTCCTTCGAGACTGCCGGCCGGAGAGATGCAGTTGGCGAACGCATACAGTGCGAGGGTGGGTGTTTGAATTAAAATAGGGATCGATTGGCCACTAAATTGGGAGAAAAAGGGAAAAATCAGAAATAAATTAAAAAAAAAAAAATCAACTCTGAGGGAGTCTTGATGCATGCTCAATCATCCAGGTAGGAAAATCAAAGAAGGTTGACTCAGTTCATCTGGACACAACGTTTATTGAAAGATACGTTTCATCACTCGGTGACCTCTTCAGTCTCAACTGACTGCAGGTATCCCCACCCTTATAAACAATACAGTGGCATCACGACCGAAACCAACGACCAGTTTCATATGCAAATATGGGTGTGACCATTAACTAGATTTTCAATGGTCATGTGTAGTATTCGCAGAGGATTTGGGAATGTTTGCAAGCACAGTATTGTAAGATGGCGACAGATGCATAGCGGCCAGGGAAGGGGAGAACTGCCACATTAAACAGGCCCTGGTTAAGTGTGGTTCTCTTAACTGGGCGTTTGTCAAAACCAGGAAGACACCCAAACAGTACACCAGCCAATCAAAGAGAGGAGGAAGACAACAGCTGCCTAAGTGTAAACCAGTGGTGGTTCCGTATGTGGCCGGAGTGTCAGAACAGCTGAGACGCATATTTTCCAAACACCGCGTCTCAGTTGCTTTCAAATGCCAAAACACACTGCATCAGAAATTGATCCACCCCAAGGATCGGGTCACCCAGCACAAACAGAGCAATATAGTGTACACTGTTAAGTGCCAGGAGGATTATCGTGACTTGTATGTTGGGGAAACCAAACAGATGCTGGCCAAGAGGATGGCACAACAAGAGGATGGCACTTAGATGAGTGATGAAACGTATCTGTCAGTAAATGTTGTGTCCAGATGAACCGATTCAACCTACTTTGAAACTATGAGGGAATTTTTACAACCCTGCCCGTCAAAGTGATAGATCATAATTAAGTATAGCACAACTGTTGTGTCTTCTGGGTAGAAACTAATTTCCACACACACTATAGAGATGTGCAGGCATCAGCTGTAATCTATGGCAGAAAGGGTTGTCGATTGCAACCATACAGTGCTGACTTACAGTACACTGTGGTGATACACAAATGAGGGTAGATTCACCAGGAGCTGCTGCTCCTTTAAGGCGGACATTCAGAGTGCTGACGTAGGCACTGCTTAAGAGTTTCCGGGGGGAGCCATGTTTGCAGCAGCCTAGCGGTTAGCTTGTTGCCAGGAGAGATTGTGCTGTATCGGTGTTGTTTTGTGTGCGAGTAAACGGAATTGACTCGACTCGATCTCTCCGTCTCCTCATTCCTACACTCCCACAACATATATATTTACAACAGTATACATAATTGTTGGGGTTTTTTTGCAGATGTTGACATGAGAAGTCAAAGATACAGATGACGTTTTAGCTCTTTCTAAATATGAGAATAGGATTTGGGATGTTTGGGTGCGTCGATTCAGTTAGGATAAACATGTTCACAATAGTAAAAAGGACGGCACGGTGGCGCGTTGGTTAGCGTAGTCGCTTCACAGCAAGAAGGTCCTGGGTTCGAGCCCTGGGGTTGTCCAACCTTGGGGGTCATCCCGGGTCATCCTCTGTGTGGAGTTTGCATGTTCTGCCCGTGTCTGCGTGGGTTTCCTCCGAGTGCTCGGGTTTCCTCCCACGGTCCAAAGACATGTAGGTCAGGTGAATCGGCCACACTAAATTGTCCCTAGGTGTGAATGTGTGTGTCAGCCCTGTGATGGCCCGGCAGTCTGTCCAGGGTGTCTACCCGCCTGCCACCCAATGACTGCTGGGATAGGCTCCAGCATCCCTGCAACCCTGAGAGCAGGATAAGCGGCTTGGATAATGGATGGATTGACAATAGTAAAAATTTTACCTCGTCTTTAAGTAAACACTATTCAATCCAAGTATGATTTGCAGTGAATTATTTACTTAAGGGCAATAAAAGGTGATGACATTTGACAGGGTGTAGCTAAGGAGGAGTGAAATGTCTAACACCATAGGTATCAGTGTGACGACTGTGCCATAGCAAAGCACACATCCAGCTTCTGTAGAAGACCTCTTATTAACAAGAATGAGTACCTGTGAAAACGTGATATGCAATAACTGGGTAGTAGTGTATGCATGTATGCACGAGAGGCTTTGTGCATGATTGCATAGTGACATGTAACTATATTTTTTTTCCACATGTTTGCTCGCGTCTGTGTCTCTTACTTGGGAAAGTGTGTGAGGATGAGGGTGCGTTTCTCAGGCGGTAGCTTGTCCTTCTCCTGTCTGGCCTGCTCCAGCAGCTGTTTCCTCAACACGGTGAACACCGAACGCAGAAGTGTCCGCCCGAAGATCTGGGTGGTCTCGTACCGAGGCAGACTGTCACAGAACTGAGGGACGTTGCAGTAACAGAGCCACCTGTAGGAAATAAACCACAGAAATAAGGCCTAAACGTTATACCTGTAAACAGATCAACTGCGGGATGAGAGGATATGAGTGAACAAGATAAAAGATACTCCAGTGGAATGGTGGAGCCTATCCCAGCAGTCATTGGGTGGCAGGCAGGGAAACACCCTGGACAGGCCGCCAGTTCATCACACAGCTGACACATTCACACCTAGGGACAATTTAGTACAGCCGATTCACCTGACCTACATGTCTTTGGACTGTGGGAGGAAACCCATGCAGACACGGGGAGAACATGCAAACTCCACACAGAGGATGACCTGGGATGACCCCCAAGGTTGGACAACCCCGGGGTTCGAACCCCGGACCTTCT
>NC_079228.1:13615322-13640322 GCF_029633865.1 Lampris incognitus | reverse complement strand
AGACAGACACAGAGAATATCAAGCGGTGTGAACGCATCGGTAAGCCGGCCAGCACAGGCGAGGGGCCATTTTGGGTTCAACCCCTTATTCGTCCTCCTCACCTCTTCGCTGAGGCCGCCGTCGTGCTTCATGATGCAGTCGTACATGTCCCCTCCGTCGCCCAGCTCCAGGATGAGGTAGAGTTTGGTGGCGGTGTCAATGACCTCGTAGAGGCGCACCACGTTGGGGTGCTGCACCAGCTTCATGCAGCGCACCTCCTGGAAGAGGTGGCCCCGCGCCACCGGGTCCAGCTTGGTCTTATCTATCACTTTGACCGCCACCTAGAGCAATGGCATAACGAGAGCGGTGCGTCGGTAATGATGACACCCAGCCTGCGCCACCAAACATACCTTCCATCTCGTTTGTAATAAGGACCGCGACATAAAGGAAGATTCGCCGTCTTCCAGCAAAACAGTTGACATATCGAGAGCATTTAGTAGAGCTGGAATTCAAATCTGTACTTGTTCTCTCGTTTATCTGTCATCTTTCATGCGTGTGTCTCCCTCCCCAGGCTGTTCAGTCTCCAACCGTTAACCACACGTGAAAATTATCTCTTACATAATCGTGAGCAGTCATCAGGATTTCCCATCAAGAAGCACAAGCGGAATAGATCTGGAGTGCTCAAAAACACACAGACATGACGGACAGGTGTACCTTTTCCCCGGTGAAAACATGACGGGCCAGTTTGACCACGGCGAAGTGCCCGCGCCCCAGGGTCTTGTCCAGGTCGTAGAGCCCGGCGATCTTCCCATCGTGGCAACGTTTGAGCCCCGCCATGGCCGCAGGGGACGGGGGGGGGGACGGGGGGGAGAGCTGCCTTCTGCCACCTGATCTTAGGTCAGTTTTCCATATTCTCCCAAGTGGTTGACGCCAGGACAGGGTAAAGGAGCGGTGGGGTGAGCGGGGGCACTGATCCCAGATCTGCAGAGGGCTTCTTGCCAAGGGCGCCTTGGGTATTTCGAGCGCAAGAAAGCCTCTGGGCGGCAGCTTTGCCACTAATGGCGACTCATCCAAGTGCTCAGTTATTCCAGCTGGCTTTGCTCCATCTTCTCATAATCTGAGGGGGGGAAATGAGAAAGAAATAGAGAGCGTGAGAGAGAGAGAGAGAGTGGGGTGGGGTGGGGTGGGGTGGAGCGGGGTTAAATCCACTCATTGTCATCCATGGAAATATTACCGTTCCTATGCTGTTTGAGGAAAGCACAGTGTAAACACAGCCAACGTCCGAGTGGAACCGTCCACCAGGGGCCGCTGGTGCGCCGCCGCGCAGCCCCGGTTATGAAACAACGCCCCCAGGTAGACAGCGCCTTCCTGCCCCAGGAATCTACCTGCGTGCCAAGAACACGGAGCAGCACAGACACACGAGCACACGCCAAGAACATTCCTGACGGGTGACCCTCCGTCAGGGCGTGTCCTCGTTGCCTCGGATTCACGCAGCCCACAGAGACAACAGCCAGACAGACACTGCGGTCGGGGAGTACGCCTTTCCATGTAAACCCTACGTCAATTTACCCCACCCACCACCCCAATAAATAAATAAATAAATATTCTGCCTGAAGGAGAAGGTGCTGCTGTATCTCCTACTTTACCAGCAGCTGACAGCAGTTCATCTGAAAAGTACTACTGTCTAAAAGTGCACTGCGGTGTGTTTGTGTGACTCTGCTGGAGGATTGTATTGCTATAACAGGACCCTAACATCTCTCTCTCTCTCTCTCTCTCTCTCTCTCTCTCTCTCTCTCTCTCTCTCTCTCTCTCTCTCTCTCTCTCTGCCCCTCTATCTTTGTCTCTTTCACGCTCTCTCACACGTAGGCAAGCAACATTTTATTTATATAACTTTTAACAACATAAAGTCACAAAGTGCTTTACACTCTGTACACAAAATATGAATAAATACATAAAATAAATAGAGAGAGAGAGAGAGAGAGAGAGAGAGAGAGAGAGAGAGAGAGAGAGAGAGAGAGAGGACACGCTCCCAGTATTGACACTGTACTGGGTGCTGCTGTGTCAAAATAAAGGACAAAAATCGAAGGGAACACAGACACCCAACAAACACAGGCGCGCAAATAGATACATACACACAATTACATGTATGCACGAACATAAATGTGCACACACAACAAATGTGCACACACACACACAAACACAAATAAATACATACAAATGTACGAACATACATGTGCACACACAACAAATGTGCACACACACAAACACAAATAAATACATACAATTTCATGTATGCATGAACATAAATGTGCACACACAACAAATGTGCACACACACACAAACACAAATAAATACATACAATTACATGTATGCACGAACATACATGTGCACACACAACAAATGTGCACACACACACAAACACAAATAAATACATACAATTTCATGTATGCATGAACATAAATGTGTGCGCGCGCGCGCGCACACACACACACACACACACACACACACACACACAGACACCTGTGGGCCACCTGACAGAGCAGGTTAGCTGAGATCAAAGCAGGCTGACCTTTGCTATTGTGGCTGTGGTGATCCGGGTCAGACCGGGTCTGTGGGTCTGAGAGCTGCCAGGCTAATAAGATTAGCCCACAATTCAAATGAACGATCTGACAAATCTCAGTGCGCTGCCAATCACTGTAACATGGGCACTAATTCCGTTTCAAGTGAGTGTGTGTGTGTGTGTGTGTGTGTGTGTGTGTGTGTGTGTGTGTGTGTGTGTGTGTGTGTGTGTGTGACGTCTTTTATAACTGCGCTGAATGGGGATGATGGGATGAGAAGATTTCCCTCCTGTAACATTGTGAATACGTCCCTGTGTGACTGACAACAGTTTGACAACCAGCACAATAAGCCTGTCAACTCTGAAATCTTTCTGAAGTGACGCCTTAATACACAACACACAAATGAACAATCACACACAAGGTCAAGGGCCAGTCTAATAGCTCATATCTTACATGACAGGTTACGTGTAAAGGTGCTTATCAAGGACTTATCAGCACACTGGTAATCAAGTTCAGTGACTGAGTAACATTTGACGTTCACTGGGCCCTAATAAACCCGCTTCTCATCAACACTTGACACTATTACACACTGCTACGAGTTTTCAAAGCTATTGTAAGAGACACAAAACACACACACACACACACACACACACACACACTGTGTAGCTTCACTAATTGACCAGCTTTACTCTGCAGCAGTGGCTGCATGCAGCCCATTTTGGAAAGAACGAGAGAAAAAACGAAAACAAAATTGAAACCTATTACTGCACTGGCCCTGCAGCCCATATGGGACACCCAACTGTTAACATATTGTCGATACACACACACACACACACACACACAAACACACACACACACACACACACACACACACACACACACACACACACACACACACACACACTGACTGAACAGGCTTGTGACATGCGCCGTGAGGCTGGCCGTCACGGCAACACTACCTGTTCTAAACTCGCTGTTAGCGGGCAGACGTGACGGCACACTTCACGGGCCCCACGGTGCGCGCGGGCCCCACGATGCGCACGGACGCGCTCCCGTTTCGTACTCACCGTGCCGGCGAGCCGCCGCGCGAACCAGCGCCGAACGTCCTGCCCGACTCCGTGCGATCCGCTGCTGCCCCGCCGGGATGAACAGAACGGGCCGGACCGACTACTCTTCCACCTCCGGCCGAGCTGAAGACACGCTGCGATTCAGGTGTGCCGGGTCTGGAACCGGGACGGTCAGGCGGTCTCTCTATCGCACCAGAGCGAGTCTGTCACATCGCCAACTCTCTCTCTCTCTCTCGCGCTCGCTCTCCTGACTGCGCATACTTGCAACTGTCCCATTCATGCCTGACGTCACGCCTACGTAGTCAAGAAAGCGTGTCTATTAAAAACTATAAAAATAATAAGCAGTACTAAATACCAACGCTTCTACTGTTCGTTACTATTCACTGCCCCCCCCACTACTGCGACTAGTATTAATACCACGAATTATCATAACACCACTAACACTCATAATAATGATGATAAGTTAACGTATGCACGAAACCATATTGATGTCCCACTCTGGACGTAAACACTCCCACATTTACAATCTCCCAGATTCCGTCAGCAACGGACCGATACCCCCCCCCCCCATTTAACTTTAGCTCGCATTGCACACTCAATTCTATATTGCATGGCACTTAGTTTGTCACCTATCCCCTCCCACATTCCTGCGCAGCAAATGGGAATGTATAGTATCGGCAGCAGGCTGCGTGTGTGTGTGTGTGTGGGGGGGGGGGGGGGGGGACTTAGTGTGTTGGCGTTTGCTGTGTGCTGCTTGTTGCCTGTTCTTTTGTAAAGAACCAGCTGGGTAATGTTCAGCTGGCTGTTATGTAATATTTGCAAGCTCCTCTCCGACATGTCAAGTGGAACCTGTTTGGCCATTAAGGGATTAATGCGCCACATGTCCCGATGCTACATGGGCTTGAGTCAACCAGGAAACAGTCGTTCGTCGTTGCATGTCTTCAAAAATGTGCATGCACGTTTATCTCCTTTTCCGTCAAGTGAAATCAGCAGTGATCGGCGCACAAATGCGCAGCCTCCCATGAACTGAGAATGCACAATACAGGCCTTCCGGATCCTGACTTCTTCGGTGGTGGTCCAAGTCTCACCCTCGTATCTTGTTAACGCGCCACAGATGTGCGGCCGTGGAGTTTAAAACGTAATTCTTAAAAGCTTCGGTGGGCTTTCTCCTTCAAACGTCACACACGCATGGGAGGTCGACTCCACTTTTGGTATGTGGCGCCATCTGCTGGGCGAGACGAGGATCTCAAAAGCTGACCTGACCCATCCTGCCCCCCCCCCCCCCATCTTCCCAGCATCCCTCATTCAGTTCCTTTCAAATTTACTTCATTTAAATTCACTTTACACGATAACTGCAGTTACAATTTTGGCCAGCTGTGAGCCATGCAGTTTATACAGGATTTTTTTTTCATGTGGCAGTAGGAAAAAAAATCTCTTCAGATATTCCGAAGTAAAAGCTTACCCCCCCCCCCACTCTTGCAGGGTTTATGTTGATAGTCCAGTTGGATCTTAAGTTTATCATTTTTAGATTCAATTTAGTTTTATAGTACGCTTCTCAAGATGGGAGACAGCAATTGTAAAATCCACTGATGATCCATGTCAGAAAATTGACATCTACTACGAAAAGCAAGTTTCAAATCAAACAACGAATCCAAATACATACTTTGCTCGGTAAATATAATGATCAGACACAAATTTTCTGCTTGTGAAGTTCATCATCTGAACCAGTCGAAAACAAATGGTAAAAAAAAGGACAGGTGGACATGACGAATAACTCAAAAGAGGGTTTTATTGGTGGGAAGAAATCACTTTTTTGCCGCCTCCTTCTGAAGCTTCTTCACTTCATGCTTGATGATCTTGTTCCTCTGTAGAAATGTAAAAAAAAGAAAGAAAAAAGTTTTGTACTGAACAGTGGCATGCTGATAAAACAGCATAATAATGCTAGATATGGCAAGATGGACTAAAATTCTAATAAGAGGTAACAGCTTATCAATCTTTGTCTAAAACTTACCACTCTCTTGGCCTTCATCACCTTGTAGCGATCAAAATCACTCATTTTCGCCCTCTGTAAAGAAATCAGATTATTAGGAGAGCTACTTTGTCTCAGGTTCGGCAATACAACACACAGTGCCCCTCCTTGGGCCAGCAACTACTCTGTATCTTGCTCAAGGACACTTCAGAGAGGGAAACGCTTACTGATATGTGGGTTTTAAATCTAAGGTTCACTGGTTGAGGGAAAGGGTCTCCACTACCCACACAGGCTGTCCAAATTATTTACTCAGATGGCCCTCTGGCCTGGGCCTCCCACTTGCCAATCCTCAACCATGACCCTGTCTACACCACCTTGGCTTTGATGACCTATTGTGCTGAAGATCTTTAATACACTCGCAGCCTGACAGAAGTATTGGAACTGCAGAACAGTTTGCTCACAATTTCCTATTAAATCTAGCTAGGATAAAACAGGGTACAAGATAATATGTGATAGATAGGTTGGCTACTCAATGCTAAACAATTAAATGACTCAAGACTAAGCGCTGAGGGGGATATCACACTACACCAAAGCTACAATGTAGATAATATTGGATTAGCATTGGGCCTCAAAGTGCTGATGCGCTGTAATTGACAGGAGTCACAAAAGTGCTTGAAGCAACCAGTTACTGTCTTGATGCATGCTCAATAATCAATCAATCAATCAAGCTGCATTTTATATAGCGCTTTTCTAGCTGCAACAGCCACTCAAAGCGCTTTACAATTAAATAATTCACACAAACACACTTATACATGGATGGCATGTCAACTATGCAAGGTGTGAGGAGTTAATCCAGTTAGGAACAATCCAGGTAAGGACACCACAGAAAGGTGAATCAATTCATCTGGACACAACGTTTATCCATTTCCCTCATCTAAGGGACTTCTTCAGTCTCAGCTCTGCAGGTATCCCCACACTTACAAACAACACAGTGGCATAACAACCGATCCAACGATGGCTTCATATACAAATTGCGATGACCATTAACTAGAATTACAATGGCCATGTGTAATATTCAGAGGATTGGGGAATAAGTGAAATCACAGCATTGTAAGATGGCGACAGATGTACTCTTAGCAACCCCCCCCCATCGTTGTTCCCTCTTCACATAGATGGCCGCTTTGACTCCCTGTTCAAACCAGCATTCCTCCCTATCAAGGATGTGTACATCGTCATCCTTGAAAGAGTGGCCATCTGGGTCCGCGGTGGCGTAGCGGTCTAAGCATCGGCTTGGTGTCGATGCAGTTGCCCACTGGGGACTGGGGTTCGCACCCCGGTCTCGTCAGATCCGACTATGGCCGGACTCGATGAAGCAGCAATCATTGGCAACGCTGTCTTCGGGAGGGGGGCGGAGTCGGCTTGTGTTCGTCATGTGAATGCGTCTCTGTGTGTGTCGGAAAAACAGTGGTTCGGCTTGGATTCGCCTTGTCACGAAAGTGGGGAGGCGTCTCCTTCGAGACTGCCGGCCGGAGAGATGCAGTTGGCGAACGCATGCAATACGAGGGTGGGTGTTTGAATTAAAATAGGGATCAATTGGCCACTAAATTGGGAGAAAAAAGGGAAAAATCAGAAATAAATCATTTAAAAAAAAAAAGAAAGAGTGGCCATCTTACAATACTGTGATCGCCAACTATTCCCCAACCCTCTGGGAATAGTACTCATGGTCATTGAAACTCTAGTCAATGGTCACAGCAATTTGCATATGAAACCAATCATTGGTTCGGCTGTGATGTTTATAAGAATGGGGATACCCACAGCTAGTTGAGACTGAAGAACTCACTTATGAGTGATGAAATGGTTCTCCCAATAAACGTTGTGTCCAGATAACTGATTCAACTTTCTGTGACAACCAGTTACCGCTGTAAAACCCTGAAGAAAGCCCTACCCTATGTGTTGGATGTGACTGTCATGATGGTTCTTGAATACTTAGGGTACTATGGTTTGTAATGATCATAGCCTCTTCGCACATTCTTCCTACCTGTGTATGTCATTATCTACATGCATACATTATTATTTGTTTGGGAGCAAACATGGCATCACTCACACCCAACCCAAAACAATTCTTGGAATGCAGATAAACAAAAACACAAACAGCCCTTACCTTCTTTCTGGCCTCGATCTTCTTGGCCCAGCTGCTTTGTTCCCACTTCTCATTTACTTGGGCCTTCTCCCAAGCCTTCCTCACAAACTTCTGACGGGTACTGATGACCAATATGTAAGTCATTAGGTATTGATATGTACAAAAAATGGCTATGCCAAAAGACTTTAAAAAAAATCAAACAAGGGTGGTGTATTAACTAAACTTGATGTTTGTTGCCTGAAGCATTCACACAACTCAAAATTAAATCAAAATTAAATTCTCAAGTCTCTAATGAGATTAAGACAATACAAAAATCATTACAATTTCATTTAGCAGACACTTCTATCCAAAGCGATGTACATCTGAGAGGTAGTTGGCTTGTATAGCATTAGGAGTCTAAGCCATGGACAAATTTTTTATAGCAGTGATTAGTATTCATATTTCTAAATGTAATTGCATAGCGATTGCTATCTTCGTACCACCACCATGACCCAATTTTTTAAAAATAAATAAATAGTAATCACCAAATGCAGCTTTCAGTCACATTGTTAAAAAAGTTAACCTGATGCTGAGTTAATGCAGGACCTGACTATGAACACTTTCAACACAGATGTGTGCAAACAAGAATTTCAATCTGGGGACCTGTAAATACAGACTTTCCTCCTTTTATTACACTATTTAGAATACATATGCTGTCATTGATCACCGTTTGTTGGTCTTTGCTTGGTTTGATTAATTGAAAGATCTAGTTTCATCCTTCTTCATTTTTTATATACATTAATTTACATGTTATTTAATGTGTTCTAGAAATTCATAGTCTATTTTTGCGTTCATAAATATGTTTTCTCTAACTGACAAATACAATATTTATATCCATCTAGCGATGTTCACGCTCTTCTAAAGGTGCCTGGGCCATTACCGGCTGTTAGTCAAAGCAACCCCTCTGCACACAGTCTTTATGACCCATTTGGATATTTTGGTAGACTATTCAAAAAGACTAAATAAGAAACATCACTATGGAAATTAAGATAGCCACATAAGAGAATGCTGACCTTACTGATGCAGCTATGGGTAGGGGTAAGACAATATGCTATACATATTAGTCCGTTGTAAAGCTCACCCCGAAGAGTTCCTTGAAAACTTGATGCTTAAGCTATGCACAGCAGTTTTTTTGGCTTGAGAGGAATCTCTATTTGAGGAGCACAATTAATCTGCAAATGTATTAAATTAGTCCTACTTGTTACTCGTGGCTTTATTATAGTCTTAATTGTCCAAACGTTAGCGGGCTAACAGGCAGCTCTCACTCACCTGTGTGGTACTTTGATTACATAGTCAGTGAGCTGCATACACTTAAAAGGCATGGCTTGCCTCCTCACGCCTGTGCAGGGACCATCAACCAGAGCCTGAAAAACACAGACGGCATAATAACACAACATAAGTTGGAAGTCCAACAGGCTTTCAAATTCGGGACCACTGTACACTGTCAGATCAGACTCTCACTGACCCTGTTTTGGTCGATGACATCTACGATGGCCACCAGCTTGCCGGCGTGGGGTCCGAAGGAGACGTAGGCGACGCGGCCTATCTCGACGTAGCGTTTGAACACCTGGAAAGAGAACAAGTGTCAGGTAAAATAGGGTTTAAGTTTCAATCGGTGTGGTGCCGTCAATGATCGTCAACAGCTTTAGCTTCCCATGAGACTGTTGGAGCGGACCACAGGTTAAGTTAGCGGGAAGTTAGCACTATCTGGCTAACGCTAGCTGTTAAGTATGTTGTTACCCGAGTTAGCTTGCGGGCTAAGGACAGGACACAGTTCGACTGTCAAGACTTTCTAAACGGGCGCCTTCTACCAGATACATATGTGAACATATACACGTTTCGACAAAGAACTTGGCCTTGGACAAACAGAATGGGGTCTTTCTTTCTGTAGGCCTTCACTACCAGGCGGACCACGTTGTACAACTGCCCATACCCGACATCTCACATGAAACATTAAGTCTTCGGATCGGCGTAATAAACCTCCAAACTCACATCAGGTCAGCTTTAGTATCATTAGTAATACAAATACGTGTCGTAATTGCATAGCGATGGGTTAATCAAGACGCAAATTCATTTTATATTTGCTTCGTCTTCGCGGTGAGCTCACCATGATGGCAGTCCGCGACAGAAAGGACGTTACCACGTCCGCTCGACGTAAACACCACTTCCGCTCACTCACTGCGCATGCGCATACAGGCGACACTTCGCTGAAACTACTAGCAGTAATAATAAGTATAAGGTGTAAGTAATAAGGTATTGTTGTCTACACATTCGGTATACCGCCCTTGTCTTAGGGGTAATTAATGACCCGCCTTCGTTAAACCGCTAAATTAAAGCAACCTCATTTAATTTTAAACCCCAAATATATTTTGCACGAAGAAACAGCCTGTCATTCGTCACAAACTTTGCGACTATCTGGGTTTTCCCTCTTCACAGTGCAGAAAGACTGCATTTAATCAGTGGACACCACTCATTTTCTAGGGTCAAGCATGACCCAAACATGTCTCAGGGTTAAAAATGACCCTAAGACAACCTTACTACCCTAGTGGTGTACAGCTTTCATGGAAATATGAACAAAAACAATGTTTCACCTTTTCTAATGTTGGGGCCACCCTCGGAAAAAGTCATCAAATTTCAGGTTTAAAAAAGATAGTTTACCAGATCCAAAAACCTGTTTATAAACCTTCCGGGTCAAACATGACCCTAAGACAATCTTAGTACCCTGTTGGTGTACAGCGCTCATGGAAATATGAACAAAAACAATGTTTCACTTTTTCTAATGTTGGGGGTCACTCTCGGAAAAGGCATCACATTTCAGGTTGACAAAAGTCATTTAGAGTCTTTTCTCTGCTGTTAAACACTGTTATGGGCCTATTTGACCTGGAAGACAACAGAAGGGTTAATTATATGCGAAGGGGAAAAAATCTCATGTAAGCATACTACAACACACAAAAAGAATTAGGGTGAATTTGAATAGAATAGGAGAATGAATTTCTTCGTCAAGCTCTCGTGACATGATGTTAAGATGTAAAGAGACAAATTTTAAAGTTATATTGACACGTCAAATTGGTAATTTATAGGATAATTTCAAGAATCGGGCTCACATTTAAACGTGTGGCTTATGATTTGTTTCCATTTCATTTTCCTTAAAGGTTTCTTTCTTCATTGCACAGAGTGTGTATTCTAAACACACTTTAGAAAGCACCACATGAAGCCCTGTTGATGACAACATTATGAAATATCCTCAAATTTTACAGCCAGGATGTGGGTAAAACTACAGGCCTTAAGGCAACATCCACGTTTATCACAGATCTTGTGATTTTTTAAATAATTTATTATTGTGATATTTAGCCATATCACCCAAAATATAACCACAAGAGACCCTTCTTTCTGTATCTTGTGTTAACAACAGTTCAGTTGTTTTTGGGAGGGTACATTTGATTGCTTAAGGTCTACTACCACTACTACTACTACTTTCGGCTGCTCCCGTTTGGGGTTGCCACAGTGGATCATCCGTTTCCATTTCTTCTTGTCCTCTGCATCTTCCTCTGTCACACCAGCCACCTGCATGTCCTCCCTCACCTCATCCAGAAACCTCCTCTTTGGCCTTCTTCCATCCATCCATCCATTATCTGAACCGCTTATCCTGTGCTGTCGGGTTCGCGGAGATGTTGGAGCCTATCCCAGCAGTCACTGGGCGGTAGGCGGGGAGACACCATGGACAGCCTGTGAGGCTACCACACAGGGCTCACACACACATTCATACCTAGGGACAATTTAGTATGGCCAGTTCACCTGACCTACATGTCTTTGGACTTTGAGAGGAAACCGGAGCACGCAGAGGAAACCCACACAGACACGGGGAGAACATGCAAACTCCACACAGAGGACGACCCGGGACGACCCCCAAGGTTGGACTACCCCGGGGCTCGAACCCAGGGCCTTCTTGCTGTGAGGCGACTGTGCTAACCACTGTGCTATCGTGCCGCCTGGCCTTCCTCTTTAGGTCTAAATTTCTATTAAAAAAAAAAAGCCAGACAGAAAACTAATCTTTTCCTTGTGAGGAATTCTAATCAGAATTCCTAATCAGAGTTAACCATTCCTCTTTGTTTTTGCCAGCGCCTCTTATGATCAGTATGCATAAAATGGTTGGTTGTGAAACAACTGTCACCCTCAGCTTTATTTTGCTCTTGAATTGTTGTTTTGTTTTTGTTTTTTACACCAGGAAAAGAACAGAAAATACATTCATGTTAAAATCAAACCCAACCTTAAGTAGTTAAAAAGTTAAATAGATTTAGTTTAATTATTTACAGTTGGACAAAAAGTAGTATTTAAATAAATATACATGCAGAGCCCCATGTCACCCTTAGTAAATGGGACAGGAGCCAAACATCATCACAGCTAGCTGGGATCAGGCAACACAGGCAGCAACATTGATCTACTTGACACCAAAAACTTAGAATATCTACTACTACTACTACTACCACTACTACTACTTTCGGCTACTCCCATTAGGGGGCGCCACAGCAGATCATCCGTTTCCATTTCTCCCTGTCCTCTGCATCTTCCTCTGTCACACCAGCCACCTGCATGTCCTCCCTCACCACATCCATAAACCTCCTCTTTGGTCTTCCTCTTTTCCCCTTCCCTGGCAGCTCCATATTCAGCATCCTTCTCCCAGTATACCCAGCATCTCTCCTCCACACGTGTCCAAACCATCTCAATCTCGCCTCTCTTGCTTTGTCTCCAAACCGTCCAACCTGAGCTGTCCCTCTAATATACTCGTTCCTAATCTAAAAACTTAGAATGACATAATCAGTTAAATTTCCCATTTCCCCCCATTGTTGACTGTCCCTGTGATTCTGCACCATGATTCAGTAGGAATATAGGTGGAGTCCTCATTTTGCCGTTTCGTTGAGTTGTTTCTCCACTGCAGGCCACTGGATGGTGGCATCACCATAACTATCATCACTAAACCTCCACAGCTCCTGTGACTGTGGGCTCATCTTGCTGAAATCCCTACCAGGCGGTAAGCACTGTAGCTATAAAGCCATTTCCTGTTAAAACCCATTTTAAATATCTAATGACAATCTTGTAAGGTATGTTGTCACGTGAATGCTATCTATCTATCTATCTATCTATCTATCTATCTATCTATCTATCTATCTATCTATCTATCTATCTATCTATCTATCTATGTATCTATCTATCTATCTATCTATCTATCTATCTATCTATCTATCTATTTATTTATTTATTTATTTATAACACCCCCCCCTTTTCTCTACAATTGTACTTGGCCAATTACCCCGCTCTTCTGAGCCGTCCCCGGTCGCTGCTCCACCCCCTCTGCCTATCCGGGGAGGGCAGCAGACTACCACACGCCTCCTCCGATACACGTGGAGTCGCCCGCCGCTTCTTTTCACCTGACGGTGAGGAGTTTCACCAGGGGGATGTAGCACGTGGGAGGATCATGCTATTCCCCCCAGCCCCCCCCCAAAGAGGCGCCCCGACCGACCAGGGGATGCGCTAGTGCAGCGACCAGGACACATACCCACATCCGGCCTCCCACCCGCAGACACGGCCAATTGTGTCTGGAGAGACGCCCGACCAAGCCGGAGGTAACTCGGGGACTTGAACCCCCGTGTTGGTAGGCAACGGACTAGACCACCACGCCACCCGGACACGCACGTGAATGCACGTTAAATGTGCCGCACGCAGCTACAAACAAAGCAAAATCTCCAAAATAAACACTGCGGCTGTTTTGCTGTTACGTGGCAGCACCGAGTCTGTTGTCACCTTTACCTCCGTCAGGCCCAACAACTCCTTCCATTCTGAACAAAGACAGGAAGCACGCTGCCTTCCACATCCTGCAGGAGCCGCTTCCTGTCCTTATAGTGCAACCTGGGAAAATCGGAGAGCAACAAATGAATCAGACCTGCCGCCGGATCTGTCGGCAGACTTGCTGCTTACGCCACGTTTCACCTTGGGCTGTAAGGTGTGAACCCGAGAGCAGGCCAGAGGTCTGCACGCGGACTGGCCTTTTCAAGATCTGCACGTATACCTACATGCCACGTGCACCTGCATTTACTTGTCCATCTTTGCCCGTTTGTGCGCCTTGTGTTTGCTCCTCGTGGATCCAGCTCTGACTCAGACGTCCGGGAGAGGGGGGGGGGAGGTCAAACGGAGGGTCAGGCTTTGGGAAAGCTTTAATGTCTGGTGACTGAGAGGAAACGCTGTTTATTTTGAGATTCTACGTCACGGAGTCTTTGTCCGGCCCGTCCGTACCCGTCACGCCGACAACACGTTTGTTTTCAGGGCCTCTGTTTTCGTGGCCAAATGTTACCAGTGAGGGAAATCCTGCTTGACCCCCGGCCAACTCCACTCAAAACACTGGCACTGGGTGACGTGGACGGGAGGGAACGTTACAGTTTTCCTGAACCCTTATGTAGTCCGCGGCGCTAATCTCCGTTTGAGCAGGCGGCCCCGAGGTGCCTCGTGGAAACACAACAGCTTAGCCTGGCGACCAGCGCATGCTTGTAATTCTTCAGCGCCCTTGTTATTTATTCTTATTTACTCTTTATTCATTTTCCATCCATCCGTTATCCGAGCCGCTCATCCCAATCGGGGCCGCGGGGATGCTGCAGCCTATCCCAGCAGTCACTGGGTGGCAGGCGGGGAGACACCCTGGACAGGCCGCCGGGCCATCACACGGGGCCATATTCTGTACTTCCCTGCTCATTTCCAACTGACTACTATATTAGTCCTTTAACTTTTTTTCCACTACTCATCTTCTTTATTTATTTATTCATTATTTAGTTATTATTGTTATATTTATTTATTGTTTATATTGTTTGTTTGTTTGTTTATTTGTCGTCATCTTTATTTATTTTATTATTTACTATTGTTATTATATTATAGGATATACTATATTGTATTATTGGCGGCACGGTGGCTCAGTGGTTAGCACGGTCGCCACACAGCAAGAAGGTCCTGGGTTCGAGCTCCGGGGTAGTCCAACCTTGGGGGGGGGGTCCCGGGTCGTCCTGTGTGGAGTTTGCATGTTGTCTGTGTGGGTTTCCTCCGGGGGCTCCAGTGTGCCCCCACAGTCCAAAGACATGTAGGTCAGGTGAATTGTCCCTAGGTGTGAATGTGTGTGTGTGTGTGTGTGTGTGTGTGTGTGTGTGTGTGTGTGTGGGCCCTGTGATGGCCCGGCGGCCTGTCCGGGGTGTCTCTCCGCCTGCCACCCAATGACTGCTGGGATAGGCTCCAGCTTCCCTCAGAGCAGGATAAGCGGTTCGGATAATGGATGGATATTATATTATTATGTTATTTATTATTTATTTATGTAGTGTTTCCGTTGTCTGTTTTTATTGTTTTACTACAGTGTCAAGCACTTTGAGATTGTCTCAGACAATGAAAGGTGCTATACAAATAAATGACTATTATTATTATCATTATTATTATACAAAATTCCTTTAACTTCATGCCATAATACAACATAATAACCGGGCGGGTCCATTCCTTGGGCCTGGGGCTAGAAGGAGGTAGAGGTCTGTTTGATGGATAGTGCCTTTTTTAGGATATGAGATCTTCTGTAGTTCTGGTATTCTGATGTTACCCGGCGGGATCCGTTGGGTGTATTTCTCCATCCCTTTTTTTACAAGTCCCAGGGCTCCTATCACTACTGGTGCTGTTGTGGTTTTCATTCCCCACATTCGTTCAGTCTCCATTTCAAGGTCTTTATATTTGGACAGTTTTTCAGTTGCTTTTACTGAGGTGCTCCTTTCAGTCGGGATGGACCTGTCGATGAGTAGCCAGCTTTTTTTTTGTTTGTTTGTTCTTGATGAGGATGTCTGGTCTGTTGGCCTTTATCTCACGATCTGTCTGTACTGGCAGGTCCCATAAGATGTGATGTCGTCTTTTTCTGTTACATTTTTCACATAAGAAAAACGGTACGAGCACGAGCTTGGGGCTTGTGCTCGTACCATTTTTCTTTTGTGTTATTATTCTTATTTATCTAATGTCAGTGTTTCACTCTTGCATACAGGCACTCACAGAAATGAAAGCACAGTCACAGACGACTGCACAGACACACACACACGCACAAATTAAAGTTGTTTCATGATATCCAAACTGATGTTACCACTGAGCGAAGCTCATTTGACAAATCATGTCTGATCTGCTGTGGGCTGTGGCAGGTGGAGCGCCCTATGGCAGGTGGAGCGCCCTGTGGCAGGTGGAGCGCCCTGTGGCAAGCAGAGTGCCCTGTGGCAGGCGAAGCACCCTGTGGCAGGTGAAGCGCCCTATGGCAGGCGGAGCGCCCTGTGGCAGGCGAAGCGCCCTGTGGCAAGCAGAGTGCCCTGTGGCAGGTGAAGCGCCCTATGGCAGGCGGAGCACCCTGTGGCAGGCGAAGCGCCCTGTGGCAAGCAGAGTGCCCTGTGGCAGGTGAAGCGCCCTATGGCAGGCGGAGCACCCTGTGGCAGGCGGAGCGCCCTGTGATAGGCGGAGCGCCCTGTGGCAGGCGAAGCGCCCTGTGGCAAGCGGAGCGCCCTGTGGCAGGTGAAGCGCCCTGTGGCAGGCGGAGCGCCCTATGGCAGGCGGAGCGCCCTGTGGCAGGCGGAGCACCCTGTGGCAGGCGGAGCGCCCTGTGATAGGCGGAGCGCCCTGTGGCAGGTGGAGCGCCCTGTGGCAGGCGGAGCGCCCTGTGGCAGGCGGAGCGCCCTGTGGCAGGTGGAGCGCCCTGTGGCAGGTGGAGCGCCCTGTGGCAAGCAGAGTGCCCTGTGGCAGGCGAAGCACCCTGTGGCAGGTGAAGCGCCCTATGGCAGGCGGAGCGCCCTGTGGCAGGCGAAGCGCCCTGTGGCAAGCAGAGTGCCCTGTGGCAGGTGAAGCGCCCTATGGCAGGCGGAGCACCCTGTGGCAGGCGAAGCGCCCTGTGGCAAGCAGAGTGCCCTGTGGCAGGTGAAGCGCCCTATGGCAGGCGGAGCACCCTGTGGCAGGCGGAGCGCCCTGTGATAGGCGGAGCGCCCTGTGGCAGGCGAAGCGCCCTGTGGCAAGCGGAGCGCCCTGTGGCAGGTGAAGCGCCCTGTGGCAGGCGGAGCGCCCTATGGCAGGCGGAGCGCCCTGTGGCAGGCGGAGCACCCTGTGGCAGGCGGAGCGCCCTGTGATAGGCGGAGCGCCCTGTGGCAGGTGGAGCGCCCTGTGGCAGGCGGAGCGCCCTATGGCAGGCGGAGCGCCCTGTGGCAGGCGGAGCGCCCTGTGGCAGGCGGAGCGCCCTGTGATAGGCGGAGTGCCCTGTGGCAGGCAGAGCGCCCTGTGGCAGGCGGAGCGCCCTGTGGCAGGCGGAGCGCCCTGTGGCAGGTGAAGCGCCCTATGGCAGGCGGAGCGCCCTATGGCAGGCGGAGCGCCCTATGGCAGGTGGAGCGCCCTGTGGCAGGTGGAGCGCCCTGTCATTGTGCTTACTTAGCAGGCTACGTTAAGTGGCTCTGCTGTGATCACGTACACAGTTTCCTCTTCACGTGTCTCATACCAGTATAGGTGCATCACCGATACCCCACAAGGCAATACATAACCCCTACACCTCCACAACTGCTTCTCTTCTGAGGACGCCAGCCATCCAATACCCTGCTCATGAAAACCTTGTAGTCCTTCAAATTGTGTTAGATCGCAGGACTGCTTGCGGGGCCACTACAGATCCCATTGTGCCGTCTACCTTGAGCGCCCCCCCCCCCCCCGGTAGCACTTGCAGCCCTCAGGATAAGCTCTTCCCGGTATGTGCCGATCCCGGCTGCTGACCCTCAGCGAGAGAAAGAGCACCCAAACAACAGTTTGTGTGTAAACACCGTGACGACGGAGCCGAGACCACTGGGCTTGCTCTGTGGTTGTTTTAAGGAAAAGTAGAAGCAAGGTGGAGTTATTTGCTTCTGGAACGAGCTGAAGCTGGAGCTGAAGCTGGCTACCGCTGACTGCAGGCATCCAGCAGCGTCAACGGAGATCCAGTGAATGTTCCAAACATTGTGAAAGTTGTAATGAATGCGTATGTGTGTGTGGGGGGTGTCCACGCATGTGTATCTGCATGGTTTGTGTGTGTGTGTGTGTGTGTCTGTCTGTTCTGTTTGTAGATCAGTATATGGCTGTTGATCCAGGCTTCTAGACAGTCCCGAGCCCGGCAGCCATGTAGGAAGGAGTTGGGAGCATCCGATATGGCCCACCGCCACCGGACCGCTACTTTCCATACCGCCGTTCAGCATGGCTAGCTCTGAATGGACGACTCAGCGAGCCCTGACAGACACTTTTATACTGCCGCCCCGCAACAAAGCAAGAAAAAGCAACACAATGTTCCCCCTCGTACTGCGTGAATGGCGTCAGGCCCACCCCTCTCCTCAGAATCTGCTGGTTCTCCCACTCCCCTAATGAAGATGGCCTCATGTTCAGACCCTCCATACAACGGCCCATGCAACGTGTCTGTATGGAGGCCTGTTTGTGTGTACGTGTGTCTGTTGTGTGTCTGTGGGCACAAATGCGTTTGGTTGTGTGTGCATGTGTGTGTGTGTGTTTGTGTGCATGTGTGTGTGCATGTGCGTGTGTGTTTGTGTGTGTGCATGTGTGTGCGTAAATGTGTGTATGTGTGTTTGTGTGTTTGTGTGTGTGTGTGTGTGTTTGTGTGTGTATGTATGTGTGCGCGCGTGTGTGTGTATGTGTGTGTTCTCCTGGAATGATAATTTTGTGTGTTTCAGGCTGTGTTAACATGCTGCTCTCAGGCTCGTTGTCCTGAACAGTTAAGAGAGAGGATGATGATGATGACGAGGATGATGATGATGAAGTGAGCTTCCAGCACGGGATGCTTTTACACAGTCATTGTTGGTCCGCCGTGTCACTAAGACCCGTTTTCTTCACATCAGTGGGAAGAACACCGAGTCTGGGAAGAACGCTGAGGCTGACAAGAACGTGAGAGAGACCCGCACTAAAAGTATCAGTGAAAGAGACCCACACTAAAAGTATCAGTGAGACAGACCCGCACTAAAAGTATCAATGAGAGAGACCCGCACTAAAAGTATCAATGAGACAGACCCACACTAAAAGTATCAATGAGACAGACCCGCAATGAAATTATCAGTGAGAGAGACCCGCACTAAAAGCATCACTGAGACAGACCCATACTAAAAGTATCAGTGAGACACCCGCACTAAAAGTATCAGTGAGACAGACCCACACTAAAAGTATCAGTGAGACAGACCCACACTAAAAGTATTAGTGAGACACCCGCACTAAAAGTATCAGTGAGACAGACCCACACTAAAAGTACTAGTGAGACACCCGCACTAAAAGTATCAGAGACAGACCCACACTAAAAGCATCAGTGAGAGAGACCCACACTAAAAGTATCATTGAGACAGACCCACACTAAAAGTATCATTGAGACAGACCCACACTAAAAGTATCAGTGAGACAGACCCGCACTAAAAGTATCAATGAGAGAGACCTGTACTGAAAGTATAGGTGAGACACACCCGCTCTGAAAGTATCAGTGAGACAGACCTGCACTAAAAGTATCAGTGAGACAGACCCATAATAAAAGTATCAGTGAGACACCCTCTCTTGCTTTGTCTCCAAACCGTCCAACCTGAGCGGTTCCTAATCCTGTCCTTCTTCGTTACTCCCAGTGAAAAATCTTAGCATCTTCAACTCTGCCACCTCCAGCTCCGCCTCCTGTCTTTTCGTCAGTGCCACTGTCTCCAAACCATATAACATAGCTGGTCTCACTACCATCTTGTAAACCTTCCCTTTAACTCTTGTTGGTACCCTTCTGTTACAAATCACTCCTGACACACTTCTCCACCCACTCCACCCTGCCTGCACTCTCTTTTTCACCTCTCTACTGCACTCCCCGTTGCTTTGGACAGTTGACCCCAAGTATTTAAACTCATACGCCTTCGTCACCTCCACTCCTTGCATCCTGACCATTCCACTGTCCTCCCTCTCATTCACGCATAGGTATTCCATCTTGCTCCTGCTGACTTTTATTCCTCTTCTCTCCAGTGCATACCTCCACCTCTCCAGGCTCTCCTCAACCTGCACCCTACTCTCACTACAGATCACAATGTCATCCGCGAACATCATAGTCCACGGAGACTCCTGCCTGATCTTGTCCATAGACCTGTCCATCACCATTGCAAACAAGAAAGGGCTCAGAGCCGATCCTTGATGTAATCCCACCTCCACCTTGAACCCATCTGTCATTCCAACCGCACACCGCACCACTGTCACACTTCCCTCATACATATCCTGTACCACTCCAACATACTTCTCTGCCACTCCTGACTTCCTCATACAATACCACACCTCCTCTCTCGGCACCCTGTCTTATGCTTTCTCTAAATCTACAAAGACACAATGCAACTCTTTCTGGCCTTCTCTATACTTCTCAATCAACATTCTCAAAGCAAACATCGCATCTGCGGTGCTCTTTCGTGGCATGAACCCATACTGCTGCTCGCTGATCATCACCTCTCCTCTTAACCTAGCTTCTATTACTCTTTCCTAAATCTTCATGCTGTGGCTGATCAACTTTATACCTCTGTAGTTGTTAGAGTTCTGCACATCGCCCTTGTTCTTGAAAATCGGTACCAGTATGCTTCTTCTCCACTCCTCAGGCATCCTCTCACTTTCCAGGATTGTGTTAAACAATCTAGTTAAAAACCCCACTGCCATCTCTCCTAAACATCTCCATGCCTCCACAGGTATGTCATCAGGACCAACTGCCTTTCCACTCTTCATCCTCTTCATAGCTGCCCTCACTTCCTCCTTGTTAATCCACTGAACTTCCTGATTCACTATCCCTACATCATCCAACCTTCTCTCTCTCTCATTTTCTTCATTAATCAGCCCCTCAAAGTATTCCTTCCACCTTCTTAGCACACTCTCCTCGCTTGTCAGCACATTTCTATCTCTATCCTTGATCGCCCTAACTTGCTGCACATCCTTTGCAGCTCGGTCCTTCTGTCTAGCCAATCGGTACAAGTCCTTTTCTCCTTCCTTAGTGTCTAACCTGTCATACAACTCACCATACGCCTTTTCCTTTGCCTTTGCCACCTCTCTCTTTGCTTTACACTGCATCTCCTTGTACTCCTGTCTACTTTCTTCATCTCTCTTACTATCCTACTTCTTCTTTGCCAACCTTTTCCTCTGTATAATTTGCTGTACTTCCTCATTCCACCACCAAGTCTCCTTGTCTTCCTTCCTCTGTCCTGATGACACACCAAGTACCTTCCTAGCTGTCTCCCTCACTATTTCTGCAGTGGTTGTCCAGCCATCTGGCAACTCTTCACTACCACCCAGTGCCTGTCTTAACTCCTGCCTGAACTCCACACAACAGTCTTCCTTCTTCAACTTCCACCATTTGATCTTCGGCTGTGTCGTCACTCGCTTCCTCTTCTTGGTTTCCAAAGTCATCCTACAGACCACCATCCGATGCTGCCTAGCTACGTTCTCCCCTGTCACCACCTTGCAGTCTCCAATCCCTTTTAGATCGCGCCTTCTACATAAGATATAGTCCACCTATGTGCACTTTCCTCCACTCTTGTACGTCACCCTGTGTTCCTCCCTCTTCTTGAAATATGTATTCACCACAGCCATTTCCATCCTTTTCGCAAAATCGACCACCATCTGTCCTTCCACATTTCTCTTCTTGACTCCATACCTTCCCATCACCTCCTCATCACCTCTGTTCCCTTCACCAACATGTCCATTGAAGTCTGCTCCAATCATTACTCTCTCCTCCTTGGGTACCCTCTCCACCACGTCGTCCAACTCACTCCAGAATTCTTCTTTTTCATCCATCTCACACCCAACTTGCGGGGCATATGCGCTGATAACATTCAGCAATAAACCTTCAATTTCCAGCTTCATACTCATCACTCTGTCTGACACTCTCTTCACCTCCAGCACGCTCTTGACATACTCTTCCTTCAGAATTACCCCTACCCCATTACTCCTCCCATTCACACCATGGTGGAAGAGTTTGAAGCCACCTCCGATACTCCTGGCCTTACTCCCCTTCCACCTGGTCTCTTGCACACACAGTATGCCTACCTTTCTTCTTTCCATCATGTCAGCCAGCTCTCTCCCTTTACCAGTCATAGTGCCAACATTCAAAGTTCCAACTCTCACCTCCACATGCCTACCCTTCCTCCTCTCTAGCTGCCTCTGGACATGCTTTCCCCCTCTCCTTCTCCTTCGCCCAACAGTAGCATAGTTTCCACTGACACCCTGCTGGTTAACAGTACCGGTGGCGGTCGTTGGTAACCCGGGTCTCGACCGATCCAGTATGTAAATCTTATTTATGATCCGCATATTTGATTTGGCAAAGATTTTACACCGGATGCCCTTCCTGACACAACCCTCCCCATTTGTCCGGGCTTGGGACTGGCACTAAGGATGCACTGGCTTGTGCATTCTCAGTGGCTGGGTTAGAGACCCACACTAAAAGTATCAGTGAGAGAGAACCACACTAAAAGTATCACTGAGACAGACCCACACTAAAAGTATCAGTGAGACAGACCCACACTAAAAGTATCAATGAGAGAGACCTGTACTGAAAGTATAGGTGGGACACACCCGCTCTGAAAGTATCAGTGAGACAGACCCACACTAAAAGCATCAGTGAGACAGACCCACACTAAAAGTATCAGTGAGAGAGACTCGCACTAAAAGCATCAGTGAGACAGACCCACACTAAAAGTATCAGTGAGACAGACCCGCACTAAAAGCATCAGAGAGACAGACCCGCACTAAAAGCATCAGTGAGAGAGACCCGCACTAAAAGCATCAGTGAGAGAGACCCATACTAAACGTATCAGTGAGACAGACCCACACTAAAAGTATCAGTGAGACAGATCTACACTAAAGTATCAGTGAGACAGACCCGCACTGACTAAAAGTATCAATGAGAGAGACCTGTACTGAAAGTATAGGTGAGACACACCTGCTCTGAAAGTATCAGTGAGAGAGACACGCATTGAAATTATCAGTGAGACAGACCTGCACTAAAAGTATCAGTGAGACAGACCCGCACTAAAAGCATCAGAGAGACAGACCCGCACTAAAAGCATCAGAGAGAGAGACCCGCACTAAAAGTATCAGTGAGAGAGACCCATACTAAAAGTATCAGTGAGAGAGACTCGCACTACAAGTATCAGTGAGAGACCCGCACTAAAAGCATCAGTGAGAGAGACCCATACTAAAAGCATCAGTGAGAGAGACCCGCACTAAAAGCATCAGTGAGAGAGACCCATACTAAACGTATCAGTGAGAGACCCGCACTAAAAGTATCAGTGAGACAGACCCGCACTACAAGTATCAGTGAGACAGACCCGCACTAAAAGTATCAGTGAGACAGACCCAAACTAAAAGAATGAGTGAGAGAGACCCACACTACAAGTATCAGTGAGAGAAACCCGCACTAAAAGCATCAGTGAGACAGACCCGCACTAAAAGTATAGTGAGAGAGACCCGCACTAAAAGCATCAGTGAGACGTACCAACACTAAAAGCATCAGTGAGACAGACCTGCACTAAAAATATTAGTGAGAGAGACCCACACTAAAAGTGTCAGTGAGAGAGACCCATACTAAAAGTATCAGTGAGAGAGACCCACACTACAAGTATCAGTGAGAGACCCACACTAAAAGTATCAGTGAGAGAGACCCACACTACAAGTATCAGTGAGAGACCCACACTAAAAGTATCAGTGAGAGACCCACACTAAAAGTATCAGTGAGAGAGACCCACACTACAAGTATCAGTGAGAGACCCACACTAAAAGTATCAGTGAGAGACCCACACTAAAAGTATCAGTGAGAGAGACCCACACTACAAGTATCAGTGAGAGACCCACACTAAAAGTATCAGTGAGAGAGACCCACACTACAAGTATCGGTGAGACAGACCTGCACTAAAAATATCAGTGAGAGACCCACACTAAAAGTATCAGTGAGACAGACCCGCACTAAAAGTATAGTGAGAGTAACCCACACTAAAAGTATCAGTGAGAGAGACCCATACTAAAAGTATCAGTGAGACAGACCAGCATTAAAAGCATCAGTGAGAGAGACCCGCACTAAAAGTATCAGTGAGACAGACCCGCACTAAAAGCATCAGTGAGACGTACCAACACTAAAAGCATCAGTGAGACAGACCTGCACTAAAAATATTAGTGAGAGAGACCCGCACTAAAAGCATCAGTGAGACGTACCAACACTAAAAGCATCAGTGAGACAGACCTGCACTAAAAATATTAGTGAGAGAGACCCACACTAAAAGTGTCAGTGAGAGAGACCCATACTAAAAGTATCAGTGAGAGAGACCCACACTACAAGTATCAGTGAGAGACCCATACTAAAAGTATCAGTGAGAGAGACCCACACTACAAGTATCAGTGAGAGACCCACACTAAAAGTGTCAGTGAGAGAGACCCATACTAAAAGTATCAGTGAGAGAGACCCACACTACAAGTATCAGTGAGAGACCCACACTAAAAGTGTCAGTGAGAGAGACCCATACTAAAAGTATCAGTGAGAGAGACCCACACTACAAGTATCAGTGAGAGACCCATACTAAAAGTATCAGTGAGAGAGACCCACACTACAAGTATCAGTGAGAGACCCACACTAAAAGTATCAGTGAGAGAGACCCACACTACAAGTATCAGTGAGACAGACCTGCACTAAAAGTATCAGTGAGACCCACACTAAAAGTATCAGTGAGACAGACCCGCACTAAAAGTATAGTGAGAGTAACCCACACTAAAAGTATCAGTGAGAGAGACCCATACTAAAAGTATCAGTGAGACAGACCAGCATTAAAAGCATCAGTGAGAGAGACCCGCACTAAAAGTATCAGTGAGACAGACCTGCACTAAAAGTATCAGTGAGACAGACCCACACTAATTGCATCAGTGAGACAGACCCACACTAAAAGGTGAGAGGAAATTCTCCCTGTTAGTGTCTTGTGTGTGTCTGGCACACTGAAGAACTGACGTGAAATCATGTTGCCGGTGGGAGTACAGCGCACAACGCCAGGCCGGTGCAGCCTTGTACAAACCAAATGGGCTGCAGTCTGGCGAGGCTGTCGTCTGCGGGAGCAGTAAAACAATGGGGGTGAGGGGTGAGAGATAACAGTGAGGGGTGAGAGATAACAGAGCACCAGCCTGCTGTGACAACAGCACTGTGTGTGATAACAGCACCGTGTGT
>NC_079228.1:13577822-13610322 GCF_029633865.1 Lampris incognitus | reverse complement strand
GAGAGAGATAGAGAGGGTCTTCCGGGACCGAGATGGGTTTGAACAGCGAGCCGCTGAGCCCCCAAAGAGACGGCGATGACCCCGCCGTCACCCGCACCGCCGCCGCCACCTATGCATATCTCCCCCCCCGCCCCCTCCCACTTACTCCCATGTCTGGGTCTCAAGTAGGAAACCTCAAAAGAAGATCTCCCATTGTGCGGGTATTAATAGGCCCTACCTAGATGTCCGGCGTGCCCCGGTTTGGAGACGGGCAGTGAAGTGAGAGGTGCGTCAGAGTGGCTCGGGAGGCTCGGGCCAGCTGCTGTGACGTCGCCGGCGGACAGCACGACAGGAATCTTCTGCCGTGGGTGGAAAAGCTGCTGTCATGTGGGCTAATCAATGGCTCCTTCTGTGATCCCCTGACTCGCTCCATACGGGAGGAAGCGGGGCCAAGGCACACCGCAGGAGCTGTTGAAAGTCTGGGCACGTGCACCCATGCATGCACGTGCACACACACACACACACACACACACACACACACACACACACACACGTGCATGCACGTACATGCACACATAGACTGTATACACACAAGGAGGATGCGAATAAACCATTTTAAGAGTGATTTACTGCACATTACTGTTCGACTTTTGCCCCCTGCAGTGTGTGTGGGCACGTGCACACCTGTGCATGCGTGCGGGTACTCACGTGCACTTGTTTGTGTAATCTAGTGCAACGTCAGGGACCAAAGAACCGAATGTCTGGATCCCAAGACGGCGTTCCAAGCTTTTTAATGGGGTCTTGAGTTTGCGGTGCAGATGCGTCATTACATTCCAGTCCCACGCCCAAGGAAAAGACGGAATGAAAACAGGATTATTTGGTTGCTAATTCAGGTTTCAAGATTACCAGGTGACTAAGGGAGTGAAAGTGCTTGAAAAAAAAAAACAAAAAAAAAAACAAACCGCCAAGCTGTGACAAAACAGAGAGGAAGAAGAGCACACTTTTTTTTCTTTTTTTTTTTTAGATTCTCCCCCCTTTTTCTCCCCATTTGTATACGGCCAATTACCCCACTCTTCTGAGCCGTGCTGGTCTCTGCTCCAGCCCCTCTGCTGATCCGGGGAGGGCTGCAGACTACCACGTGCCTCCTCCGATACATGTGGAGTGGCCAGCCGCTCCTTTTCACCTGACAGTGAGGAGTTTTGCCAGGGGGACGTAGCGCGTGGGAGAATCACGCTATTCCCCCCAGCCCCCCCCTCGAACAGGCGCCCCGACCGACCAGAGGAGGCGCTAGTGCAGCAACCAGGACAGATAGCATCCGGATGTGGGCCACTTCAGGCAATGATGCGGCACTGACGGCCCTCTTCTGGCGCTGACAGAATGGATGTGAGCCTGAAGTGGCCCACATGTATAACAGCAAACATGGCCCAAATATGCCAAATCAAATCTGGGCCTTTTTTGGCAAAGATGCGGTGCTCTCGGCAACATGTGATCTGGATGTGACCCTGAAGTGGCCCGTGTGGTGAATGGTGAATACGGCCCAAATATCACAAAACAAATATGGGCCACCTTTGGCAAATATATGGCACATGCAGCACTGCTATGTCTTGGTTCTGGCCCATATTTGGCAAACAGGAGCGGACCGCCCAAGTGCCGTCATTCCACGTGGTATGCGGGCCGGAGAACGTGTCGGGTGTGGGACGGGTCCGGGCCACAGCAATTTTGCTATCTGGGGATCCGGCTTCCCACCTGCAGACTCGGCCAGTTGTGTCTGTAGGGATGCCCATCCAAGCTGGAGGTAACGCAGGGATTCGAACCGGCGATTCCCGTGTTGGTAGGCAACGGAATAGACCCGCTACGCTACCCGGACGCCCCGCTCCTTTGTTTACTTCTGAGGGGGACATTTCACAAGTGAACATTGTTATAAAACATGGCACTGATAAAATAGATATAGCGCCGATAAATAAATAACCGTCACTCTCAAGCTAAACCTTGCCCCGTCCTCTTGTTCCCTCCCTCGGACACCAACTCTGCCCCTTATCTTTCCCCTTCTCCCTTCCCTCCCATGCAATCACTCCATCTCAGCGCTGACGGGAAGACACGCACCAAACAGTACAACAACAACACACACATACGCACAAACTTACACACACACACAGGCATGGACAAACACCGTGAGTCACCTGCAGAGGGAAAAAAAGGACACACGCACACACACACACACACACACACACACACACACAGGCATGGACAAACACCGTGAGTCACCTGCATAGGGAAAAAAAGGACACACACACACACACACACACACACACACACACACACACACACACACACACACACACACACACGGAGTATCAGGATGACCTAGTTCCATGTCAGCGACACACAGTCTTGTTTACTCCGTGGCGCCCGCAGAGGTTTCGCGGCCACTGGGTTTAGAACCCAACCATTTGTGGCGTCTCAGCCAGCTTCACACATCAGAACCGGCCCCAAAAAACCCGAGGGTCTTGATGTCACTCTCAGACTCGTAACTCACCCCGCGTAGGCCGGCTGTACGCCGTGTTTACAACCATTCACCCCGCGATGGCATGCGTGTGCGCGTGCGTCTGATGTGTCTAGGGTTAAGCCCCCCCCCCGCCCCCCCCCCTGGCCTTGAGGGACTCGCGCTCCACAACATCTGGGACGTCAAACGATTACCCAACAAGGGTCGGAGGGATTTTTAACGGCCATGCTTCGCCGCTGTTTTCAAAACACCGCGTGTGTGCGTGTGTTTGTGTGGTTAACCCAGTTCGGTGGGAAGCATCAAGCTGCGTCTGTTGTAGATTATGTAATGCTGATAGCCGCGGCGAACTTGTGAACACAAATAAATGCCGCAGTTGGGCTCTTTAACTCCGCGGAACTCGCCGCTCGGTGGTGGAGGAGGGGGGGGGGGCGTCGTTCTTTAAAGTCTGTTGACCCGGGAAAGGCCTTACAAAGCCTCGAAACCGGTTCCGGACGCGATTCAAAACACTTCTCCTCGGAGCGGCCATTACTTTGAAGTTCGGGGCGAGTCCATCGGGAAGACCTTCTTTAAGAGGTTATGGGAAGAATTACCCGCGCTCACATGTGGGTACTGGGTATTAAAATGTTTTCTTTTCTCACTTCACTGCAAATAAAAGACATCTGCTGATGAGATGGAAAATGTTCATTTAATCAGCCTCTATTAGTTGACCCCATAAAGTTCATTAGTTCTCCTGACTCCGTGTGTGTGTGTGTCCCAGATAGCAAAATTGCTGTGGCCCGCACCCGTCCCACATACCGCGTGGCGTGACGGCACTTGGGCAGCCCGCTCCTGTTTGCCAGATCTGGGCCAGAACCAAGCCATAGCAATGCTGCATGTGCCACATATTTGAAAAACGTGGCCCATATTTGTTTTGTGATATTTGGGCCATATTCACCATTCACCACACGGGCCACTTCAGGGTCACATCCAGATCACATGTTGTCGAGAGCACCACATCTTTGCCAAAAATGCCCACATTTGATTTGGCATATTTGGGCCATATTTGCTGTTATACATGTAGGACACTTCAGGCTCACATCCATTTTGTCAGGGCCAGAAGAAGGCCATCAGGGCCGCATCATTGCCTGAAGTGGCCCACATCCAGATGCTATCTGGTGTGTGTGTGTGTGTGTGTGTGTGTGTGTGTGTGTGTGTGTGTGTGTGGTGAGCTCTCTTCTTCCTGGATTCCCTTTCCAACTCTCCTCCTTATCTGCTTTTAAACTTTGATGGTTACAGGTGTGTAAATGGAGTTGACCTCTGAACCCACTGGGCAGTGGCTGGGTGAGACCTGGTAAATTGGGTCAGAGATAAGACGGTTTAAATCAAGTATCAGGAAGTCTGTGAATGTTCTCATTCATCCAGGTCATGGTTACCCAAAGGAATTGAATCGAGTGCAACTGGACTTGGTATATATCCGTGAAGACGTTTTGCCTCTCATCCAAGAGGCTTCATCAGTTCGTCCCTTTCTGACTAGACCAAGCTAGTCTGACTGGCTGGTGATGAGACTCAGATATTTATCCTCTTTGGAGTCATTATCAGAGCTAATGATGTCCATGGCTCTTTGTGTTCCGATGTTTAGCAACGTCCGTCGTTATCAGAGGTATTGATATGTGTGGCTCTTTTGTGTTCCGATGTTTAGCAACGCCCGCCGCAACACGTTCCGAGAAGACCAACCGGGTGAGCGATGAGGATAAAAGGAACAGAAGGAATAGCACAGTCATCCTCTATGTTTCTGGGGTCTCCGAGAAACTCAGGAGAATTTTTAACAAACACCGCATCCCGGTATACTTCAAACCCAGCAACACACTCCGACAAAGACTGGTTCATCCCAAAGACCGTGTACCACACACCCGAAAAAGCAATCTGGTGGATGCTGTACAATGCAATGAGGATTGCACGGATGGCCCAACACAGAAGGCCAAACTCCTCAGGACAAGACTCAGCAGTTTATCTACACCTAAAGGAGAAGACACACTCCTTCGAGGACAGCAACGTACACATTTTGGACAGGGAAGATAGATGGTTTGAAAGAGGGGTGAAGGAAGCCATCTATGCGAAACTGGAAAAACCACCCCTCAACAGAGGAGGAGGTCTGCGACACCACCTATCTCCCACTTACAATGTCGTCCTTTCATCTCTACCCAAGAGACTCAAGAAGCCTAGCCTCCAAGAACAACAGTCGGTCACTAACGGCTCCAATGACTAATGACCACTGAATGGAGCACTAACGAAGTCGAAACTAACATCCCCAACGACCGTTGCTGCTTAACATCGGATCACAAAGAGCCACGCATATCAATAGCTCTGATAACGACGGGCGTGGCTAAACATGGGAACACAAAGAGCCATGGACATCAATAGCTGATAACGACTCCAAAGAGGATAAATATCTGAGTTTCATCACCAGCCAGTCAGACTAGCTTGGTCTAGTCAGAAAGGCATGAACTGATGAAGCCTCTTGGATGAGAGGCGAAACGTCTTCACGGATATATACCAAGTCCAGTTGCACTTGATTCAACTCCTTTGGATAAGAATCAGGAACACGAAATGAAACGAAATATCGCCCCCCCCCCGCCCACAGCAGTGCAACACAAAGACAGAAACACATATCCAAACTACAATACACAAATATCCAAGCTAACACAAATACCCCCCCCCCCAAAAAAAAATCACTGTCCAAGAGAACAAACACCAGCCAGGATGACTGTCAGAACAGTTGGTCTGCATGGGCTAGCAGTTAGCTTAGCCTGCCCCACTTCCGTGTCCTGTCAGACCACCCTTGGTGTTACCTCTTCGGGCGCAGCTTTGGGCAGGGCCGTGGTCCTTGGGCCCACCGCATGCAGCACACCAGGCTCCCTGAGCTGATCTAACGCCAGCTCTCCCAGCCAGACACCCTCGACCCACCTACCCCACACTCCACACAACAACACAAAAAACACCACAGTCAACGCCAGGTGAGGCCGCCGCCAGACCACCCTCGGTGTTATCGGAACTACCGGTCTGCATAGGCTAGCAGTTAGCTTAGCCTGCCCCTCTTCCGCGTCCTGTCAGACCGCCCTTGGTGTTACCTCTTCGGGCGCAGCACCAGGCAGGGCCGTGGTCCCTGGGCCCACAGGACGCAGCAGACCAAGCTCTCCCAGCTGATCCAGCGCCAGCTCTCCCAGCAATCAAACAGAGACAAAAGTTAGACGCAGGCGTGGACTAAGACACTGCATGGACGGTACTGGGTTAGGCCGCTGCAAACGTGAATTTGAGCCGCCATCTTCCCACACCCACACATACACACACACACACACACAAATGTGGTAGCAAAAGGGTTACTTAACTGTCTTATGTGCTAGAAATATTTGGTTAGGATAAAGTTCATTAGAGACTAACTGACTGATGTTAACACATTCAGTACAGGCCTGTAGTCAATCGAAAAGTGTCAGGTTATGGAAGTTGCGAGAAACCAGAGACAAACAACTTCTCTCTTTGACTACACCAATGCATGTGTAATTTATTGCTAGACTAACTATCAAAAAACAAAAACAAAAAAAAACACAATGGTGCTGCCCACACAACAAAATACTAAAAACAACTAAAAACAAAATTACCCGTAAAGTCACCACGTTACCATGGCTACGCACTGACCTCTTAAAGTGAGCAAGTCAACATGAAAAGTAACATGACATAACTGTACATATTGAACAACACAACGAACGACAGGCTATGGTTAATTATGTCCATAAGTCCGTTAAGTGTCCGCTACACACGTCCCCCAGAATTCACCATAAGAAGAAGAGCTAACATGGTGGGGGATGGATGGCCCGGCTGGAACGGCTCCGCTCCACCGAATGAGAGCAGGGGCCAGGGTGTGCGCTGGGGGAGCTTTAGGGGGCCTGTGGCAGTGTGGGGGCAGGGTAGGGGGGCGCCCCCACTTAGGGGGCCAGGCTAGTCCGACAGGACGTTCCAAGTCCAGGTGAGCTGGCTTGAGGCGGTTCACAGAAACATGTTCCAGCTTGCCACCAATGTCCATTATGAAGTGTTTGTTCCCGGTCTCCAAGACACTGAACGGCTGTCCTACTACTACTTCAACCTCGTTGTGGTAGATGAACACATACTTCACTGCCTGCAGACTGGCTGGACCGTGAGACTGCGGGAGACCGTGCTGCGACATGGGTATAGGAGCAAAGGCCCTGGGGCTGTCCAAGAGCATGGACCGCTGTTGGGTCGCAGACCAAAGGCCATGGCATTGAGGATGAAATCTGCTGGGACCCGCAGTGGTTTGCCGTAAACCAGTTCAACGGACGAGGACTGGAGATTCTCCTTAGCAGTCCTAAGGCCCAATGTAACCCATGGGAGCCTGAGGCTGGCCCGAAGAGCAGCCTTCATGAAGTGATGGAAACACTCACACAACCTGTTACCCTGCGGGTGGTACATGGTGGAGCTTCACTCCCAGGCATTCTGTGACTGCATTCCAGAGCTCTGAAGTGAACTGTGGGCCTCAGTCAGAGGAGTGGTCAGATGGGGCACTGAACCGGGTGACCCAAGTTCTAATGAACATCCGTGCTATGTTGGTGGATGTCATTGACGACAGCGGGACGGCTTCTGGCCATCGAGTGGCCCTGCCCACCATGGTGAAGAGGTATGTGAAACCATGGGAGGGAGGTATGGGGCCCACCAGGTCCACGTTAATGTGGTAAAATCCTCCTTTTGGGCGCCAGTGGTGCTTTGGTGTGGCGGTGCACCTTAGAGCGCTGGCACTCCATGCAGGTGTCAGCCCAGTCTCTCACATCCTTTTTGAGCCCAAGCCAGATGAACTTGGCTGCCAACAGTCATTGAGAAGGCTTCCTGCCTGGGTGTGAAAGGCCATGGACAGTGTCAAAGACCTATTGCCTCCATCCGGTGGGATTGAGGGGCTGGGTGGAGGCAGCCTTGGAGATCTTGCACAGGAGTGTAGTACCAGTGTCGTTGAAAACCACGTTCTCTAAATGCAGTCCTGTGACAGCTATCCTGTAAGCCTGCAAATTCAGGTCAGAGGCCGGATCAGCTGCCATGCGGTTGTAGTCAAGTCCCAAATGGATGGCCAATGTGAAGGCCTGGGAAAGGCAGTCTGCGACGAGGCCAAGGAGCGCCCGGTCGAAGGTGCTGTATTTCCGTTCATTCAGGCGCAGCTGTTGGCTAAAGAAAGCAAGTGGCTGCCAGGCACTGTTCACCCACTGCTCATGCGCTGCACCGACTGTGTGGTCTGTGGTGATGGCGATCGGAGCCTTGGGTGATGGGTGCACCAGCATTGTCGCGTTAGCCAGAGCACTCTTGGTGTCTGCAAATGCCTTGTACCTCTCTGCGGAACAGTCCACGGCATGCTTGGTGACCTTGCCTTTGAGGGCCTCATAAAAGGGCCACATGAGTAGAGCAGCCTCACGGAATGAAACGATGGAAAAGGTTCACCATGCCCAGAAACTCCTGCAGGGACTTCACCATGAGTGGGTGTGGAAAGTTTGAGACGGCATCCACCTTCGACAGGAGGGGAACCGCTTCGTCTTTAGTGACTCGATGTCTTAGGAAGACAGTGGTGGTCAGTCTGAGCTAGCACTAGGCTGTGTTGAAGATGACGCCGTGTTGGCTGAGTGTGGTGAATAAGGGGAATTATTTTTGGTTCATCCAGTGTTCCTCCAGTTCTCCCGTACTGAAATCAGCAGTGAATGATTTGCTGGTTTGAGAAATACGATACACTTCTCGTTTTTTTCCTCCTCCAAAACTCATAGCTGAATGCGTGTTTTGGTTTTTGACACAGTCGCTGCCCGATCTGAGTCAACTGTATATGCGTCGCGCATGCGCACGGTTGAGAGCGGGCAGCGTTTGACAAGCGAGCTGTGGGAGCGAGAACCCATTTTTCCAAGTTTTAAATCACCGCAACTACGACAGGTTCATCATACAGTCATAACTATGCACAAAAGTAGTTTGCGAGATTAGCCGCGGACACACACGCGTGCGACCAAACACATAACCCCCCCCCCAGGCTACCACCTGGCGGAGATAAAAAGTTGTATGCTAGTGACTATGAGTTTAATTTGCTCATAAAGTGACTGCTCTTTGGTTTCATTGAGTACAGTTATGCCCCTTGTCCACTACATGGTACCGGCTCAACTCGACTCGCCCTTTTTTCGTTTTCCATTACTGGGAAGTACCGACATTTTGGTAACTTACCAGTTTGCTGGTACCGCCTTCGTCGAGGTTAAAAAAAGAGGCGTGGTACCAAATGCAGACCGCTGATTGGTCAGATAAACGCGTCACTGCGTCATTTTGCGTCACTGCGTCATCAATGTGCGCATGGGCTATCACCCGGCACTTTTTAAATACCGAAGCGGTCGAAGCGGAGTTATCTTAAAAGTCCATTTTGAAATTGAAAACCAGGCGTCGCTATGACGACTAGCTACACTTACTGTACTGTTACAGTAATGGAAAAAGACACAGAAGCGAGTTGAGTCGAGCCGGTACCATGTAGCGGAAAAGGGGCATTAGTTGGACTTTTTTTGGGGGGGGGGGTGTAGGTTGAACGACCCACCCAACCTTCCCTCCGCTACTGTTCTCCTAACTCGCTGGCTGTACAGAACCGATGTGTCGAAACTGCAGGAAGCTTCAGGTAATGATAGGGACACTTGTTCACACGATTGCGCGACGAGATGCGAATACAGACAGAAGAAGAGATTAGAGCAGCGATGCACGGGGCCCATCAGCCTGCACGTGGGGACAAACGACCCTAAACCGCAGTTTAAACGCGCAGGCGCGTGTCACGCGTAATAAAAAAAAAAAAAACCCCGCAGACCGCGAAATCGACGCTCGTAAAAGCGCCACGGATTTTCATTATTTGGTATACGTGCCTCCTCTCCAAGGGTTAAGGTGGGGTTCCCTGCCGGAGGAGATGTCCAGCGCCGTGTAAACGGGGCGGGGCGGAGGGGAGTCAGTCAGCTGGCAAAGCGGAGCGAGCAGAGCAGAGCAGACCGTGTGTGAGCGGACGCCGCGCGGGGACGGACGACGCGAGAACAACACCGGCAAAGAGTTCGCGGGGATCGCTTCCTCTGGTCGTGCCAGTCACGTGAAAGTTGAGATCTAGTCTAATTAAAATTAAAAAAAAAACAGCAAAAAAAAAGAGAAGCCGAACACTCCTCCCCCTCCCCCCCCAAACAACAACTAAACTAAACAAAAAACGTGCCGCTTCCAGCCTCCGGTGTCATTCCGTCGCGCACGGCCGGCCGGTCGGCTCCCGAGGTGAGTCCCAACTGTTTGCACTTTTGGTTTGTTTCGGGGGGGGGCAAACATGCGTGTTGTTGCCGATCGGCTGTTTTGGAGAATGTTTTGGGTCATGTTAGTTGGGGAGAGGTGTAAAGAAGGAGAGTAAAAAGCGAGAACTGGACCGAGGCGCGCGTGCGTGCGCGTGTGTATGGGGGGTGGCGGGGGGGTCGATCCTATGTATACGTCACATCCCCCCCATCAACTTGGTAACGCTTTAGTACGCCGGCCTTGCAAAGAGGATCAATCACAGGGAAAGGCCTAGCCGCGTAACGGTATGCCACAGTTGTCTCGATTAACCTGTTAAGGGCTTGTTGTTGTTGTTGGGGGGCTTATTAGTGAGGTTTCTGCTCTCAAAGTAACTTTAGAAGGGACGTTTCTTGCACGCTTAACTTGTTCTATAATGTTTGCATGAGCCAGAGCCAGCCCCCCTCCTCCCCTGCTGTCTGTCTGTCAGAGAAGGGCCATTAGCTGTTACATAATGTGGGCTAATCTCTGCACCCTGCTAAACTTCCCTCCTTCCTGCTGTCTAGGGAGAGGCCAGGTTTGTGTATTATCTGCTAATGTTTAATAGCGAATTATGTCGCCGTGTGGAACAGGGCGTCACGGATAATGATAGCATTGTTTGCTATCAGTGAGGATCCAGTACATAACACAAACTACAAGCCCTCGAAGAAGCCTGGTGCCCTGCTGTATACACTTATATTCACTTTCTAGTCCACCTCCGCGTGGTACATGCCAGACAGCCATTTAAATATCACTCAATCTGTTTGTATTATTGGCAGGGCCCAATTATGGGATAAGTAAAGGAATGGTGTTTAATACACACACACACACAGTTTAGCATTTAATTGTTCGCTCCCCAATTACTCTCTTTCCGTATGACCAGCAAGATGAATTATTCCCTCTATTATTCTCTGCAGGCGGAAACACAAATGTCAGCAAATGTCAAGCACTGTGCAGCGTGGTTTTTACCTTGAGCTCAGCAGCACATTACAGTCAGACCCGCTCGTTTTTTGGCAAGCCTCTCGACCAGCGTGAATACACACTTAAGCCTGCGCAGAACTGGGTAAACTACAGCAGCTCGCGGCGACATCGCACTAGAAAATGCGTATGGAACCGCGTGCACGCCCAAACACGCGCGCGCACGCACGCACTGTCTGTCAGCAGAGCAACCTAAAGATAGCAGAGCCTCAGTGGAAATAGTAATTAGAAGGGTGAAGAGAGACAGAGTAAGAGAGAGAGAGAGAGAGAGAGAATAGGGTGAGTTGGAGACCACGGATAGAAAGAGGAGGAGAGATATTGTTTGAACCATCTGATATGTGTTATATAATGATCTCAACAATGGAGACACGCTGAGAGCCAAAGTCTAGATTGACCAACGGAGTCAAGGAGTGAGAGAGGGGGGTATTTAGAGGCGAGTGAGAGAGGGGGTATTTAGAGATAGGAGAAGAGACGGGGGGGGGGGGGGGGGGGGTACACACCGGACGGCGAAGAGGCAAGCTCGAGACGCATCTGTGTGCGCCCATAAAACGAGCACGGCAACATCTTAAGTAGATTGAGTCTTCTTTTTTTTTCAATCTAGCATGTGTGTTTGTGTGGTTATGTGCAGTGTTGGCTGAACACTGTTCAGCCTTGTGTGTCCCGTTCCAGTGGTGGTGCTTAATCGTCCTGAAGTTGTGTGTGTGTGCGTGCGTCTGTGTCCCCAACATGATCCAGAACTAAACTAGAGAAGGTGTTTAGTTCTCACACTGTTTAGACACACACACACACACACACACACTCTCTCTTTCTAGTGCTGTGCAACGCCATGGAAATAGATGTCTCCGATTTCAAGTTGCTGCCCCCCCCCCAACCCCCCGTCCCACCCCACTCCCACTCCCCTCCCCTCGTTTGTCTGCAGGTGGTGAGTGGTCATGTGTCCCTAGCTGGGAAAGGGATTCTTATTTAGTCTCAAGTCTGAGGTTTTTGTTTGGGAAGCAACGTGTGTGTGTGTGTGTGTGTGTGTGTGTGTGTGTGTGTGTGTGTGTGTGTGTGTGCATGCACACGTGTGTGCGTCCCCTATTCAAGCACTGTGTTTATGTTGGATTCGGTGTCCATATGTGCATGCATGTGTGCGCACTTGGATTTGTTTGTGCACGCAGGCCTTGTTTCCTCCGCTGAAGGGGGATGTTTAGAGGTTTCTAGGCACGTCAAATTGATACCAGCTCCGCGGAGCGTTGTTGCCCAGAAGCAGCCGGATCACTTGGCCCTCTGGTGAATTGTCTCCCGTCTCTCTGTTGCAGCGAAGGGGTCTGGTGAGCAGAGGAGACCGGTGGATGTGATTGCTTGCACCAGGGGAAAACTGAAGGAACGCCATGGCCTTAGCAGGATGCCCTGACTACTTCCTACTTCACCCCAAATACCAGGTAAATGCCCCGTTGTTTATATTGGTGTTTGCGCTTGTATAAATTGATCTGCCAAACTCCCATATCTCACACGTGCTGCCTGTCGTTAATGGGCTACCCTGTCGGTGTGGCCATTCTGCATTACCGCGGCAATGCCCAGCTGATGAATGTGTGTGTGTGTGTGTGTGTGTGTGTGTGTGTGTGTGTGTGCATGTAGATGTGCACGCATGTGTGTGTGGACGGACATGTGTACAGGGGCTCTATATTTTACCCGACTCCTTCATGTCTGAATTCACTTTGGAGCGAATGATTCTTGGCTCTGCTGGGTGAAATATGGTGCCTTGGCCACATCAAGACCCACCTTCACGCTTCAACTCCTGGAGAAGGAGGCTTTTGTTTGCAAGCACCCCCCCCCCACACACACACACATACACCCCACTCCGTCCCACCTCATCCCACCCCACCCCCACCTTCAAAAATACGACCCTCCAGCACCTGAAGAATTTATCCTGAGCCGAGAGCAACGTGTTGGGGCCTATTAATAGACCACAAAACACAAACAGCGAGAAACAAGCCCCGGGCTTTGTTGTCGTCGGACTGGCCTGAAAGCGTGGGATTGTTGGTGTGATGCCTTCCAGAGGCTGGTGGGGAGGTGACGTAGACTCAGCTGCCTTTATTCCTCTTAGCGGAGTTCATAAGAATGCAGCTCCTGCCCCCGCCGCCGCTGAGCTCCCAGTGAGCTCACATTAAGTTTGGACCGGTTCACGTTAGATTCCTGGAAGGGGGCTTTGCACCAGCAGGACGGCAGTGAATGGCAAATTGAATCCCCAAAGAAAATGATTTTCCTCCAGCCGTCACCCAGTTGAGTGGGAAAACTGTTTTGGTAGAGGAAGAGAATTGGGTTACTGCATTGCTGCATGCATTATATAAAGCTGTGCTGTTGACATGACATGACAGCATGGCACACACACACACATACACACACATCCACACAAATACATACATTACACACACACACACACACACACATCCCACTGTGTCTCTTATAGGGCAATGACTATAGGTTTATTGTGTATAGATAAGGAGCAAATGAGAACTCCTTTATACGTACTTACATAACTCTACATAAGCTGAGCATGTTTGTGGATCTGGGCAGTGTTCCAGAGCTATCTCAGAACAGGAGAAGAGTGTGTGTATGTGTGTGTGTGTATGTATGTGTGTATTTATCGGAGCGAGAAGCCTGGACCCAGGCCAGAGATGTCTCAGAGGAAGCAGCTAGCGTCAGCCCAGAGCTGTTCTCTCTCCGTGTGTCTCGCTCTCTATTTTTTGCATGTGTGTGTGTGTGTGTGTGTGTGTGTGTGTGCAGAGACCTCAGAAACCACAGCACAGACGATAGAGACTCTGCTGAGTGCCGTCTCTTGAGTGGTTAGAGGGAACGCATCCGAGTGCGAGGCGGTTTGCAGATTCTCAGCAGAGCTGAGGTGCAAAACTCCCCCTTCAGACGGGCGGCAAGGTAGCGAGGTCCTCGCTGTGCCACCCCGAGGATGCCCTTTTCCTTCCCTCTGTGCCGACTGCTGCTCAGGCATTATTTATATGGTTTGAAGTCAGAGCTCAGCGGCTGCAGGCAAGTGGTCGGCATGGAGACGCCGGATGCTGCACGGACCCCTCCGCTCGTGCTTTCGAGGAAGCAAAGCACTTTGATGCCCCCCGGCCGGCAGAAAATTTGCCGAAACGTTCGATCTGGACACCCCACCGGGGCTGTGTGGCGGGGTTGAGTGGGTGGGTGGGATGGCTCGTGTGTTTCCATGAGCTGGGGGGTGGGGGCGCAACAGGGAGGTTTACTTTACCGTTATTAGGCGTGACGGTAGCCATAAAGGTTGACTCCTTTTTACTGCCGGAGCTGTTAAAGTCGGCACAGGTGCTACCGATCCGGGGGGGGGGGGGTCCTGAGTTAAGTTGTAGTTGTATATTGGTGAAATGGCACCTGCTGATATACACTACCTAAAGAAGTAGGTCAGTGATCTGTCTGCATCTGCGTGCATCGCTTCGGCGCTATCGATGTCCGGGGAAAGTGCTTGGTCCAAGTTAAGAATTATACGGGCAGGGATGAGAGATGGACAGATGGACAGATTGATAGAGTTCTGCTGTCCATATACAGCAACAGAGAGGCACTATAACACAGAGAGTTTTGTAGCCGAGTTGTTTTGTGCTCTCTCTCTCTCTCCCCCTCTCTCTCTCTCTCTCTCTCTCTCTCTCTCCCCCCCCTCTCTCTCTGTCTCTCTCGCTCTCTCTCTCCCCCCCCCCCCTCTCTCTCTGTCTCTCTCGCTCTCGCTCTCTCTCTCTCTCCCTCTGTCTCTCTCTCTCTCCCTCTCTCTCTCTCTGTCTCTCTCGCTCTCGCTCTCTCTCTCGCTCTCTCTCTCTCCCCCTCTCTCTCTCTCTCTCTCCCCCCCCCCTCTCTCTCGCTCTCTCTCTCTCTCTCTCCCTCTCTCTCTCTCTCTCTCTCTCTCTCTCTCTCTCTCTCTCTCTCTCTCTCTCTCTCTCTCTCTCTCTCTCTCCCTCTCTCTCTCCCTCTGTCTCTCTCTCTCTCCCTGCCCTATCTGAGGCCTGTAGGCTCTGGACTCCTGTCAGCCCACAGGCCCTGCAGCCAAGCTGCCTTCCTTGGAAAGCCTTTGGCTGCTTCTTCTCAGAGCTATAAATCTTACTCCGGGCATTTATGGATGTTTTCGGAGCACCGGGAGGAGCTGCGAATGCGTGCGTATGTGCACGCGTGCACGACGAGGCCTCTGGCCGCGAGCAGTTCCTGGAAGCAACGCTTCCGCGTTCTTCTTTTTCCTGGAAAAGTGGAGATTGAAAATTTGTTTGGCTTCTTTACCCTCCCACTTTCTCCTCTGCAGCGCTGCTGCCTCAGGGCTGCTTCAAATTAGACAATGTGTGAGGAACTTGGGAATGTGTGTGTGTGTGTGTGTGTGTGTGTGTGTGTGTGTGTGTGTGTGTGCATATGTGTTTCCAGGCATGTAAATTTGTGCTTGTGCATGCCTGTGCGAAAGTGTGAGCATGTGTTTTCCAGTTGTAAATAGGATGGGTATGTTTATTTTTCACTAATGTGAGTGTGTGTGTGAGGGTCTAGAGTGGGGAATTTGTGTGTGTGTGTGTGTGTGTGTGTGTGTGTGTGTGTGTGTGTGTGTGTGTGTGTGTGTGTGTGTGTGTGTGTGTGTGTGTGTGTGTGTGTGTGTAAGAAAGGTCAAGCGGTCACAGTGTTACAGGGTCAGAACAGCGCTGCTGCTGGGAACGTCTGTGTCAATGTTCCTTGAAAGCAGAGATTTACCTACCGTTTGACCTTTGAACTTGGCTGTGCGAATAACAAGTTGTGTATTCTCATCAGCGTGGTGTTGTGTGATTTAAAACTTTAGTGTACGTGTTAATACTTTTATTTGATTTTTTTTTTTTTTTTATTGAAAGGAAACCGTGGACCGGACTTCGCCTCGCAGGACGGAGGACCTGATTGTTCCTGGATTTCAGCGCTCTGGCAACCGCGGCTCTCCGCATCACCATGGTAACACCCCTCTTCCTCTCCTCTCCTCCTCCCTTGCACTCCCGGTTCCTCATCCGTCCGGCGTGGATGTCTATCCAAATAGTTTCTCCACCAGATCTAAATGGACAAGAATTTACTGCCTGAAATGTGGCTGTCGGTTCACATCATCTTTGTGTAATGTGAGCTACAGACGACAACACAGACACGGACACACACACGCGCACACACACACACACACACACGCACGCACGCACGCACGCACACACACACACACGCACCAGTCTTTTATACAATCCTCCAACGGGGTCTCGCTTTCTACAAAAACCCGTTCGCTGGCACTCTCGGCGCTCTTCCTCTCTTCCCAGAACTCCCCTCCCTCCCTCGTCCTCCATCTTTTTTCTCTCGTGTCTCCCGTGTTTGTCTCCCTCCGTCTCTTCGGGGCTCTGCTTTCCAGATGGAGAGGTTCGAGAAGACGAGCATTTTTAGTGTTTTCCTTCTGTGTGTGATGCTTTCCTCTTTCTCTCGCTCCCCAGCACCGCGGTCCAGCGCGTTCCCACAGGGCCGTCCGCCGCCGGGGGAAAATCCTGGGTATCCGGCCTGGAAACCCCGCTGCTCAGAGGGGTCGTAAATCGTCCCGGCCTCCTTTCTTATAGGCCGTGCGGTTGTCTGCTTGTCTGGTGTCCCTGGCGACTGTTGGCCGTGCTCGTGTGAGAGTATTGTAAATATGGGTTTTACCTGAGTATATAGGGCTGTAGGTCAGCCAGTGCCATGGGGGGGGTACTTTAATGGTAAGTAGCCTGTAGTTCTGTGGGGCATGAGAGCTGAAAAGATTGTGCAGAACATCCACCGTTCCTATTACGATGAAATACTGGATTGTTGTTTTTTTTTTTTTCCCCAGTCCCCCCTCCCTTTTTTTTTTTTGTCCCCAATTGTATCTGGCCAATTACCCCACTCTTCTGAGCTGTCCTGGTCACTGCTCCACCCGCCTCTGCTGATCCGGGAGGACTGCAGACTACCGCATGCCTCCTCCGATACACGTGGAGTTGCCAGCCACTTCTTTTCTCCTGACAGTGAGGAGTTTCGCCAGGGGGATGTAGCGCGTGGGAGGATCATGCTATCCCCCCCCCCCCCCCCCCAACAGGTGCCCGACCGACCAGAGGACGCACTAGTGCAGTGACCAAGACACATACCCACATCCGCCTACCCACCCGCAGACACGGCCAATTGTGTCTGTAGGGACGCCCGACCAAGCCAGAGGTAACACGGGGATTCGAACCGGCGATCGACGTGTTGGTAGGCAACGGGATAGACCGCCATGCCACCTGGACACCCCTCCAGAAGATGCTCCTTTCTGTTCTTAGTCACCATATTAAACGTCAGTATCACCGTCGGCTGTCTTAGCCGTCCGGCTGGAGCCTCCCTTAGCGTATGTGTGATCCGCCTTTTGATTTGATGACTCCCGTTAAAAAAAAAAAAAAAAAAAAAAAAAATCCCTGGTTGGAGACCGTCACCCTGCTCCCGTTTCAGGCTGATGCTGCACTATACAACACAACCACCAAACGGACAGACACACTGTATATTTAGTCTCTGTGTGGCTCGTATTACCCGCCAGTAACCTCGCCACATCTCCATCTTCCTTACGACCTGATGAAATGTGTGATGCCTCTTTGCAGCGCAGAATGCAGCGAGAATGCTGGACCGCATTTCGGTGACTGGCAATTGTGGAGGGCTAGGATTTATTTTAGCTAGCGTTCACAGAGATGGAGTGAACGGCTGGATTTTATAGCCAGACGCTTGCTGCGGCAGCCCTGTGCAGGGGCCGAGCGATAGAAAGAGGCTGTTGTGAGACGTGGATAGAAAAGATACTTTCACGTCCCCCCGCCCCCGGCTTTTCCTCCTGAAGCGAACAGCTCCGTGGGGCAAAACCAACAGCTCGAGGAGCGAGGAAAAAATGCCAACGGCCGCCCTCGTCGTCCTCTTAAAGAGTAAACATCCCTACATGTCCATCTCTCCCTCTGTCTCCCTCTCCATTCCTTCCATCGTGTTTTTTTTTCACCCTCCCGTCCCCCCCCGCTCACTCGGTTTCTCTCTTGATAGCTGACATTCTTTCGTCCCACCAAATAATGAGATGGATCTGCTCTCGCCCTCTTCAGTCCTGCTGTTTATCCCTCTTTATTTCTGTCCGTCTGATCTATGATCATGTGCCTGTCCTCATCTGCTCTCTTCTTCTTCCAAACTGTTTGTCACCCCTGACCTGGTCGTGAACTCAGGCATCACATGACCTTGTCTGTGTGTCTCTCTGTCTCTCTCACTGTCTCTGTCTCTCTGCCTCTGTCTGTCTCTCTCTCTGTCTGTCTGTCTGTCTTTATCTCTTGTCACGCTTTCTCAGTCTCTCTATTGGTCTCTATCTCTGTCTCAGTCTCCGTCTGTCTCTCTCACTCTGTCTCTCTAGCTCACTCTTTTTCAGTCTCTCTCTGTCTCACTCTCTTTCTCACTCCCTCTCACTCTCTCACATTCTTTCTCAGTCTCTCTGTCTCTATCTCTCACTCTCTATCTCAGTCTCTCTCTCTGTCTCTCCGTCACTCTCTCTCTATCTTTCTTTCTCAGTCTCTCTCTTTCTTACTCCCTCTCACTCTCTCACTCCCCCTCACTCTCTCTCACTCTCTATCTCAGTCTCTCTGTCTCTATCTCTCACTCTCTATCTCAGTCTCTCTCTCTGTCCCAGTCTCTCTGTCTCTCTGTCACTCTCTCTCTATCTTTCTTTCTCAGTCTCTCTCTTTCTTACTCCCTCTCACTCTCTCACTCCCCCTCACTCTCTCTCACTCTTTCTCAGTCTCTGTCTCTATCTCTCACTCTCTTTCTCTGTCTCTCTCGCTGTCTTTCTCACTCTCTCTCACACTCTTTCTCATTCTCTCTTTCTGTCTATCTCTATTTCTCTGTCTCTATTTCTCACTCTTTCTCAGTCTCTGTCGCTCTCTCTCTCTATCTCACTGTCTCTATCTCACTGTCTTTCTCAGTCTCCCTCTCTCTCTCTATCTCTCGCTCTCTTTCTCAGTGTCTCTGTCTCTCTCTCTCACACACACACACACACTTTGACCTCTCAGTGATTGGAGCTCACACAGGCCGAGCCTTGCAGCGTTTGGTACCGCAACGGCTCCCCCCTTTGTAGTCTCAGAGTTCATATACATCGTGTGCGCACTTGTGCGTGTCCACGCGGTTGATGTGGGGTGTTTTTTTTTTTTGTGTGTGTAATTGCATGCACATGCTCTGCGGCACGGCGTAGTGACACGGTGTTGTGGGCTGTCACATGCCAGTGTGTTGGTGTCCTACTTTTTCTTCATCGTTTCGCGCCGTGTACCACGTACAGGCTGGTGAACCTCTCCCAGGACCTGCAGAGGTCGTCCCTGTAAGAAAGCCAGGATTTCTGTGCGTTGTGGCTGAGTTAGCCACTCATAGAACCAAAGGCCCTTGTATGTACACACACACACACACACACACACACTTGCATACACGTACATGTTTGCACTGCTGTACTTGTGAGGATATTTGCTTGAATAATTAATTCCAACTTCAACCTCAACCCGCTAAATGCCGAGTCGTTACCACAGCTGTGGCCCAGCCCTAAATCTGTCCACAACTCTAACCCCTCACCCTTAAACAGCTCGTTTTAAAAGGGAGGGTGGACAGATTTGCCCAGATTTGTGTCAGATTTTTCTCCTCTATTGACAACTTTGAGTATGTTTAGATAGACGAGCGAGAGCACATGTTCACACATGCATGGACACACACAGCCAAGCTAGTGATGCAGGCCATGCCAGGAAATGGGGAGTAGTGTAGTAATCTAAGACCATGACACCTCCCAGTGAGCCAAGTGGTCCCATCTTTTTCTCATTCCCTTCTTAAATAACATATGGTGGAGCCAGTCCAAGGGCAACACAAATATACGCATGGAGATGTTTTACTTGTCATAAATCTTATTTTAATTGGTCTGGATTGAGATTTTATCTCATTGTTATGATTAGTTGGGGCGGACCCAGACAATGGAATTAAGTAATATTAAAAGGGGTTTATTGTAGGAATAAAGGGGAATGAGGTTGACAGGCAAGGTGGAAAGTAGAGAGGCAATGGCAGAGCTGAACTGAGCTGGATGGTGGTTAGCAGAATTGAGCAGACCAGGACAGGCGGACGAAGTGAGCGTGGCTGGCTGGGGATAAGTTTGGGGGTTAGATAAGCGAACAGGCTAGACAGGCAGATGGGGAGACTGGAGGGTAGTGATCCTGGAAGCACAAGGAAAGAGGGTAAATACAGGTAATGCAAACAACATCAGGAATAACTCTGAATATGGGATGGAGAACCGAAGTAGATATACTGTTGAGTTGATGAAAAGCAGGTGATACTGGTACTCTCGGCAGCATATTTTCAACAGTGTGGGCTGGATGGTAATTGAGGGGGAATGGCTGGAGGGCACAATGGACTGATAGAAACTGGCTTCAACTAGGAGACATGGAAGTTGGGATGTATTCTCATGGAAGAAGGAAACTTGAGTTTAACAGCAGAGGGATTGATGATACAGTCTATCTCATAGGGTCCAATGTATTGTGGTGTTAGTTTTCTGGATTCGATTTGTAATGAGATATCTTTGGAAGAAAGCCAAACTCTGACCTGGCTGGTAGTTGGGTGCTGGTGTCTGATGGGCTGGTTGCGGTTGGCGGAGCAGAGCAGGCATCTTTCCGCAACCTTGCCACAACGGCTAAGATGGGCCTGGACCGAGGTTACAGCAATTTCATCCTCCTCGGCAGGAAACGGAGGCAGCTGATAACCCAGAGAGCATTCAAAGCGTGACATGCCTGTTGCAGCACTGGGCAAGGAATTGTGAGTGTGTTCAACCCAGGGAAGATGATTATTCCAGGGGGAGGGGTTCGGGGCTGTGACACAACGAAGCGCAGCTCCCAGGTCCTTGTTGGCCCACTCTGTCTGTCCATTGGTCTAAAGATGGTAACCTGATGAAAGACTCACAGATGCTCCGAGAGTCTGACAGAATGCCTTCCATACCTAGGATATGAGTTGGTGTCCACAGTTGGAGACGATGTCAGATGGGATCCCGTGGAGTCAGATAACATTGCGGACCAGGAGGTGAGCGGTTTCTGAGGCTGTGGAAAGTTTGGGTAGGGGCAAGAAATGTACAGCCTTGGAAAATCTGTCTACAATGGTGAGTATGATGGTTTTACCTTGAGATGGTGGAAGTCCAATTACAAAGTCGAGGCAAATGTGGCTCCATGGTCAACATAGGACTGTAAGGGAACGGAGTATGCCAGTGAATGGCTGGTGAGATGATGTACTGTGAGTAAAGTTCGGCTGATACCAGGATGACTGGTGAACCTGGAGGTGTGAACCCATTGGAGGATCTATGAGTGGACAGAATCAGGCACAAAAAAGACAGTTATCAGGACCATTTCTTGGTTCCAGTTGAGTTCTTGGGCCTCCTTGATGAGGGATTCAATTTCCCACGTCACTGCATCCACCACGAACGACGAGGGAAGGATAGTATCTGGTTTAGCTGGATTGTTGTTGGGGACAAACTGTCAGGAGAAAGCCTCAGGCTTGGTGTTTCTGGAACCGGGCCAGTAAAAGAGATTGAAATTAAGTCATCCAAAGAACAGCGCCCAATGGGCTTGACGGGAATTGAGTCGTTTGGCGGTCTGGATGGAGGCCAGGTTCTTGTGATCTGTCCAAACGATGAATGGGTGTTCTGCTCCCTCCAGCCAGTGTCTCCATTCTTCCAGAGCAAGGTTGACTGTGAGCAGTTCCCTGTTCCCAACATCATAGCTCCACTCAGCAGGGGACAATTAGTGGAAGAAGAATGCACAGGGGTGGAGTTTCTGGTCAGAAGCTGAGCGCTGGGAAAGAACAGCTTCAACCCCTGTATTAGAAGCATCAACGTCTATGATGAACTGACTTGAAGGGTCTGGTTGGACAATGAAAAGTGCTGATGTAAAGTATTTCTTCAGCTCAGTGAAGGCAGCATCTAACTTAGGGGTCCAGGAAAAAGGGTAGCTGAAGAGGTGTGCTGGGTAAGAGCCGCGGCCACATGGCTATAGTCACAGATTAACCTTCTGTAAAAGTTGTCGAAGCCCAGAAACTGCTTGACTTGTTTCAGGGATGTGGGTATGGGCCACTCTGCCACTGCCTGGGATACACCTTCACCTGCCCACTTTGAATAATATATCCTAGAAACCCAACAGAGTTGACATGGAATTCATTTTTTTCAGCTTTGATGAACAGTTTGTTCTCCAGTAGTCTTTGGAATACTTGCCTCATATCCTGGAAATAGGTAGGTAGGTCTTTATTTCAAACATAGAAAGCAAAATGTAATTATTTTAAACATAGCAAACAAACAAACATTACATGTTCAAAAAGAGGTTCTTCCATGTTCTGGGAGAAGATAAAGATATTTAGATAAACAAAAACAGACTGGTTTTATTTGGATCAGGTGGTAGGTATTTCTGAGGTCAAGTTGGGATTAGATGATGGCTCCTTCGTGTGATTCAAACGCAGAATTAATCAAGAGGAAGAGGGAGGATATTTGTTTTTAACTGTTATGTTATTTAAACCCACAGTAGTCAATGCAGGGGCACAATGAATGATCTTTGAAAGAAAAAACCTGCACCAACAGGGGAACATGATGGCCTTATGATACCTGCAGCTAGAGAGTCACGGATGTAGGGCTCCATGGCTTCTCTCTCAGGGTGAGACAGGTTGAACAGGCAGCTGGAAGGCAAGGGAGCTAATCAATGGTGCAATCATAAGGGTGATGTGGGGGTCAAAGAAAGAGGATGCTGCTTACTAAAGGCTTCTCCCAGGTCATGGTAAACAGAGGGAATAGAAGACAGGTCTGGGTGTTCACTATCCTATGAGGGTGCATCGGCCTCTGCTGGGGCTAGGGTAGATTTCAGGCAAGGTGAATGGCAAAAAGAGCTCCAGTTCTGAACTTTATTGGTGGACCAATCAATGTGGGGATTATACAGGTTTGACCAAGGACCAAGGGGGTATGAGGGGAAGAGATGATGTGGAATTGGATGGACTCACAATGCTTGCCAGATAGGATGAAGTGCAGGGGTTCAGTAACGTGAGTTACTCAAGCAAGGAGCTTTGTATTGAGGGAGCGGGTGTCAAGGGGAATGTCGAGTGGGTGAATGGATATGCCGATTTGGGAAATAAGGTTGGCGTCAAAAGTTTTCATCAGCTCCTGAGGCCACCAAGGCACACAACGGATGAGACTTTTGGTTCCACATAAGTGTGGTATCAAGCTGCATTCTGGACCAGGGAACTGAGGTGAAGAGGCGGTTTGTCTCACCAGAATCCCGGCTTGTACTGGTGAGCAACCTCTTTAGGCCAAAGTGGGCAGGAGGCTAGGAAATGGCTGGCTTGGCCACAGTAAATACTCAAACGCACTTTCATCCTCCAGAGATGTTCAGCCAGTGAGAGGCGGGCTCTACCCAGTTAGATGTGTTCCTCGGCTATGGAGAGGGAAACAGGAGAACTAGGAAGTGTACGGAGGCTTGGGGAAGGACCGGGACTAGTTCTTGCAGGAGGTGGAGAGGATGAGCGAGAGAAGGGCAAAGATGGAGGACGGCTAGCTTTCTCTCTACGGCACTCACAGACAATTATCCAACTTAATGGCTAGGGAGATTAAAGCGTCTAAGCTGCTTGAGTCATCCCTAGCTGCTAACTCATCTTTAACTGAATCACATTGCTCGTTGAGAAACATCCCTAAAGTGAGGCATCATTTCAACCCGAATCTGCAGCTATGGTCCTAAACTCAACTGACTAGTTGGCTACGCTGTGGGAACCCTGGCACAGTAACGGGAGGCGTTTGGTAGTGTCCCTACTCTTAACAGGGTGGTCAAAAACCTCTCTCATTTCAGAGACAAAGCTAAAGTGAGAGGAGGTAACAGGCTACTGGCTATCCCACACAGCCGATACCCAGGCTAAAACATTCCCCCTAAGTAATGTCATGATATAAGATATTTTTGCCCTATTGATTATATTATATTACATTACATGACATGACATGCAGGTCAGGTGAATCGGCCATACTAAATCGTCCCTAGGTGTAAATGTGTGTGTGTGTGTGTGTGTGTGTGTGTGTGTGTGTGTGTGTGTGAGCGAGCCCTGTGATGGTCTGGTGGACTGTCTAGGGTGTCTCTCCGCCTGCCGCCCAATGACTGCTGGGATAGGCTGCAGCATTCCCTTGACCCTGAGTAAGGATAAGTGGTTTAGATAATGAATGAATGAATGATTATGTAGGTAGAGGGTTATTGCTTGAATACTAGGGAACACTAGATCAGAAAAGACCTGCACAGCCCCGAGTCTCCAGCTCTGGTGCTGGGATGTGAGATTTTCTGGGCTGAAGAGGGCTAGCTGGGCTGAAGGTTGCACTGGAACAGTGGGGCTAGCTGGGGCATCGGGGGCTGAAGAGGAAAGCTGTGTGGAAACTTGTTCGACTTGATGTCCAATATGGGCCATGTTAGCCGGGAGTGACTTCAGGTCTTCTATGACATCGTGAAGGGCCTGGTTCTGTTGTCCCACGAGGGCGGTCTGAGTGGCGAGACCTTGGCAAAGGTGGTCTGATTCTGCTGGGTCCATGTTGGCCAGATCATTCTGTTATGATCAGTAGGGGCATACACAGACAGACAATGGAATTAAATAATATAAAAGGGGTTTATTGTAGGAATCAAGGGGAATGAGGATGGCAGGCAAGGTGGAAAGCAGAGAGGCGTTTGCAGATGGCAGAGCTGAAACCGAGTTGATGGCGGTTAGCAGAGTTGATCAGAGCAGGACAGGTGGACAAGGAAGTGAGTGTAGCTGGCCGAGGATAAGCTCTGGGGTTAGGTTAGCGAACAGGCGAGGCAGGCAGGGGGACTGGAGGGTAGTGATCCAGGAAGCACAAGGAAACACGGTAATTACGGGGAATACAAACAACACAAGGAATAACTAAATATGATATTGCAGAGCGGCCGAGAGCAAGAGAGACCACTGCTGTAGTAGAAACGACTGTCTGGCGATGAGTGGATGGAGAACCGGAGTACATGTACTGTTGAGCTGACGAGTTGATGGAAGACAGGTGTGCAGCCAGGGCGGCTGAGGTGAATGAGCCACTATCCGGAGGGAGCCAGAGAGTGCTAGGGAAGGAAGCAACGCCCACACCACACACACACACACACACACACACACACACAGGGGAAAACAGGAGACGCCGGGGAAAATGGAAACGCAAGGGAAACAACTGGAGGCATGGCCGGGTCCGTGACACTCATTAGTGAAGCCCTGTAAAGTTTATATGATTTAGAGGAATAAGTCTCCTCATCGGAAACTTACAGTCTCTATAGGATAATTGTTTTATGACCATCAGCTGGTTTTAGAGAATGTTGTGTACGCACATTTTTTTTTCTTCCTAATTGCTGAGAGATTTTATTTTATACATGTTTGCCTTATGGGGACATCTAGTTGATGTGTTGCAGACGGCCTACATTGTTTCATGTCTGTCTGTTTCTTTCCCTTTCCGTCTGTCTGGGTGTCTGTCCCCCCACGCCCCCGCCCCCGCCTCCGCCTCTGCGGCTGCAGATGACGATGTGGATCTGGAGCAGCTGGTGAATGAGATGAACTCCTCCATGGAGAGTGTGTACTCCAGCTGCAGCACCCAGGCAGACACGGCGCTGCTCTTGCACAACGGCCACACCAAAGCTGCCCACCCCCACATCTACCCCAGTGTCCATGCTGCCCAGCTCGGGCGCGGCCACGCCCACCTTCGCCCTGCCCTGCCTATGCCCCCCTCCTCACCCTCCAGGGAGAGGCTGCGGCGCTCTCAGCCCATGCACATCCAGGCTGTCAGGTGGGTGCCCTGCCCGCACGCCCGCACACATGCACATACACAAGCGCATACACTCACACACACACACGCACACACACTATATGATCTAGTCTCAAGCCAAGATGCTGTTCCTGATTCCTGGTTATTGTGAGCATGTGAGGGAAACTGTGGTAAACAACTTAATGTTCGAAATCCTTAAAGCTACCATTGTGAAGGTTTACATGCAAACAAATGTCTTTTTTTTGATACTCTCTATTTCTGGCGTATTTAAGGTGATGTCTCAGCCATGACTATTCAGACCATGAATGCTTTTGTAGCTACTCATTTTAGCTGTTACCGTCTGGTAGGACTCTGCCAGGAAAATCATTCGACTCATAGCATTTTACATCTTCACCATAGCAGCCAACTATGGAAGGATAAAGCAAATATCTTTTTTTTTTTTTAATGCATGCTCAATAATCCAGGTAAGGAAATCACAGAAAGTTGAATCAGTTCATCTGGACACAACGTTTATTGACAGATACGTTTCATCACTCATCTAAGTGACCTCTTCAGTCTCAACTGACTGCAGGTATCCCCACCCTTATAAACAATACGGTGGCATAACGACCAAACACAACGATCGGTTTCGTATGCAAATTGCCGTGAGCGTTAACAAGAGTTACAATGGCCATGTGTGCTATTCACAGAGGGCTGGGCAATAGTTGCAATCGCAGCATTGTAAAATGGCAACGAATGGATTCAGGGATGGTCATTCCCTCTTCACTTAGATGACCTGTTTGACTCCCCGTTCAAACCAGAGTTCCTCCCTGTCAATCATAGGGAATTTGGCCGGCCTCAAGGATCGGGTACAAACAGAGCAATATAGTGTTAAGTGCCAGGAGGATTGCCGTGATTTGTACATCAGGGAAACCAAACAGTCCTGGGTACGACGTTAAACTTGAAACCGTCGGGTTGTCGGCGACCAAACCGACACCCCCACTTCAACCCTCGGGCTGTTGTGAGGAGGGTGTGTGGACACCCAGTAGGACTAAAAACAAAACCTGTCAAAGGGCGGATAAGTTCCTCTGTGAACCAATGGCCATCCATACCTGGAGAGGAGATAGGGACCACCAGGTACTCCCCCTACTGAAACAAAATAATGAGGCATCAGCTGTGCTCCTACGATCTCGATAGGTTACGGAACTGAAGATGATTATGTTGATGGTGATGATGATGAAACCAAACAGACGCTGGCCAAGAGGATGACACAACACAGGAGAGCTAACACGTCAGGCCAGGACTCCACAGTCTACTCCCATCTCTGTCTACACCCACCTACAGGCCAGTGGCCACTCTGTCAATGATGAGGATGTGCACATCCTTGATAGGGAGGAACGCTGGTTTGAACGGGGAGACAAAGAGGCCATCTATGTGAAGAAGAAACGGCCATCCCTGAACTGAGAGGGGGGCTAAGAGTACATCTGTCACCATCTTACCATGCCATGACTGCAAAAATTCTCAAACCCTCTGTGAATAGTACACATGGCCATCGAAATTCTAGTTAATGGTCACACCCATATTTGCATATGAAACTGGTTGTTGGTTTTGGTCGTTATGCATCTGTCGCCATCTTAAATGCTGTGATTGCCACCATTCCCAAATCCTCTGTGAATAGTACACATGGCCATTGTAACGCTTGTTAATGGTCACGGCATTTTGCATATGAAACCGATCGTTGGTTTGGGTCGTTATGCCGCTGTATTGTTTATAAGGGTGGGGATACCTGCAGTCAGCTGAGACTGAAGAGGTCACTTAGATGAGTGATGAAACGTTTCTCCAAAAAAAAACAGTGTCCAGATGAACTGATTCAACTTTCTGTGATAAAGTAGATTAAGGAAGCGAAGCTGTTGTGGCTAATGAGCAGGTATGATGGACCAAACTGGTACAAGACCTTAACCAGAAGATAGTGTAGTGAAAACTTGGGTTTAACCATGCTTTTTTTTTGCTTGGCACCGGGAAGGTGCTGACGCAATAGCACAGACCATAATGTTTAATTTTAAGTGGATGTCCAGGATTACAGCGTGGTCAAACCCCAATGTAGATACCAGTAATCGGCATGGGTGTCAGTAAGTTGTACACAGATGTCAATCTTCAGTATTGTCTCTTAAAGCAGCACCTGGTAACTTCTGTGGATTTCGGCAACATCTTTCAAGTCAACTGTTGCAAATACAACTGAGGGTTTTGGGGTTTTTTTTTCCTTCATATCATAGCAACAAGATTCGTGCATTTATTTTACAAGCCCTAGCTGAAAAGACAATTGTGGATGAGGAGGCGCCTTGTTCACAGATGAGGTAACGTAAACTAGTACGTGTGCCGTAAAGCAAATCCTGCTATATTTCCTGGGAGGTTTCATGCTCGGTGGCAGACAAAATTCAACACTGGTTCTAGGGAACTGATGTGAACGGCGGCGATAGTCTCATCCTCTGTTAGCCGGCACACTATATATGCCCCTTTTCCATTGCAGGGTACCGGCTCGACTCAACTCTACTCGATTTTTTTTTTGGTTTTCCATTGGGCAAAAGTTAGGGATAGTACCTGGTACCAGGTACTTTTATTGGTACCACCTCCGTCGAGGTTCCAAGTGAGCTGAGCCGATACTAAAAGGTGACATGAAGATACCATCCATCCATCCATTATCCAAGCTGCTTATCCTGCTCTCAGGGTCGCGGGGATGCTGGAACCTATCCCAGTAGTCACTGGGTGGCAGGCGGGGAGACACCCTGGACAGGCCGCCAGTCCATCAAAGGGTAGTCTGGACCAAAGGTTGTAAATTGAGAGTAGTACATGAAAATACCACTATAAATAAATACATAAAATAAATAAATATATGTATATTTATTGATAGTAGTTTAAATATAAATAAAATCTTTAAAAAAAAAACACGCCCACAAATGACCAGCGGGGCTTTGCCGTGGGGGGACACTATCTGCAGTGGAAAACGAGTAGAGTCGAATAGAGTAGAGTCGAGCTGAGCCAGTACCGTGCAGTGGAAAGGGGCATACGTGACCAAAACGAATTTAATGATGACATATTAGAGGAGAAAAGCTCTGATGCGTTGTTGCCGCATGTGTTTGTGTTTGTCTCCCTCTGCAGGCGGCTGCAGGAAGAGCAGCAGATGCGTCCGTCCTCTCTCCCCGCCATTCCCAACCCCTTCCCAGAGCTCTGCAGCCCCGCCGGCTCCCCCATTCTCAGCCCCATCCAGACCTCCGAGAACCACGTAAGTACTCACATGCGCACATGGAGGACATGAATGTCTGCTGGTGAAGATGAGGCCATCAAGTCAGTTATGATGCTCAGTGCACTCGGGGGGGGGGGGGGGGGATTTTTGGCTCAGATTTTTGATCAGCTGCTCTTGGCTGTTGTATTTGATGTTAAAACTAACAACCGTTTTTTTTTGGTTTTTTTTTTACATTTTACTTTGAAAGCAGTAAAAAAGATCTGGCCAGCTGCTATATTTACTGCCACAGCACCGAAAAAAGCCACCACCCCAAAACATGTGGACGGGCAGTACATGAGCATGTGCGTCACAGCTTGTAAACAAAGTCAAATGTATTTGGGAGTTATTGTCTGTTGTTATCAATCACTGCACCTGATACAGTGTAGCTGCACCGCTATCGAGTGATCCCAATACACACCCAATATACTGTGGTCTCCTCATAATGTCGTCCTTTGCTTGACCTTAATCGTAAGTGTGTGTGTGTGTGTGCGTGTGTGTGTGTGTGTGTGTGTTTTTAACCTAACTGAGAGGCCTGTTATGTTCTGGTAAGGCTTCTTTTGTGTTGACTTAAGCTGTGGACAGCCTTTCCATCCATTACACAACAGTTCACCCTGGGTTATCTGACAGTGTGTGTTATTGTGGAAGTGTAGCTCTCAAGGATAGTTCAAACAAACACACACACACACACAGGGATGCTGTGTTGTGGAAGGAGGTGCGCATGGGTTCCAGGATGGTGACGACAGAGTATGCGGAGGGCAGAGTTCCGGAGCAGGGCTGGCCGGGAATGTGGCTGGGAACGTCTGCGAGTCGGAGCTCTGTGAAACCCTCCGAATCCATCCACTGGCTCAGCCCCCCCCCCATCCCCCCAACCCCTGCTTTTCTGACAAGACAGACACTCGTTTCCTGTTCACACGCTTCCATGCCGGCTGTGTCACGGCATTGTGTGTGTGTGTGTGTTGTGTGTCTGTGTTAATGTCTAGCCCTTCCTTCCCCTGGCAGAGCCTCCTATACTAGGAATGTTCTGTCCTTGTCAGACAAGTTCTCAGGATGCCCAACCTGAACAATAACAGTTATTTTAGATTTCCTCCCTCTCTCACTTTTTTTTCTCTCTCTCTCTCTCCCTCTCACACACACACACACACACACACACACACACAAGAAAAAATAACAAAACACTATTTATACGTTCTGTTGAAGTCAGCTCACATGTTCTGGGAGTCAGACGGCTACATTGCAGTTTGCACAAGGACTCTTTTGTGTTAACTGGCATGCACGCACACAATTAAGTGTGTGTGTGTGTATGTGTGTTTCTAAAGATGGCCTTCAGTTGAGCTAGTTGTCGTCTTATCTTGACGACTCGTTTCATTTACCAACTGACCTGCCGGTGCTTTTACCGAGTTAGCAAACGGAGCGTTGATGAGTGTCTTTGTGGGTTTCGCTCCAGATTTGGGCGCACGTCTCTTATCCCATCATTCAGTAATCGGGCGGTTTGCAACACCACGACGACGACGATGATGATGATGATGATGATGAACTGGCCTCTTTCTGCGGCAAGAAATTGCATCTTGGGCCTCCCGTCCCGGGTGCGCTTGGTCTTCCCGTCCACTTTAGCTTGTGTAGGTGTGTAAAATGCGGCGTGGGCAGGCGGATGCTGACTGGGTGAGACCTCCACCGGTTCAGTCGGTTATGAAGAGCATGAGGTTGTATTGAAGCGGGCAGCCTGACCATGTCTTAGCGTTTACCTCCAGACCCCGCTGGGTTTTTCTTTTCTTCTGACTTGTCATATTGTGTAATGTCCTTATTCATGAGTGGAGAGAGTTGTGTTGAGGTTGTGTACAGGTTGTAGATGCGGCATGTGTGTGTCGACACGTGTTGGACGTTACCTGTAAAGAGTGCGTCTGCATGGGAGTGTGTATCGTGGGCTCTGCAGCGGGGAGTTGGAGTTCAATACATTGAGGATGGCTTACACAACAGTGCAGACAGACGGGCCTTTGTGTTGGCAGAGCTCGAGCATACATTACAGAGGGGCTCTCTCTCTCTGTTGTGTGTGTGTGCCTCTCTCTGTGTCTCTGTATGTCTCTCAAATTCAAATTCAAATAGCTTTATTGGCATGAACAAAAAATATGTTATTGCTAAAGCAGTTTGCAGAAGATTAAAAAATTACATTACATATTAAATAAACATTAAATTCACATTACATCACATCTCTCTCTGTGTCTCTGTGTATGTCTCTCTGTCTCTCAATTCAATTTAATTCAATTCAATTCAATTCAATATGTGCTTTATTGGCATGACATACGTTTGTGTACATATTGCCAAAGCATGTAAAATAACAACAACACAATACAACGATTATAAGAATAACAGCAACAACAACAATTATTATATCAAACAACAACAGTAGCAATAGGTGCCGTCTCTCTGTCTCTGTATGTCTCCCTCTCTCTGTCTTTGTGTATGTCTGTGTGTGTGTCTCTCTCTGTGTATGTCTGTGTGTGTGTGTGTGTGTGTGTGGGGGGGTCTCTCTCTCTCAAATTGTCTCTCGTGTGTCTCTGTCTCTCTTTCTGTGTGTGTGTGTGTGTGTGTGTGTGTGTGTGTGTGTGTGTGTGTGTGTGTGTGTGTGTCTCCGTCTGTGTGTGTGTGTGTGTCTGTGTCTCTCCTTTTCCAGGTTTGTTTTCTTTCTCATACAAGCACCACTGATACACAGGAATCACAGCTTCAAATATAAGCAACAAGATACAGCGTGTGTGTGTGTGTGTGTGTGTGTATGTGTGTGTCTGTGTGACAGGTTTATGTTCTTCATGGCCTTTGATAATATAAATGGATTTGTCCTCTGGCTATCAAGCTCAGATAACCGTAAGCTCTTGCTAGATGAGATCTTCTTAATAATATGTGTGCATAATATGTATCTGTGTGTGTAGCGCTTCTTAATAATATGAGTGTGTATAATATATATCCGTGTTTGTAGATCTTATTAATACAAGTGTGTATAATATGTATCTGTGTGTGTAGATCTTATTAATAATATGTGTGTATAATATGTATCTGTGTGTGTAGATCTTATTAATAATATGTGTGTATAATATGTATCCATGTGTGTAGCCGTGCTGGTAAGAGTATGAGCTAACTCAGTGGTCTGCTGAGTGTCGTTAAACTCTTGACACTTGCCGTTTCCCACACAACGTGTGGTAAGGTTGGCCTGAAAACCATGCAGTTTCAAGCATAACACCGCGGCTTATACAGCGCATCAGCCAGGACCCCCGGGGATAGGTGTCCCCGCCGCCGCCCGTCCACACCTGGCGGGGATCACTTTGCTTTTGTATCACGGCTTTTAAATGGTGCCTGCGTCTGTATGTGGCCCGGGCGGAGCACGGGGTATGTCACAGATGGAGGTGCGGGCCAAGCGGGTTGACGGCGTCTTCCTTCAGCTTCGGGGTTTGAGCGCCAGGTGTTGACAAGCCCCCGCCGGCGTGTCCTTGAGCGAGCCGTGGGTGGCTCCAGTGAATCCACGCCAGCTTCCCCGAGGGGGACGTTTCTGCAGCCGCCTCTGTGCTCGCTGACGTCTCTGCAGAGCGGGGCAACTGGAAATAGAATAGCCCTTCAGGGATCAATAAAGTATCACTTTGCATTATTTCTCAGTCGTTTACAGTGCTGT
>NC_079228.1:13506402-13576402 GCF_029633865.1 Lampris incognitus | reverse complement strand
GTGTGTGGTGTGTGTGTGTGTGTGTGCGTGCGTGCGTGCGCGTGAGTCCACGTGCACGTAGACCTTCCGCATGTGTGTGTCTGTCTGTCTGTGTACACGTACGACAACGTCTGCTCTTGGAAGGCGAGGGCTTGTGGACAAAAGGGTTGAACCAGAGAAGCACTGAGGCTGACATAAAAAAAAAAAAAAAAATCAAGTCTCCAGTGTTTCTCATGACGCTGGGTCTCGGCTCTCTTCTTCTTCTTCGTCTTCCTTCTTCTTCACGTGGACATGGCAGAGGACTTTGTTGTGGAGGTAACGCTAGGCGCCGATGTGATGTTACAGTCTGTTTTGTGGGTTCGGACCCTCGGCCCGCCAAGCGAAAGAAATAAAAGGGGTCGCCGGGACGCGTCGTATGATTGTGCAAAAAAACCCCAGCAGCTCTCGGTTCTTTCAGCTTGTTTAAAACCTTTCTTTCACTTGCGCTCGACGCGTTTCAGCTCTCGTCCTCGTCGTCGTGGTCGTCGTCGGTGGTCGTCGTTGTCATCAGCGTCTTTTGAGGCCTTGCTGTGTGTGTGTTTCTTTGCAGATAGTGAAGGTGTGGAGCGAAGATGGAGCGGGGAGAGGTGGTGGAGATCCCGGCCGACATGACGGCGAGGGACGTCTGCCAGCTCTGCGTCTACAAAAACCACTGTCTGGATGACAACTGCTGGACCCTGGTGGAGCATCACCCGCTCCTCGGCCTTGGTAGGAGAGAGTGTGTGTGTGTGTGTGTGTGTGTGAGGCGAGGTGGACATCCCTACATTGTGTGTCTGTGTTGTAGAGTGGGGGATTCCGCTCTCTCTTGTGTACTTTTTTCTTGTGTGTGTGTGTGTGTGTGTGTGGTGTGTGGTGTGTGTGTGTGAACACGTCCCAGGTGGTTATAGATTTTCTGTATGACGTGGTGTGTGTGTGGGGGGGTGTAATGATTTTCCATGTTCCACTCACACAGTGCCCCCGCCCCCCCCCACACACACCCTGACACAGTGTGAGGAGTGAAACTTGTGTGGTGGCTGCATCAGGTCTCTTGTCTCTGAGGCTTTTTTTTTCTTCATTTTCTCATGTCAGTCTTTGTCCTCTGCGAGGCTTTCCAATTTAGAGCGGTATTTTTAGAGTCAAAGGATGGCTTTGTGCTTGTTTGATCGTCGTTTCTGGAAAAAGTGCTCTGGAGGGATGGAATGTGAGGTGAGGAAGGGAAGGGGGGGGGTCGGAGGATTGGATTGAGAGAGTGAAAGAGAGAGAAAGAAAAAGAGAGTAAGAGAGAGAGAGACAGAGACAGTGGGAGGGAGGGGGGGGAGGGAGAGGGGGGGAAGGGCGGGGACGAGGCCTGGACTCGGCGTCAATGCAAGAGCGGGAGGGAGCCAATCAGAGGTCTCGATCAGACGAGCCCCTAGGCTCTCAGCCAATCCATCGCTCCTTGTCCCTCCACAGGAAATTCCCCTGCTAGCAGCCAGGACGCACACCCGTGTGCACACACACACACACACACACACTACACACATGCACACGCACTCGCACACACGCATGCACAGAGCTCAGCCATTTCCACCTCCTTTAACTTCAGCTTTTTTTCAGTATGAGTGGGTGTGTGAGCCTTAATAAAACCGAAACTGTGAGTTAGAGTGGAAGCGGTGCCAGCGCCGAGTCCCAGTCGCTATCGTCTTCTGTGTGTGTGTCTCGTTGTGCGTTCACATGCGCGCAGTAGCGTGTGCTGAGCGTTAACACAAAACTAGAGCATCCTGTCACTATCAATTTTCAAATCAGCTGCACTCAAAGGTCATGGCTCGCCACTTCAGGGACAGAATGGAAAAATATCTCTCTCTCTCTCTCTCTCTCTCTCTCTCTCTCTCTCTCTCTCTCTCTCTCTCTCTCTCTCTCTCTCTCTCTCACACGCGCACACAATAATTTGGCATGTAGCACACAGTGAGGAAGCTGTGTCTCGTGAGCTCTTAATGTGCAGTTGTGTCTCTGTGGCTTATACTGTGCTTATGGCTATGCAGCTCCCAGCAATCAGCCTAAATACATGACATCATCCTCCTGCAATGCTCACTCAGTCCTTGTCTCCCCCCCCCCCCCCCCGCCTTCGTCCTTCTATTCTCCAACTTGTTTCCCCCGAACGCATCTCTTTTGTCAGCGTTCGAGGGTTTTGGCTGCGTCACTGTAGACCACAATGCCGTGGTACCGCTGCTGAAAACAGACTAACGCTGTCTCTATGTGTGGTGTGTGTGTGTGTTTGTGTGTGTGTGCGCAGAGAGGTGCCTGGAGGACCATGAGCTTGTGGTTCAGGTGCAAGCCTCCATGAGCAGCGACAGTAAATTCCTCTTCAGGAAGAACTATGCCAAATATGAATTCTTCAGGAACACCCCTGGTGAGTCTCCTGCAAAGTGCTCTTACACCCCAAAGTGACCTCCCCCCCCGGCTGGCTCAGGTTTGCAATGCGGGCCTACACATACACAGCTGCAGAAACACACACACACACACACACACACACACACACACACATACACACAGAGCACCCTCTTCCTGTCTTTTCTTAGCAGATTACGGTGTATTAACTTGTGTTTAATGACACTGTTGTGGTTTTGTGTTGCGCTACTGGATGGGCGCTGTCGTCACACACTAGCTACCATCAAGTTCAGCATTAGACAGATGCAATCAATATTAAACTTAGCTTAGCGTAAGTGAGCTTTGTTAGCATATTCTGGGGAGCTGCAGGCATTGTGCTGCATGTAGCGTTGGCTAGCCGGGCTAGCTGGGCAGCAGCGTGGGTCTCTCCTGTTACGGTATACCATCATCCCATTATTGCCGAGGTGATTTAGGGTCTGTCAGAGCCAGCAAGTGACCTCAGCCCTGTGGTAATGAGTACAGTAAAAACACCGGCGCGCTGGCCACAGCCTGTCAATCACTCTAAAGAGTAGCACCGCTCCCCTAGCGCTGCCGGCTAAAGGGATTACATCAGCGGGTGAGATCATACTGCATCTACTCCAAGCTGGAGTGCCCTCTCTCTCTCTCTCTCTCTCTCTCTCTCTTTCTCTACCTCTTTTTCTCTCTCACACACACCCCCTCCTGCACACACACACACACCACACACACACACTCTTTGTCTTTTGAGACCTTGCGCTCATCTGACACACCCACTCACTCAGTCACACGTGTACACACACACACACACACACACACACGTACATACACACACACACACACGTGTACGCACACACACACACACACACACACACACACACACACACACACACACACACACACACACACACACACACAAATGCATACTCTGCTTAGAGAAACGTGACCCCACTCTGAGCTTGCATGGAAGTGGTTTCCAGTGTCTTTTTTGCTAATCCATTTGTGTGTGTGTGTGTGTGTGTGTGTGTGTGTGTGTGTGTGTGTGTGTGTGTGTGTGTGTGTGTGTGTGTGTGTGTGTGTGTGTGTGTGTGTGTCCCACAGAAACTTCTTTCCAGAGCAGATGGTGGCCTGGTGTCAAGAGTCTAATGGCTCCATTCCTCAGTCACAGCTTTTACAGGTGAGGCACTGAGGGAATCGAGGAACGAGCATGCCTGTACCCCCCCCCCCCACACACACACACAGAGTCTGTGCTGTTTATTAACTGTTCATAACATCCTATTTATTAAGACAGCTGTTGCGTGCTTCCCTGCTCTGCGTTTGTTCCAGAACTTTCTCAACTCCAGCAGCTGCCCGGAGATCCAGGGCTACCTGTACATGAAGGAGCCTGGACGCAAGTCCTGGAAGAAGCTCTACATGTTCCTGCGGCGCTCCGGCCTCTACTACTCCACTAAAGGAACGTCCAAGGTACTTCGCAGGGACATGAATCTTCACACAGTTGGATTTATACCCTCTCCCACATGCACGCCTTCTTCCATGTCTCCTTCACATTCCCTTACCCCTCTCCGCCCCCCTCCCCCCCTTACCTGTACTTTGCAGGAGCCGAGACATCTGCAGTTTCTGGCAGATTTAGAAGACAGCAACGCCTTCACGGTCATCATGGGGAAGAAAGTCTCAACGCCCCCACAGACTACCAGTTCAGTATCAAGGTAACACACACACAGTAGTGCAGCATGTGCTCATCACACACGTGTGCGTAACGGATCTAATGGCACCCAGTTGTGCTGTTTAGGTTGCACGTTTGATGCTCCCATTACATCCGTGCTACGTATGTCAGCCATGGGGGGGGGGGGGGTTCAGTTGGAAAATTACGAGATCTCTCTAATATCCGTTAACTCTGTGTGTGTGTTTGTGTGTGTGTGTGTGTGTGTGGTGTGTGTGTGTGTGTGTGCATCAGAGGGCGAGGGGTTTAAAACCACTCAGCAGGGGTCCGAACAGACACTTAGCACTGTGTGTTTCGCCCTGCACACACAGTGGTGATCCGTGACAAAGGTGATCCGTGCAGGGTCAACTGCTGAGCTGGGATAAGCCCAGCGGGATGAGCCGGGATAGGGACAGGGAATCGGCCCCGCTCAAACAGGCCCTCGCACCCCCCTACCCCCACCCCATCCTCCGCCCTAACACCCACACACACACTCACACAAGACATGTAAGATGCTGTCAGCAGGGGTGACTGTGCAGGATTTGGCGAGGGATTTTAGGGCTTGGACGCGGGTGGGGGATGGGGGGTGGTGGATTGTAGGCCATGGTGACATTAATGAACTCGTCCATGGGGTTGAATTTTAGGGAACCCTGGAATGTCACAGAGCTGCATGTGATGTATGTGTTGTTTTTTGGAAACCCGTGTTAAAATCCGTCTTGGGGAATCTAACGAGGCAGCACGCCGTGTTTCGGTGGATTCGGACTAAAGTCATCAAGTAGTGTAAATCCTGGAAACCTGTATCAGACGCCATTCCCATTCTATCTGTTGTCAGTATGCCATCTTAAAAGACCCCAACCGCAAAATGCAAACGTAGGAAGCTGCAGCCATCGACGCGTGAAATTTCCACCGGTTTTCTTTCTTCTCACTGTCTTGTCCATCCTCCTGATGTCGTCCCCCACCAGGAGCATTGTCACTCTAAAGTGTGTAATTGTTGTTTGGTGGACAGCCCAGTAAAGTGAGGAGTGACTGTAAGGAGCTGAAGATGCTGTGTGCCGAGGACGAGCAGAGTAGAACCTGCTGGATGACCGCTTCAGGCTTCTGAAGGTACCGCCTCCTCGACTCGAAGTGCCATTATTGTTCTGTCGTCTTTATTTTTTTGTCCCACAGCGTCTGTTCGATGCTGCCTTGAAGGAAGTTACTGTACTCTTCTTCTGCCTTGTCTTCACAGTATGGAATATGCTGTATCAGAACTACAAGGTTCCCCAGCAGAGGAAGTCCTCGCTCTCAGCACTTCTCCGCACCTGTGGTAAGGATCTGCTCCCCGACCTCTCCCCCTAGATCAACTTCTTACACCCCCCCCCCCCGCTTAAAAACGCCGCTCCATTCAGGAAAGGCCAATCCAGATTGATCCATTAATTAAGCTGATGGTGAATTGAAAACCCGGTTCACCTGTCCCTCTCACCCGGCGCTGCTCCATTGCAAAAGGCAACGCTGGAATGAGAATGCGCAGCGGTGAGCCGGAGCGGCCGGGCGTGCTCCATAAAGAGAGGATCTGTTTGAGTTTTACGTTGCGGAAGAGGATTTCTGTTTTTAAACAATCCCAGTGGAGTTTGACCCGCTGGTGGTGGGATTAAAGCGGTTTTCTGGGTCTGTTCACGGCGATCGAATTATGGCGGCGATTCAGGTCGGGCTGTTGAATGAAACAGTTGGCTCTCTATGACAGAAAGTACATCCTACATACAATCTTATCCTAGAGCCGTTTAAAAACAGACAAAAAGACATTTACATAATATCCTTGCATGTGTGCACATGCACGTACACAAACGGCACTATATAAACATTTGCATAAATCTTGCATACAGTGGACAATCATGCATAATTAAGTTTGCATGCGTGCAATTTCTGAGAGCGATCACATCACACCATGACGTGTTGGTAAGTTTGTCGGTATTTTATACATGAATAATGAGTCATTAGTTATACATCCCAGAATCCTTCAAAACCTACACAAATTTTCCATTGGATACTTGACACCTTAACACAGCTGAGGTAATGGGGATTAAGGGCTCATGTTGTCATGTAAGCGTACCCATTATATTTAGCTGTGACACAACTGCCCATGCAACACTGTGGGATACCTCGGCGGTATCTACACACACAATGTGTGGGTTATATTTGCTGGGTAATAATCGGATTACCTTTAGATAAAAAGTGTAATGATGATGACGCTGTAATTCAAGAAAACTGGGTGAAACCAGCATCCAGCCAAGAAAGCCAGAGGGGGCAAGAAGCCAGAGGGGCTTGTGCGTTTTCTTCAAAAGGGCATTTGTGGATTGACTGAAGTGGGTCTCTTTGCAGACAGGATTTGTCACGCCCCAGTGAGTGTGTCTGGCTTGTTTGACCTTTGCCCCTTGTCTCTCTTGTGGCTCACGATGCCCCCCCCTCTTCCACACACACACAAACCACCACTACCCACCCACCGGCCTGCAGCGGAGTGTGTCTGAGAACTCTCTGGTGGCCATGGACTCTCCGGACGGACCGGCCGTGTCATCGACAACCCCGTAGAGGCCCAGAGCGCCGCCCTGGAGGAGGGACAGACCTGGAGGGTGAGGAGAAGGAGAGGTGGAGATGGAGCCGAGGGGTGGGGGCGGGAGAAGGGGGGGGGGGAAAGAGAGAGAGAGAGCGAGAGAACATGAGGTGGGGGCGGGGGAGGTAAACAGATTTTTGGGGTTAAGGGAGAGAAAGCCCAGATCTTGAGGGTGTAGCTGGGTGGTGGGCAGGGTTAGAATCTGTGAATAGTAGGATTTAGCTTTATAAAGGGGACTCGGAAGAGGATGTTTATTAAAGGGGTTTTCGGTCTGTATCCCCAATGTCTTACTTCTTGTGTCCTTTTTCCCCCCATCAGAAACGAAGCCAGCGTATGAATGTCCTGGGAAGCCCCAGCCCACTGCACCCACCCTCTCTTAGCACAGGTACCTCCACTTACACCTATAGGACACACCACCTTCATCAACTTGCACAGGCTTTTGCTTTTGGTTCAAGCTGTACAACAAAGACTTGGTAAAGTGGGTGTGTAAGTGAGAACCCACTGTAGTCTTGTGTAGTCTCCGGCTGGAAAGCCAGAGAATTTTCAAGGTGTTTGTGAAGGCCATGTGCAGGTGCACGTAGCCATCTCACGGCTGTTCTCTTCTGTCAGTGATCCACAGAACACAGCTTTGGTTCCACGGTCGCATCATGAGAGAGGAAGCCCACAAAATGATCATGCAACAAGGCCAAGTGGACGGGTGAGAATACAAAACCTCCCACTTACACACTTGCACACTTATACACCGCTGCAGAAGCAGAGCGGCGAGTCGAGTGACTCGAGTCAACAGCCGCCTGTAGCGCACCAGCTGACGCCTGTCAAACGTGAAAGACGCTGTATTTAGCACTGCTCTGCAAAACCCTTTTCCCATAGAAAACACAAATCTGGGGGGTCGTCTATTCCGTTGCCTACCAACACGGGGAATCCCCGTGTTACCTCCAGCTCAGTTGGGTATGCGTCCTGGTCGCTGCACTAGCGCCTCCTCTGGTCGGTCGGGCCGCCTGGGGGGAAATAGCATGATCCTCCCACACGCTACGTCACCCTGGCGAAACTCTTCGCTGTCAGGTGAAAAGAAGCGGCTGGCGACTCATGTGTATCAGAGGAGGCAGGTGGTAGTCCGCAGCCCTCCCCGGATCGGCAGAGGGGAGTGGAGCAGCGACCAGGACGGCGCGGAAGAGTGGGGTAATTGGCCACGTACAATTGGGGAGAAAAAGGGGGGGGGGGGCACCAAAATAAATAAATAATGCAGCCTTTAAGATCTGGAAATGACCAAAATCCCAACCGACATGTAGCCTCAGATGACGATATTATATGGATATATTGCCCAGCTCTAATTATGTATTTTTTTCCCTCTTACTCCTTCTCTCATTAGATTGTTCCTCTTGCGGGACAGCCAGAGCAACCCGAAGGCGTTCGTCCTGACCATGTGCCACCACCAGAAGATCAAACACTTCCAGATCTTACCGGTCAGTCAATGTTACCCACCCTAAAAATGCCCCGTTTAGACATTTCTCTCTGCCGGCGGTTGTCATGTTGACGTCTTCTCTCTCCTCTCTGCGTTGCTCGTCTCAAGTGTGAGGAAGATGGCCAGATGTTCTTCAGCCTCGATGACGGTGCCACCAAGTTCACCGACCTGATCCACCTGGTGGAGTTCTACCAGCTCAACAGAGGAGTGCTACCCTGCAAGCTCAAACACCCCTGCACCGCCGTGGCCTTGTGACCCCCCCGCCCCCACCCACGCCCACCCACCAACACCACCGCCACCACCTCGCCAACCATCCCCGGATGTTTGAATCAGAGTTCCTCTGTTTGTCTCGACGTTAACGATTCGGTTCCCAGCGCTGGTCTTGCAGCCTCCGAGCTTCGGCGCAGGAGTAACAGAAACTTGATTGTTATGTCGTTTGTTTTCGTTTTGTCCTTTTGATTTTACCCCGTTAAATGTACAGACCTTGCTTCGTGAAAAGGACAGACGGCTCACTGACATCTGGTCAAGTGGGAACGCCGTGGGTTTTCCCGGGTAAACTTCTTCCGTCAACCCCCCCCCCCCCCATCTCTTACCCCCCCCCCCCACACACACACACACCTGATAAGCTCTGGTGCACCCTGGGTCGGCGCAGGCAGGGCGCACCGTCCTCCGACTTCCTTATTGATCATCAGGGATGGACAACGGACCCCTGGGGGTCTTGCCGGTTCAAAGAGATCCAGGAGGTTTTTTTTTTTTTCCTCAACCTGTGCAGTCCAGTCTGGATAAGCTGACAACCTTGTTCTCCCTTAGACACGGCCTCAGTGATCTCTGTCAACAGTGCTACCAACACCCCCCCCCCCCGATCCCTGTCACCCCCACCCCAACCCACCCCGTCTGTAACTCTCAGAGACGTTTTGTACAGTTTTAAACGGGAAAAAGACGAATGATAAAGGCAAAATGAGAAATGAGCAGAACAATGGCGAGTGTGTCGAAAAGAGAAAAAAAAGGGCAGAGGAATGTTTATCAGGAAGGCTTTCGCAGGCCTCTCTTGTAGAGTTCATTACTTGATGTCATTTTAATGCTGTTTTATTGTTGTCGATTCAATGCAGAACTAGCTTTGCACTCCCGGGCGGACAGCCGACAGCTGTCCCCTCTGGCTGAATGAAGCTGCCCACTCTCCATTCTTCATCCCCCTCTTCCATCCCTCCACCTCCTCCTCCTCCTCTTACAGTGTCATCATCCCCCTCGTCCTTTCGGAAATGGCATGCATGACAACTTCTCCGCCTCTGATTGGATTACAGCGGCGTTGGGAGCGAATGAGTCATGGCTGATCGTGCGGTGCCTTTGGAAAGGTTCTGGAACATCCTTGACCTCCATGCAGCCGATTGGCCGGTAGCGACGCGGGGATGAATACGAATGTGCTTTGGAATCAGATAGAGTGTACCAAGAGTAAGAGGTGGGTGGGGGTGTGGGGTGAGGGGCTTATGAATAGCTTCCCGAGAAGTGCGGCCCCCTGTTTCCGCCATAGTCTTTTTGTTTTTCTGTTGTTGTTTTTTTGGCTTGGTTTCACCTGTCGGCGAGGGTTGTGTATGAATGTCGTGTACTCTTCTGAAAGTCTCAGTGCTTGCACATTGTAGTTATTCTGACTGGTTCCAGTCAAGGGTTGGAGACGGCACGTGCAATCGTCAGGTTAAGTTTCAGCCCTGAATGAAAATATTGACCACTGCTCCCTCACCCCCAGAAAAGACAAATCAACAAAAGCACTCCCCAGAACTTTTTTTTTTCTAATATAATTTATGTTTAATCGAACAAATGACTTGAAAAGTGGACTTAGTTGACTACCCGTCAGCACGGTCAAATGAGTTTCGCTTGCCTTAAGTGAAAGTTGTGAGCCTTTGGTTTGAAATTCTAAGTTATATTGTAATGCACATATAGGGAACACTTTTCAGACTTGGTGAAGACGGACTTGATGTCAGTCCTTACGTATTGCCCCCCTCGCCCTGGAAAATGATGGGTTTAAAATTGGTCCACAATATTTCCAAATTGTACAGTTGAACACCAGCAGTCATATTTAACTTTTTTCCCCCTCGATTGCCCTGTTATTATCATTGTTCTTGAGCATACTGACAGTACAGGACAGTACAGACCGGAGCGCGGCGACCACACGATAAAGAGGATGGCGCCCTGAAATAGGAGGCGAGGGAAGGCGGGATGTTGGAACGGCCCTCTCTTCGCGTCTTTAGGTGTCGTATCCCGTCCCGCTGACCGGCGGAGCAAATCGAGAGCTGCAGGCCACGCAGGCATGTGACATAATACCTACTCAAGGCTTGCATTAGATTTAGCCTCCCTCCCATTTGTCCCGTGCCAGATTTACGGTAAATAGGGTTAGTGCTTGGCCAGTGGGCTCTCTGCCAGGCTAACTCTCTCGCTCTCTCTGTCTGTACTGTCATTGTCACACATGCCACTGCCACCACCGATCATCCAGTAGATAATTTCACTGACTCACCAGCTCTGCTCTCCACCAATCAGGCCTTATTCAGCCAGGGCAGACTCTGCAGGGATTGGATAATGCTTGAACAACCCCAGCCCGCCCCTTTCCCACCTGTGCCCAGCCTGTAAGCTATGACCCTGTGGCGAATGTGTACGGATTGCCAGACTGTTATTTATATCCACTTTTTTCAGGATCCCCCGTGATCATGACTTGCCTTGCGATAACAGGAGGTTTGCCTTAGCCGGGCGGGCTCTCGAACCAAGCCCCGCCGCGCAGAGGGAGCGAGAGCGGGTAGTGGGAAAACACCACCCACCCACCCACCCACCCCCTCGGCTCTGTCTCGCTCGCTCTCAGGATGGTCAAGCACCGTCTCGCGGAAAAAGAGAAAAAGCCCCCTCACTCGTTTTTAATCTCTCCTCCTCCCTTCATCTTGTTCTTAATCACTGTTTTTATGCAATCCTATACACGAGTCCCAGTATATGAATTATACCGTCTCATTTTTCTTTTTCTTAAGTATGTGAAGCAATGGAGAACATGTAGATCTAACACTGTACCTAGGTCACAGATCACTATGTATGGGGCGTTATGCGTTTGCTCATAACTCCGTGTAAAATGAAGAATGATTTATTTTGTCCTTTTGTTTTTCCATTATTTGATTGTGTGTGTATATTGAATTTATTGTATATTTTCTTTTGTTTGCCACAAAAAATGACCTTTTATATAAAAAGATGATATACCACAGTATATACAGTATTAAATTAAGCTGATTTAAAAAAAAAAAATTTTTTATAATGATCAAACTGGACTTTTGGCACGTGTCAAACTTGCAAACATCAGTCCTGCGTATATAAATAAGCTGACGGGCTTTCAGCATCTGCGGGCCGTTGCCGCACGGCGGTCCTCTGATTCTGTCAGCATCCAGTTGCGTTTAGGTGAAGCCATTCATTTAGAAGCGTTAGAAGATCCCCTTTCTCCATCCATGAGACATCTGCTGCTTTTTGCCCCCGGGGGGCCTGAACGATGAGCTTGTGCTGCAGCCCCGCCACGTCCGCTTCAGGTGGAGGCGGCGAGCAGAACCAGGCGTGCCCGGGTTTTGGATATCAAAGCTTTTGTTTTTTTTTAACACGTGCACGCCGATGCTTTTCATCAACGCTTTACTCCTGGGATATTCTAGCAGTCTCCAATCTCCGCACACGTTCTCATTGCGAGCAGATCAAATGTACGCCGGAGGCTCAAAGAGGATTTTTGCATTTCATTCTCACTATCAGTTTGTTCTGACTTCAAGGTGCATAACAAAGATTTTATTTTTTATTTTTAAAAAAAATTAATTTCTTAAGCAAGTTTACTCTTGCAGCAGGTGCCTCTGAACTACATGACGTGTATGGCAACGAAGCCAGTAGCAAGTACCCGGTCACCGTTGGTCCACTAGGTTAATTTAGAGGTAGCTGCGACTGTGAAAATGAAATTACTGGAACTAATCCTTATTTCAGGTATACGCCAATCGCATAGATGTCTCATCAACATGGCTGACACACAGTGGAGACGGGAGTACAATGTAGACTCAACTTTGTCATTTTCTTTTTTTTTTGTATTATTTAGAATTTAAGTCTTTATAAGCTGTCTTGGGAAGTCAAATAAACATTTCAGGGAACGAAAAAGCTAAATGAACCATTATCAGTTCTATAACAAAAAAAACAATGTGCTTTGCTTCATTCTGTAAATGTATGGCTCCTGGATTTACATTATATCCTGTTCAGGTATTTTTGTACAAATAAGGGACTGATTATATTCTCTGGTTATTGGAAATTAGAATAAAAGACAACATTGCTATAAACCACATGGCTTGTCCTGATGCTCTGTGTAGCTGTCTCAACTCTCCTGTGGGTCAGCCCTGCTCGCCCCGCCCTGCCCTGGCTGAGTTTCTGGACGGCCCGGTGGTGGAGTCCCCCTCGCTCGCTCGGCACGTGTGGATTAGCACGGTCAGGGTGGAGTAATCTGGAATGTCCTGCAGATCGGCTAATCCAGACGGGGTGACGGAGCGACTCTGCCAATATCACATCACCTGAGCCATCCTGCTGTGTAACACCATCGTCTCCCTTCCTCCTGGGGGGGTGGGGTTGAACTCACCCACTTGAGTGTCTTTGTCTCCGTTTTAAACCCATGGGCGTGTCAGTGTTGTCATTCATTCATTCGTTCGTTCATTCATTCATTTGTCCAGGGGTTCATTCCTTCCAAAATATGCGGTTGAGATTTTCCACCATCTAGTGGTTATGCTGATAAGCAGTGGAAGCACACGTTTTTGTTAGATGAATTCACTGCTGGGGTGAGGGTTGTCTCTTTTATATGCAATGTTTTACAGACATTTTACATGGACACGAATACCGCTATGAAGACAAGTGAATTGGAGACACCACAGCTTCCCTGTTTCCAAGAATACCCCAGCCAGTTTTTTAAAGATGGGGTAGGCAGTTTTTTTTGCATCATTGGGCACATATTGTAATTGAAGTGGCCTGAGAGAAAACTAGACTTATGCGCCATTGATGTGCGAGTCATGAACGAATCGTTCGAAACGAACGACTCTACTGAGTCGGGAGTGACGACTCGTCTGCATGAATGAAACTGCGAAGACGAGGCGGGACGAATGCGTCGTGTTTGCGCAGCTCTTGTTGACCGTATTTGTGGAAACGATCAAGTTAATTAGCGCGTTAACCAAGCCACGTGAGAGAAGCAGCCACGCTGGCGCTTGTTTCAGCTCGGCATTCGCTGTCCGAGCCCGGAGCTGAAGAGCTCGGGCTGCACGAGTCACTCGCTACTCCAGCGCCGCAGTCAGGAACCGCCCATGAATTTTAGTTCGCTCCCTTTTTAGTAGTTTACTACTGTAACCGGTTACTTTCTTGCCCGGTGCGGGATTCGATACGGCGTATACTGCACCACAAGGCGACATCGCTAACCGCTCGGCTAAAGGGTCAGACCCGTTAGCTAGGGGGCTAACGTGTCTTATTAGTAGTTTACACTACTTACTGCTCCAGTCTGGTTGTTCAGTCATGAAACTCAACAGCGTAATTTCTGATTAGCAGACTGTTTCTATGGGTGCCGTTCTGAAATGGGACTGGACGCTGTTCACTATTTTAAGCAGAATGACGAGTAAACTCCCGTCACATACGGAATCACCGCTGGTTTATGCGCACCGGGCCGCCGGTGAGCGTCGGTGGCCCTGGTTTTTGCGGCGTGCCCCGCCCCGTTGGCACTAGCCGGATCCCTGTCGGCAGCTTTTCGGCCGAGTCAGCGGCGGAGCCCGTCGGTGAGAGGGATCACTCTGATTGGCTTAGCGAATCAGCGACGCCGCAGTCGGCCTTCGAGAGAACGGAGCAATGCAGCGGACGCTGTTCGGTGCCAGGCGGGTTGCCGTGATATGTACGCTGGGAAAGCAAACAGACGCTGGCCAAGAGGGTGGCGCATCACAGGAGAGATAACGCGTCAGGCCAGGACTCCGCAGTCTACACCCATCTATACAGGTTAGTGGCCACTCTTTCAAGGATGAAGATGTGCACATCCTTGATAGGGAGAAACGCTGGTTTGAATGAGGAATCAAAGAGGCCATATATGTGAAGAGGGAACGACCATCCCTGAACCGGGAGGAGGGGGGGGGGGGCTAAGAGTACACCTGTCGCCATCTTACAATGCTGTGATTGCAACCATTCTCCGATCCTCTGTGAATAGCACTGTAGCGAATTCGGGGGGGGGGGCAACCGCAGGAACCGCCGCAGCCGGGACGCGAACCCTAGTTAATGGTCACGGAAACCGGTCGTTGCGTTTGATCGTTGTGCCACTATTGTTTATAAGGGTGGGGACATGGCGTAGAAAGTATTGACAACACACTTCACGGCCGTCTTGCGAAAGTAATTAAATGCTTGCAACCACTGCCTTTAAAAAAGGAAAAAAGAAAAGAGATGAACTAGAACTCTAACGTGTGCACGCTAAACTGTCCGTGTGCTGCACTCCTCACAGTTAAGCATTTTCCCCCGCACACAATCATGGCAAAACGGGCGACTGTAAAACGGTGGATACATGTTTTTGAGTGTCACAACCCCCACGAATTGACTGGTTTCACTATCAGAAGTTGATCCATTTGGTTCGATAACATTTGGAAAGTCTAGAAGACCCGAACGATTAAATTATTTCATCCTATTCAAGTTAGCGGAGGGGGGCTGAACCGGAAGTTGGCCAACTCGGCCGGCGCCGGCGGAAATCTCTGGTGCGCATGCTCTTTAGGCGCTGGGGCCGGTGGGGGATTTCCCAGGCTCTGTGTGACTGACTCGGTGACTTGAGTGACTCGAAAACTCGACTCTCTCTAGTGAGTGACTTATACAAACTCGAGTCAGTTAAGGGTTTGAACCTCCCATCACTATTCTGCACCTTCTCTTGGCTCTGTATTCGGGCTTTAAAAATCTAGCCCGGGATGGAAGATTTTAGCCAATCACAGGTCGTTTCAGAGAGCGGGCCTTCCTATTGGCTGTTCTACAAACGCAGACGCTCGTGTACGCAATCCATTCGCGTCCGCCCTGCCCCACCGGTTGCTTGTGGTTGTAACCCTAACCAGGCATAGCCAGAAATCTGATTGTGGGTGGGCACAGACAAAAGTCAGATGGGCACAGTCCGTATGTGTATAGCGATATAACAGCAGCAGCATAATCATATAACATAAGCGATGCATAAAGCAGCTGGAATTTCTGCATGCGCTCTGAACATTTTCAGAGGCTGATGGAAATAATCCATAGAGGAATATCTCATTTTATCTCATCTTCAGCCACTTTCCCGGGGTCGGCCCGCGGTGGCAGCAAGCTAAGTAGGGCACTCCGGACGTCTCTCTCCCAACACTCTGTGGGGGGTACTGCGGGAGTATGGGGTACCGGGGCAGTTGCTACAAGCCATCCGGTCCTTGTATAACAAAAGTAAGAGTTGTGTCCGCATTCTCCGCACAAAGTCAAACACGTTCTCGGTGGGTGTCGGACTCCCCCAAGGTTGTCCCTTGTCTCCAATTCTGTTTGTGATATTTATGGACAGGATCTCAAGGCGCAGCCAAGGTGAGGAGTGTGTCTGTTTTGGGAACCTCAGAATTGCATCTCTGCTCTTCGCAGATGATGTGGTTTTGTTGGCTTCATCAGAACGCGACCTCCAGCGCGCACTGGGGCGGTTTGCAGCTGAGTGTGAAATGGCGGGATGAGAGTCAGCACCTCCAAATCTGGGGCCATGGTTCTCTACCGGAAAATGGTGGATTGCTCCCTCTGGGTTGGGGATGAGTTGTTGCCTCAAGTGAAGGAGCTCAAGTATCTAGGGGTCTTGTTCACGAGTGAGGGTAGGATGGAGCGGGAGACTGACAGACGGATTGGTGCAGCATCAGCAGTAATGCAGACGTTGTACCGGACCGTTGTGGTGAAGAAGGAGCTGAGCCGGGAGGCAAAGCTCTCAATTTACCTGTCAATCTTCGTTCCAACCCTCATCTATGGTCACGAGCTTTGGGTAGTGACCGAAAGGGTGAGATCGCGGATACATGCGGCGGAAATGAGTTTCCTCCGAAGGGTGTCTGGGCTCAGCCTTAGAGATAGGGTGAGGAGCTCGGACATCCGGAGGGAGCTCGGAGTAGAGCCGCTGCTCCTTCACGTCGAAAAGAGCCAGTTGAGATGGTTTGGGCATCTGATTAGGATGCCTCCTGGGCGCCTTCCTTTGGAGGTTTACCGGGCACGTCCAACTGGGGGAAGACCCCGGGGTAGATACAGGAACTCGCTGGAGGGACTACATGTCCAATCTGAACCTGAGAACGAACGCCTTGGGATCCCCCAGGAGGAGCTGGAGGGCGTTGCTGGGGAGAGGGACGTCTGGAGTGCCCTACTTAGCTTGCTTCCACCATGACCCGACCCCGGAGAAGTGGCTGGAGATGAGATGAGACATTATCCATAGAGTCATTCGTTGGGTATCACCCCCAAATGTATACTCACATTTACCAGTATCTTAACTTTAGCTATTTGAAACGTAGCGTTACCGACAAAAGCCTGGGAGCATGTGCTATGCAATGGCCGTTCTGTAGCTTACCTATTCACAATTGCTTTTACTGTAGCAACTCATCAACGAAGCCGAACTAGCTAGCTGGTATCTGTGCTGACGATACACATCGTTCCAACTCAACTTACTTGGCTCTTCCACTTCAGAAGTGGACGCACCTTCCTCCTCCTCCTCCTCATGCTGTCTTTTTCTCACTAGTACAAAGTTTAATCAGTGTTTGTTTTTTGGCCATAGTTTTTTTTAAAACTATTTTTGTGGGGTGGGGGGAATTTGTGTGGCTTTAGCTAGTGGACAAACTAGAGTGGAATACGCGAAAGGAAGATGAGACCGGGGGCTGCTGGCATTTGCGAAACGCACTGCCAACCAAAAGGAAGCTTTCTGATTGGATGGGCAGGAGTGCCAACTGGGTGGAGCGTACAAGCCAGAGTGTACAGTGGAATGCTCGCAGTATACATGAGAGACGAGGAGCTGCTGGTATTTGCGAAATCCACTGAGTCAGGCTTCCTGATTGGATGGGCAGGAGTGCCAACTGGGTGGTTGGTTGTTGCCCACCTGTGGCTACATGTTTGACCCTAACCCTAAAAGTCACCATGTAGCGGTTATGGGGCTACATAATTCCCCTTATTGAGCTGGTAGGAACGTTAGTTTACAGCTGCTGTTTCCTCGGTTCGGGTTTACAGTGACACACTTCCGCTGCGCGGGTTTTTTGTTGTTGTAATGGTGGAAGGAATAAATGGTGCACGTTGTTTAGCCGAAAGAGAGTTGTCACGACTCCTGCTTGAGCTCCTCTACAACCAACTCGAAATGGCTGCTACACATGAACAATATCGGTGGAACTAACGCAGAATTTTTAATTTTTTTACATGGATAGATTATCAACTACGATACACGTTTCACGAGTCTCGCTTTGACATTTCCTGGTTGTACACGAGGAGCGATGCGGGGGTCATTTGGGAGATCGGTTTATAACCCCCTTGAAAGATGGCTATGATTGGTTGAGCGTGAATACTGTCGTCGCACAGTAGAGACGGAGAGACACTCCGTCTCTAACCCTAACCCACGCTGCCTTCCCTAGCCGTCAGCTAACGTTAGCTATCTCCTCCGTCGCTTCTGTATGACGACAGTACAACGAGCAATCACCCTCCGTCTCTTCTGTATGACGACAGGATTCGTACTCAACCAATCGTAGCACAGACGAATATTAATGAGCTCTTTCAAGGGGGTTATAAACCTAGAGCGGCTTAGCGGAGTGATACGAGGCAGCAGAGACAGAGAGGCGGAAGGATTTGCAGTGGAACGTTCAACGTTACCTACCGCAGCTTTAATGATAACCATAAGGGAAAAGAAAGGAAGACTTCCAAGGCCGAGGAAGAGGGGAGATTGCAGATTGGGAAACACAGGAAAGATTTTGATCAACTTTGATCCCGGGGATTTTCCCCATTTGCACATTTCTTGGTAGGCGGTGCTGTTTTTATTTTTTTAACCACCAGGATGAATGGTTGGAAAGCGTTCAAGGTCAACCACCCAAATCTGCTTGATGTGGATCCTCTCATATCCCTGATGATAGACACATCCATATTATATCCTGTTTTAACCAGTGTGATATGAATTTCACTGGCGATAACAAGCCCTCATACAAACTTACCCAGTTCAAAGGAATTTTTTTAAATGGACTTTTATTCTCTAATCTGATCCCCAACTAAATCAAAAGTCAGTGGTGAAAAATTACTTAATCCTTTGCCTAAGATAATATTTACCTTTATCCAGTTACAAGTCAACTGATTGTGCATGCTGTTTCTTCTTGCCACCGTGTTCTTTAAGTGGGCTAGCTTCTCATACAGGTAGATACGCACACCTGGAAGACCAAAGCATTCTGCTGTTGACTTGCAGAAGAACCAGAATGAGTGTCTGTTTGTGTCAGGGCCCTCGCCACCTCTATTGGGTTCTGAGGAGAGGAGCCCAGATGATCCACATCCAAATCCACATATTGGATGACGGATGAGGCCATTTCCCTATGGACCGTGAACCTGTTATGACCCAGTCAGAAGTCAGGTAACCAAGCAGTATGAATAAAACATGAAAAAACAAAAAAAAAAATCCTCATGCATTTATAACATTTACAAATGCATTAATAATACTATTTAATTGAATGGAGGCCACCTTTTGAGCCTTGTGAATATACTGAGTGGATTTACAGCATATTCTAAATTAGCTCATTATTTTCTATTGGGACGTACTATTGTGCAAACCAGTGCGCCTTTAGCGATGAATGACAGCAATACTTAAAAGAATAAGCCAGGCAGGGCCCATGTGTTCAGTATGTTTAATTCTCAAATAACTAATGGCAAATTGAAAATATTTACAAAAGTAAATATGTATGGTATGTACAAAGGAATATACATGCAAACATAAAAACCAACAAAAAATGAACAGTAATCGTGTAGTTTGTCAACAAATGAACGCAGGAGGAAAAATAAAAATGGGAGGAAGTCAGAACTCGTGTCTGCGGTCCAAGTATCCTTGTTTAATGGCCTTTGAAAACCTTAAGAAAATAAATAATAAGGTCATAAAAATAGGACTGGGGTCTTGATGTCCTAGTTGGGTTAGGTTTGGTGATAATATGCGTTTCAAGGTCCCTGCACATCTTGTTTTTTTCCCTGTTCGTGCCGTTAAAAGGACGAAACCAGGAACATGGTCTGTTCTCGTGATTGCTGGGTCCTTCTAAAGAAACAAGGGTTTTCCAACTCATGGATGGCGGCAAAAAGTGTCTGTACAACAACACTGAAATGGCACATATCTCATGGAGAAGTATCTGCCATTGAAGTCATCAAGTCAGGCAAGACTGCTGCATTCTGGGATCGTATTTCTATAAACGCAGGTTCCTTTAAAGTTATTCCCTGAATCAGTGGTTCTCAACCTGTTGGAGTCACGACCCCCCCCCCCCCGAATAATCAGGTTGGTGTTCGCGATCACCCAACCGTCCATCCATCCATCCATTATCCAAACCGCTTATCCTGCTCTCAGGGTCGCGGGGATGCTGGAGCCTATCCCAGCAGTCATTGGGCGGCAGGCGGGGAGACACCCTGGACAGGCCGCCAGGCCATCACAGGGCCAACACACACACACACACACACACACACACATTCATAACGGTGACAATTCATGTTCGATTTCTGCAACATTTAATGCCTGCAATGTTTTTTCATGCTGATCCTGATATGAAGAAAGATTATTATAAACTAATATTAGTAGCATAATCTACTAATATACAGACGTTTAGTACCGAACTGCTGTCTCAAAGAAATTCTGAAGTATACCGAGGGCGCGCAGAGCGCACCGCCTTTTATACTGTGACGTCACGGCCATTAAAGAGACAGTACACCTATTTTTCCCATCGGGTGCGCCGCGGGTTTGGACGGTTTTGTCACAACCATCTGAGTCCCCCCCCGGAAATGATCTCCTGACCCCCTTGGGGACCCCGACCCCCAGGTTGAGAACCAGTGTCCTGAAGGGCAATGGCGGCTGTGCATGACAGGGTAAGCTAATATTTCTCCGACGCGGCGTCCTTAGCTAGCGTAAACAGATCCTTTACGTGGCTGCAGCTTTAGCTACAGAGAGTGAAACGTGGTCACGGAAAAACACCTCTTTAAGTACTGAGAAGCGTACAGCACAAAAAAGAAAAGGAGGGGAAAAAAAAACAACTTTCGATCATTTTGATCGCACCATAATGAAGAACGCGGATTTCAGGCCTGGAAGTCGTGATACTCTAAAAAAAAAAAAAAGACCAAATAAACACAACTACCAGCAGTGCTCGCAGTACCAAGTACATGCTTTTCTCTAGATTTATTACAGATACAACAGATGTCTTCATAAATAGTTGCATAAAATGTTAAAGCCGCAACATTGCACATGATAAGAATCAGAAACGTAACATACAATGAGTGCATTTAAAAGAAATCTTTTAAAATCTTTGACCCCCCCTCTCCCCCCCCATCCGATCGTCTGGTTGATCCCTTGCTGCCACTCGAGCTTCTGCCGCCCAATGGCAATCTAGATCTCCCAGAGCCCCGCCCCCAACGGGCAAGGTCTCCATTTTGAGCGCGAGGGGGGAAAAGAAGGCAGTTTGGAGTCTATGTACAAAGTAAGGCGTAAAACATCTCATATCTGCGCAACACAACTTTGTTCTAAGGAAAAAGCAAACGATGAATCCTTTTTTTTTTTTTTTTTTTAAAGTCTATCGTTTCTGTTTCGGAGACCGGACAGTGCAGCATAGTTACTCGCGATGTGGTATTCATGGTATCGTAGATTTCGGTACATACTGTTTAAGCGCAGCGGTTGGAAAACAAAAAAAAAAAAAGCTCCGGGTCAGGTGTAGAAATGTCCCGGGAGTTTGAGAGGCTTGACCCGAGGCCCCGGAGAACTGGTCTCAGGGGGCCAGGATGTCTACAAGAGTCCCAAGTAGCACGGCAACTTTCAATGAAGGAAAATTCTCTATCGTCCTTTTTCTTTTCTTTTTTTTTTTTGGCATTTTATTTATTTTCTCAAACACGTTCTTGAAAATGTACGGACAGTATCTTCCTTTCCATTGTTTCAATAAGAAAGGGGTGCTTCTTAAAAGTCTCTAAAGTTTGTTATTGTGAAAGAGCTAACATAGCGCCCCCCCCCTCTCTCGCAACAGGAAATGAGGGCAACAGCGCGCTCTCTCACCGTCATCACTCAGCTCGTCTGCATCGCTTTCTCCTGAAAGCTCTGCTACTTTGTGCAGTGGTGTCAAGACTCGATCTTGTGGCTTTCTCTTTCCGGTTTTGTTTTTTTTGTTTTTTCTTTTTTTTGTTTGATCGGCTTGAACTCACAAAATGGAAAATAAATTACTTCATAGTTTTGTTTTTTTTCTACTTTTTTTTCTTCATTTTATTATAAAATCAGATTGAGTTGAAACCAGCAAGCAGCAGTAGGCAAGGACATCCATCTTTGTTTGATTGGCTGAGAACTCCGTTCTCTAGGGCTCTGATTGGCGCTGGACCTTGAGAGGTCTCCATTTAATTGGCTAAAAGGACTACAGGACTTTAATAAGTCGACATTCTACGAAAGAGGATGAGATCAGCAATCATTACGTTCCCCTCCAATTTTCACCTAGGTCATCAACATGCCCAATTCCAGAGGAACCTATCGCCCCTACGAGTCTTTGCACCCATGATGACAAGCATGGTGTCTTCGACTTTGTAAAAGCCAATCGGTCTCCCGACAATGCTTCTGTCTGTCCAGTCTGGCCAGATCCATGAAAAGGCGTAAGGCAGTAGGGGGCAGTGGGGTTAGTTTGGAGTTGTGCAATCCATCCTTCTTTCCTTAGGCGCTCAGACCTGGGGCTGGAGGCGGCTTTGGATAAAAGTCCTCACTCCGCCGATGGGCCGCATGTCCGTCTGGTGTTTCCTCCTGTCTATGAAGGAGATGAGGCGAGCCGTATCCAGGCAGCCTTCTGCTCTGCTCCAGCCATCTGCCAGGCCTGCTTGCAGCCAGGGCTCCTGGAGGCAATGCCCAGCTGGGGGCCTCCTGCTGGGGTCCCTCCTCAGCAGCAGGCAGACAAAGTCCCGTGCCCCTTGGCTGACGCCCTGGAAATAGTCCCTGGGAAAGCTGAAGTCCAGCCGGCAGATGTTCAGGCACGTCTCCTCGGTGCTCTCGTCCAGGAAAGGGGAGGCTCCGCTCAGCAGCACGTAGGTCACCACCCCCAGGCTCCACAGGTCAGAGGTCAGGGACACCGGCTCTCCAAGAACCAGCTCGGGGGAGGCGAACTCGGGGCTGCCCAGGAGAAGGTGCACATAATGGGCGCTGTTCAGCTGGACGGCATCACCGAAGTCTGTTAGTTTGACCAAAGGCTGGCCGCTGGAGTTGTGGGCCACCAGCAGGTTCTCAGGCTGAGGAGAACAGAGGCGGAGAGTGGATCAGCTACATTAATTCAATTCAGTTTTCCTATCACTTCATTAAATCATTCCATCCTAAGGTTTCTTACATCATGCAACAAGAACATTACACAAAATATATTGAGGGTAGAGCTGTGATATTGACAGCGTGTCACAATATTTTTGACTAAATACCTTGATATTGATAACAGCAATATTTTGGGGTTGACACTTGGTGCTTTTATAAGTTATTTGCACACAAGAAAATGTTGAGAAATGATTGTTACTAATGTGGACATGATGACCAAGTTGGTAGAAGCATTCGTTGTTCATTTCACTCAACTAAAACATGGACAAGTTCAGAAAACTTCATCAGTTTACTGTGATGCAGCCTTTAAGACCAGAGAATGGCAATTTTCCTTTTTTACCACTCCTCCTTTTTTTTCCTCCCCAATTGTATTTGGCCGATTACCCCACTCTCCGAGCCGTCCCGGTCACTGCTCCACCCCCTCTGTCGATCCGGGGAGGGCTGCAGACTACCACATGCCTCCTCCGATACATGTGGAGTCGCCAGCCGGTTCTTTTCACCTGACAGTGAGGAGTTTCACCAGGGGGATGTAGCGTGTGGGAGGATCACGCTATTACCCCCAGTCCCCCCCCCCCCGAACAGGTGCCCTGACCAATCCGAAGAGGCGCTAGTGCAGCGACCAGGACACAAACCCACATCTGGCTTCCCACCAGCAGACACGGACAATTGTGTCTGAGGGATCCCCGACCAAGCTAGAGGTAACACGGGGATTCGAACCAGCGATCCCCAAACCAGCGATCCCCCCGCGAGCAAATTTAAGTTATATCACCATATTACGCCAAACAAAATACTAGATGATAGCTGGTCTCAAATCACAATATTGATATTATGTTGATCAATCAATTTGCATTTTATATAGCACTTTTCTAGCTGCAACAGCCACTCAAAGCACTTTACATTTCTGGTCAAATCTGAATTTGACCAGATTGCCCAGCTCTACTTGAGAGTCAAAGTCAATGACATTCAGGACCATCCATTCAAGTCCAGGCCGTGTTACACACAAGTTCGAGCCAAAAGGAATTCATCAGTCAACATGAGATGTAATAAATAAGTAAAATGACATACTTTAATGTCCAAATGTACTATTCTGCAGTTGTGTAGGTACTGTAAAGCTTCTAAAATGTCCCGGAGGTAGCAGGCCACTTTCTCCTCTGTCAGATTCCCCCAGCTCACAATGTAGTCCAGGAGACGGCCTTGGTCCACCCTAAGACAAACCAAGTAAACACCACATGTTCTCCTGTCATTAAAAGTAAAGGAGCCAAAGGGTCATGAAGCTAACGAGCTGTGCATTTATAAGTACGACGAGTCTGAAAAAGTCATCGACTACTCTGACATGAAAGTACATCTAATGAGAAACTGTTGAGGTCATTAACTGTTTAAGTCTTTGCTTGCCAACTGTTTAAAATATACAGGTCAAATCATTTGCATGATTTTCTTAAAATACCCATTCATATGAGCGAGTGTGTTTGGTGTGAGGTCATACTCACAAGTCCAGAACCAGGGCGTAGCTACTGGGGGTCTCGTAGGTGTCTATCAGACTGACCAAGTGGGGGTGTTGGAGCCTCTGGAGCAGATTGAGTTCGCAGGTCACCTGGTCTCTCTTCATCAGCTTCTTGTTGACCAGCTTGACCGCCACAACGCGCTTGGTGCTTCTGTGGTCGCACCGCTTGACCACTGAGAAACGACCCCTGGAACAAAGGAAAAGGTAAAATATATATATATCTGTGTCTACTTGTCTATTTTTTATGTGCGTGTGCACTACGGAAGTACTACTGGTTGTGTATATTACCTGCCCAGTTCTACCACTTCAGTGTAGTGAGACTCAAAGCTGTCTTTCCAGCTCACCCTGACTCCATCACGGGACACAGCTGGAACAAATATCAACGAGAAAAGGCAATCAACTCAGGGTCTCATTTAAATGATGTATACAGCAAATGAAAACCTGGCTTGTTGTGCTCTAGTTGTATCTCTTATTAAGCGTGAGAGCAGGAAGTGCGACTTAAATGAGCCGCTGTGTCGACATTAGCGATTCTCCAGAGGTTACGCAAGTGTGTGCTGCCCTCACCTAATACTCTGAGGCTAGCCGACGATGTAACGCTGCCCAGGTCATTAGCAGCAACGCACGTGTAAACGCCGTCATCCTCAGAGGCGACGCCGATTATACGCAAGGTCGCCTCACCCGTATCACTGCAACGGACACATGAAGGTAAAGTCACATCTGCTGTGTAGATTCAAACATCATGTATCACTGAGCGAGTTCCTTAAAAAGGGACAAATGTATTGGCATACATCTGTGTGTGTGTTGTGTTACCTGTAGGCAATGCTGAAGTGTCCGTTGTTCGTGAGGCTACTCTGGTTGGGTCCCTTCCAGGTGACAGTGGCTCGGGGTCGCCCACACACCTTACACCTAAGGGTGACGCTCTCTCCGTTGTCACATGTCACATCAGTCAGAGGCACGAGGAACTCTGGGGGGACTGGAGGGGGAGGGCAAGGTCAAAGGTTTTCCATAACAGCCTGCACACAGCAACTGAATCATTAAGGGAAGTCGAGTATTGCATTTTATTAATGAAAAAAATCAACGATCAAGTCTCGACACATAGTAGTGAATACTGTGACTAGGGACAGTTTATAATTTTCAGGGAAATATGAGAAAAAGAGGAAATTAGTGATTAAACAGAATCTCAGGCTGCTAATTTCCTCTAATGCCATGCTATGTATAGGCACAAAGGCAAACATAGCTATACTTACCATCATAGATGTAGTTGGGATTTAAAAGCTGTAAAGAAAGAGTAAAATGTTAGATGGAAATTTGAATAATTCATCCAAGCATATTTCCTAAGACTGGGGACACACTACACATATTTAAGGCTGATTTTAGCCACCATTAGGCCAACATGATGACTTTCCGGCTGCGACAGAGTTGGGGCCAGTTTGAGGAAGTCATGATGGACATGTTAGTCATCACCAATAAATGTGTAGTCCCCCCCCCCGCTGGATTTTCCCCCCTCTTTCTCTGAATTGTTTCCGGCCAATTACCTCACCCCACTCTTCCGAGTCGTCCCAGTCGCTGCTCCACCCCCTCTGCCAGTCTGGGGAGGGCTGCAGACTACCACATGCCTCCTCCAATACATGTGGCGTCGCCAACCGATTCTTTTCACCTGACAGTGAGGAGTTTCGCCAGGGGGACGTAGGGCGTGGGAGGATCACGCTATTCCCCCCAGCTCCCTCGCCCCAAACAGGCACCCCGACCGACCAGAGGAAATGCTAGTGCAGCGACAAAGACACATACCCACATCCGGCTTCCCACCTGCAGACACGGCCAATTGTGTCTGTAGGGACACCCGACAAAGCCGGAGGTAACACGGGGATTTGAACTGGAGATCCCTGTGTTGGTAGGCAACGGAATAGACCGCTACGCTACCCGGATGCCCAATAAATGTGTAGTTTGGAAGTTTCTGGAATTTAAACTCTTCCATCTTGTTCTGGTTTAAGAGTATCATGATATAAATATTGACTTGAAAGGACAAATCTCAACAGACACTCATAACGACCGATGAAAGTTCAGCATGGGAAGATTAAAAAATAAAATCGAATAGAATTAAAAAGTAAGAGAGAAAAATCACGTAGTGTATTCTCAAGCACAGGGGTAAGGGTCAACTTACCTTTACGGAAACCTTATTGGCCAGGCTATCTCTGGACTTCCTGTAACCATTTTCAACCAGCTTGGTCTCTTTCTTCCCCTCTTTCTCCTTCTTCTCAGACTTCTTGCGGATGCGCAGGGACGTGTGCCAGGATGAAGACTTTCTACTTGGAGACAGAAAGGGTCCAAGTCAAATGAAAATGTCTACTGGGTATGCATGTATGATGGCACCAATATGGGGACGATAGCATTCAGAGACATAGCTAATGCCTCAACTTTGTCTTTGTGCAACAGCAAATACTAAAATGTCTGCTGTGTACATAGCCCCCTTGCCTCCATTTCATCATCTATACACACAGAACATACAACGAGACTGTCATGAGCATCTCTGACCACATCCCATGGTTTTTCCAAATGACCATTATGTTTAGTTGGCTGGTCCTGGTAAACAAGTCAAAGCCCAATTCTCTTACTTTATTTTTATTCATTTTTTCCCCCCTTTTTCTCCCCAGTTTTATCCAGCCAATTACCCAACTCTTCCGAGCCATCCCTCTGCCGATCCAGGGAGGGCTGCAGACTACCACATGCCTCCTCTGATACATGTGGAGTCGCCAGTCACTTCTTTTCACCTGACAGTGAGGAGTTTCGCCAGGGGGACGTAGCGCGTGGGAGGATCACGCTATTTCTCCCCCCCTTGAACAGGTGCCCCGACCGACCAGAGGAGGCACTAGTGCAGCGACCAGCACACATACCCACATCCAGCTTCCCACCCGCAGACACGGCCAATTGTGTCTGTAGGGAAGCCGACCAAGCTGGGGGTAACACGGGGATTCAAACCGGCAATCCCTGTGTTGGTAGGCAACGAATAGACCGCCACACCACCCGGATGCCCCCCCCAATTCTCTTATTTTACATTTGTCCTGGGGTGCTCTGATACAGAGTTGGTGTTCAACAAATAAAGATGTCTTAAAGAAGTATAATGACCATAATCCAAGACAGGCTGACTAGAGTTGTTAGAGTGGTACCGTTCACAATACTGTGTACTCAAGAGATACCAGTTTTGTTATTAGCTATATGTAGTATTTACTATACAGAACTGTGATAAATCAGAATTTTTTGATTTTTTTTCTTTTGAGATACTTTATTGACCCCATGGGGAAATTCTTTCTCCCTATTTAACCCATCCTAGCTGTGTAGCTAGGAGCAGTGGGCAACCCCGGGGACCAACTCCAGCTCGTCTTGCCATGCCTTGCTCAGGGGCACAGACAGGAGTATTAACCCTAACACGCATGTCTTTTTGATGGTGGGAGGAAACCGGAGCACCCGGAGAGAAACCCCATTGCTGACATGGGGAGAACATGCAAACTCACACAGAGGACGACCTGGGATGACCCCCAAGGTTGGACAACTCCGGGGTTGTCCACGGTGGCACTAACCACTGCACCACCGTGCCGCCAATGATGATATATGATGATGAGATGAGAGTATAATAACCAGTACCAGCTGTATCTTAGCTAATGCTAGCCTCATGAGTATATAAGAGTTAAGACAGAAATCAAGTCAAGTAAGAGTCAATAAAAATACATCCAAAATATAGCCTGCTAGGAAACAACAACAACAAACAACACTATGGCCAGTTATGGGTAATCAAGCTTATGATTACTTTAAAAAGAGAGATGAAGAACATTTCACAAGTTGAATATGAATAATATAAGCAGCGTGATCAACAGGCTGCCCTTCTGAGTACGCTGCCCGCCCGCGGGAAATGCCACACTCCCCATTCCCCGACGGATGCCAGGAGCCTCTCCTTACTTGATGGTTCCCTCGGGGCAGTCGGGGATGATGGCTGAGGTGTGTCCCAGCACGTATCCGGGGATCCAGCCCTCGGCCGCGGGGCCTTGCTCGGTGGCTGCCCTGAACACCAGGAACATGTTCTGCTGGTTGCTGGCCAGGATTTGGACCACCTCGCCCTGGAGAACGCTGATCTCATCCTCCTTCACCGCCACGTAGTCCTGGGTCACCAACATGGTGGACACGCTACTGCTGCTGCTGCTTTCACTCTGCGCCACAGGGGGAGACAGCGAGAGGTGTGAACACAAAGCACTTCCCTACCTTAACACATGAGCCTCTTCACATCATTAAATTTCAAATTTAAATGGCATGACTACAATAACACATAATTTCAACAAGTCAGTGTTACACACAAACGTTATTATTCTGCATTAGGGCATCCCAGGGAACAAAGTGAAGAAAAAGGTCAAAGCAGTGACGAAAGGGTACAGAAGAAAAGATACAGAAGGCAACTGGAAATAGAAACCATTGTTTGTGAACTGCCCTTTAGGTACTTTTCAGGAAAAGTCAGAGTGAAGTACAAGAGAGAGAGAAGAAAAAAAAGGGTGTGCCATTGTCTTCTTTACAAACTAATCAGGAGGAAGATGAAGATGTTCACTCCAAACAACCTTTGCTGTGTCACTCCAGGTGAAAGTATGAGAGGAGTAGAAGTTAGAACAGGGCTTGACACCCCCCCCCCCCAAGGAGTTTAAAAATGTGGGAGCACATTAAAAATTTTATGGGCGCAGTGAAAATTTATCAAATAATGTGTTTTTCCTTAATAAAGGGATACGAGGAGACGAGCAGAATGATTTATTTAAATACTAAAAGTACACTAGCTTTTAATTATTTCGGCTGAAAATTTTATTTATTAGGTAATTATTTATACTTTAAACTGTATAAATAGTATGGATGGTCTATAATAAAGTAATTCTTAGTTCTAAACACCAAAAACATAAAAAATAAAAAAAGCCTGCTTAGTCCGTTTGGACACAAAGGATGTTATTGGTCCAGCAGCTTATCTAAAGGGGTCATCTGGCCCACTTTGAGCTCAGCCAGTGGTCCACAGCAGGACTGGGATCCATCTATCCATCCATTATCCAAACCACTTATCCTGCTCTCTGGGCTGCGGGGATGCTGGAGCCTATCCCAGCAGTCACTGGGCGGCAGGCGGGGAGACATCCTGTACAGACCACTAAGCCATCACAGGGTCGACACACACACCCAGGGACAATTTAGTACAGCCGATTCACCTGACCTACATGTCTTTGGACTGTGGGAGGGAATCGGAGCATCCGGAGGAAACCCACACAGACACGGGGAGAACATGCAAACTCCACACAGAGGACGACCCCCGAGGTTGGACTATCCTGGGGCTCGAACCCAGGACATTATTGCCTTGCGGCGACCGCGTTAACCACTGCGCCACCATGCTGCCCAGGAGTGGGATCACATTGATCTAATGAAGGCTCCTCCAAGCTGATCCACATCAAGTCTTCAGTTGTGGACACTCCAAGACAGCTTCTTGTTGAAGTCTTTAGCCACCTAGCTAGCTCACTGCATGTTTGTTCACTCTTTTTTTATGATTTTTTGTGTGTGGCATTTCCGCTTTATTTGACAGCAACAGTATAGTTTTGACAGGAAACACTGGGAGAGAAAGGGGTATGACATGCAACAAAGGTCGCCGGCTGGATTCGAACCGGCAAGGTTGCGAACCATGTGGCCATGTGATGTGCATAGTTGTGTGTTCCCTCTACATTTTTTTTTTGTTTGTTTGTACAGAAGTGGTGTCCTTTCACGCTGACAACATTGGTTCAGTGCAGTGACCGCTATCATGGGGGGGGCTGCTCGGGCTGAATTTTTTTATTCACATGTGCTCCTAAATACATTTTACAGTTTGCACACATCTTTTTTTAGTCGCAAAGACGAGTGAAATGTTCGCACTGTTGAGCCCTGAAGAAAAAGTGCATGAGAAGAGCTCGCTCCCATGTGTTGTGGATGGAAAAATCCACAAAATGTCACAGGTTAACGGCTGAATTAACGTGATTTTAGAAGCACACCCAGGAAGAGAGCATGGGGTGGGGTGGGTGAAGCCAGGTGTTAGTACAAGCTTTGTTTGTTAGGATCACCTTAAGATGGTTGGACGAAGTCTACTAGTAAAGCGCGGCACCTTAGGAAAGTGTTAGAAACAATGAAAGCCGACTCTGTCGACGTGTCCCCAGAGAGTGTGTGAAGTCTAACAGAGGGTTATGTCGAAAAGCAGTGACAGTTGCCAGAGAAGTGCACAGTAGAGGGCTGATTAGTAGAGTCGGCTGCAGCAGGACAAGAGACAGCAGACAGGACAGACCGGGCCTCCCCGCTACCGTGGGTTAGTGAGAGCGGCACGAGGCCGTGCCGACGCCCCGGGAGTGGGCAGGAGTCTTACCCCGTTACTCTGGGTGGACTGGATGGACTGCTCGCTGGCTGATGAGCAAGTGCTCATTCGGTCTGCCTCTTTGCTGTGCGTAGAGTGTCTGTGGGTTTGGGACTGACTCCCGGATCCAGAGCCGGTCTGGGTCTGGTTCTGGGCCTGACGGGCCGGGGCCTCCCCCGCCTCCCCCGGGAAGGTGAAGGAGCCAGGCCGGCTGGCTGGGGAACCTGGCATGGAGCTCCAGAATCCAGATCCAGACTTATGGCTAGGGCTGGGAGGGGGAGGGGGAAGGATGTCCTTGCCAAAGGCAGGGGTGGCCAGAGGCGAGGCCATTGGTGAGATGGTGCCCGGTCGAGGTTTGGAGGTGGGTGTAGAGGGCAAGGGTCCCACCGTGGCACGGGGGATGGGGGTTACAGTGTTTGCAGGTGTGGGGGTCTGCGATTGGTCGCCGGGGACCTGGAGGGGGCGCTTCCCCTTGGGACTACCCCCTGCAGGGAGCGAGGGAAGAGGAACTGGACGGGGCGACGGACCTAGATCACAAATAAGTAAAACCCACACCTCAGTCACGTCTCTCCTCATGATGTACGAAAAACACCTTTTTAAAGCTGCTATGAGGAGTTTTGGATTTTTTACTTTGCACGGACGTGTTTTGTGAAAGAACGACTCACAAAGGTCTATACTTCCCATCCGATAGCTGGTGCCTGTGTTTTATACAGAAAAGTGAGCGATATAATGGTGTTTTGGAAAAACAGCTGTATGCAAGATATACAGTGATGTGGTAATGTACGCATCTCCAATTGTAGTTGTGTATCTCTTCTGTGTGCTGTAAATAATTTCTTCAGATTTTGTGGGGAATCCGATCCAGTGACATACATTTGGAGTCATTATGTAGTAATATCGAATCTTCTGGTCTCATTCGCTTATGTCGGTCATATAGAGGCTTCAAAATTATATCGAGACTGATAAAAAATGAGTGAAAAACTCCTCGTAGAAGCTTTAAGATTGTATTTTAAAACACACGCTGACAGCATGGAGAAGGATCACTTACCTGATATCTTGTTGGGGCCGTCTGAGTCGGCCCCTGGGTGGTGGCGTAGGGGCTGGGGCAGGCGAGAGGGCTGAGGGATCCTGGAAGGCCGACGTGAGCCCCCCTGGGAGGCTGCAGGGATGGAACCGCTTTGAAAACCACTGCTGACACTGGACGGGGTCACACTGGACCCGCTGCTGCCTCCGGACGGAGCTCCCACGCTGGGCATGCACGGCCCGCCGCCTGCCCCTACGTGGTTCCTCTGGTACTCTATGGGGGAGGTGAGAGCTGGGGTGGGGGAGGGATATGGAGGCAGTACTTAAGTGGCAACTCTTGCATAAAGTCCATTGTGTGTGTGTGTACGTGTGTTTGTGGATCCCTACTGTTGAGGAAGTTGCGCTGGCTCTCCAGTATCTGGCTGATCTGCAACATCCACACCTGACAGACTCCAGGGTGGGAGGAGTGGAGGATGAAGGACTCGCTGCTGCTGCTGGTAGAGCGGGACGTCAGCATGAATGTACAGGGGTCGCCTTCCATGTTCTCCTCCAAGCCCAAAGAGCTCACCTAGAAGCACACCAGGCAGAAGGATGAGAGTTCACAATTGTAAGTCTGACATTCAAATGCATCTTCAACTAGCATCGAGAGAGAGAGAGAGATCCCATACATTCTGGGGTACTGGTTTTAGTTTAGCTAGTTTTGTGGGTAGTTACAGAGCAGTGAAGGGAAATGAGGTACAGGGCTGGGGAAAGCTACCTTGATGCTGTTCTTGTACAGGAAGCTGGGCATGGAGAAGCCCCTCTTCTTGTCCAGGGACTCGCTGAAGATGACCAGCTGTTCAAAAAGGAAGACCCTCATCTGGCTTGGCAAGACTCCCGCCTCCGGGTTGCTCACCATGAATGTGTCCTGGAGCAGCAGTCGGCCCTGGGCTACAATCTTCCCCTGGAAAGAGAGGAGTGGTAAAGAGGAGAGAAAAAGGGGTACGGTGAAGTGACAGAGGGAGTCAGATGTGAGTGCGGTGTTTGGAGTGAAAACAGTAATAGGGGAGGGTGATGGAGAATCTCCTGAAATATCTTGTGCAGTGGCAGTGGTTATTATGATCATTTACACTGCAGCACAATTCCTTACATCGAATCCTTGAAGACGGCCGACATTCATCATGTCATTGCACCTCTTCGGGACTATGCACATGACCTCCACCGCTTTCTGTAAAGGTCACAAATGAATAAAAGTTGAAGCGCTGAACTGCTCTGGATGAAGCATTGGAAAGTAGATGGTAGGTCTGGTAGCTGTACTGTAGCTCACCTCCAAATCCTCAGACTCCAGACCCGCCTTTTTTGAGTACTTGAGGAAATCCTGAAAGGGAAAATTGTGACATTAAGACTGGAGCTGTTTCTGGAGTAACAAATAATTATCCCAACCCTTTATGTGATATTTCAGTAATAATCTTGACCCAGACACAAGATAAGCCATTCTGCTGTGCGCGGGCTGAATATAACACAACATATTAATGGGATGTTTCCAAGAACACTATGCGATTCATGTCAAGAAGCAGTCACAGAAACTTGATCTACTTTTTTTGTATGAAATATTGGTGAAAGAGGGAAATAGTCCAAACCAGATAGACAGAAGTTGGAGAACAACAGTTCATACATAAATCAGTTTTAAAATAAGCAGACAATGCAAGATATCATAGGCTTACACTTGACTATTAAAAGGAAACAGAACTGTAATTTCAAAATGGAGGAAAAGGACACGATTGTGTAGGCAGTCTGTACTACGCTGCATTACAGCAGCATAGTACAGACGCCAACTGCGGCTAAGACCCAAGAATATGGCGGAATTGGTGCTCTGGCTCCCCCTGCTGTACGGTAGCAGCACCAACCTTAAGTAGCAGTTGGTACTTCATGATCCTCTGGACCGGCTTAATAAGCAGGTCCGTGATTTGCGGCCTCTGGCCCAGACGCTGCTTCAGGTCCTACGCAGGGTCAAAGGTCAGAGGTTAGATCACTAGCCAGAGGCAGACATTTTGAGACCGCTGTGTGATGTGGACGTTTAAATAACAGGCCTTTACCTCAAAGTAGGTGTCGATGTACTCTGAGACGATGTGCTCCGACTTGGGCTTGTTCTGGCAGTAAACTACGTACATGTTTAACCTTCGTTCCTGAGGGAGAAGACACGCAGGGGACATACGCACAAAAGAAGAGTGTGAGAGAGAGACTGCCCCCAGATGTACAACTGTAAGTCTCATACAAGCAGATACCGACGCAGTCAGACTAACCTGTTTGACGAAGAGCGGCCCGAGTCGGTCAGGCTCCTCTAAACACTTCTGTAACTCGCCCAGGAAGAAACTGAAGGAGACAGCGACGTGACAGAGAGGGGCTGAGCTGACAAAAACCACTGAGAAAACACTTCACTCACTTCTTTCTGTGTGTGTGTGTGTGGGATGCCTACTCTTTGTGCCAGTCGTAGATTTGGTGGATATTGCCGAAAACAATCTTGTCTTTGCCCTTCATATCATCGGGGACACCCTCTTCCTTCATTCGGCTCATATAGCCCTGAAGGGCAAACACACAAGCCCAGATGTAAACAGAAGCCCAATTCGACACAGCTAGGGGATGTGTTTCACTGATGTGCCCAAAAAGACCCAGACCAACTGACAGGGACACACACAAGAACTGCACAACAAGGTTTGAGGTATTATCCGTGATTATTTTGCTTGTCACCGTGATCCGTGTTAATCACCATCATTGCATCCTAAGCTTCAAGGATTTGAGGCCTGCTCCAACGTTGTTGTGCCATCATACACAGATGACTATTTACAGAAACTAAGAGTGCATTATACAACTACACAATAACTGCACAGACCGAGCATGAATGCACATGCACCCACCTCCACCACCAGGCTGAGGTCCTTGATGTAGTCTTTTTCAGAAGCCACTAACTCCAGCAGTATGTAACTGCAAAGAAGAGAAAACGGTTGGACGAAAATACAACGGGGGGAGCAAACGCAAAAACACGATAATAACCACAACATGAACAACGCGACACGCGAGCATAAGAAAGGAAGGACAAAGAGAGGAAAGGGGGTGGTGAGGAGTGGGGCGTACTGTCGTTTCTTAAGGGTGCTGGTCTTGCGTTCGTCCATTTCGTCGATGGGAGAGGCGGAGGAGAGGAGGGAGTTGTCAGAAGGGTTGAAGGAGGTGGAGCTGCTGTCCCCCGGTTCTACCGACAGTGAGCTGGGCCTGTCCTCCAGAGCCTGCCCACAAGGAAGCACAAAGAGATGGAAAACGAGTGGAAATGAGTGTGTGTGTGTGTGTGTGTGTGTGAGAGAGACTCCTGAGTCCAATCTAATTAGTTTGGTGCTGACGGATCTCAAATTCACAACTTATCTAACATGCGAGGTGTTCAGCAAGTGCACATATCCAGAGGACGGTCCAGTGAGTCTGCAGGTGGACTTGGTCCACATGGACCAACTCAAGGACCATTTGACATGACTAACGTACATAAAAACGAATCCAAATTTATTTATTTATTTTGGGGACCCCCCCCCCCTTTTTTCCCTCCCCAATTGCGTACCGCCAATTACCCCACTCTTCCGAGCCGTGCCGGTCGCTGCTCCGCCCACTCTGACGATCTGTGGAGGGCTGCAGACTACCACATGCCTCCTCTGATACATGTGGAGCCGCCAGCTGCTTCTTTTCACCCGACAGTGAGGCGTTTCACCAGGGGCACATAGCGCGTGGGAGGATCACACTATTCCGCCCAGTTCCCCCTCCCCCCTGAACAGGCGCCCCGACCAACCAGAGGAGGCAGCGACCAGGACACCTACCCACATCCAGCTTCCCACCCGCAGACACGGCCAATTGTGTCTGTAGCGCCGCCCGACCAAGCCGGCGGTAACACGGGGCTTCAAACCGGCGATCCCTGTGTTGGTAGGCAACGGAATAGCCTGCCACGCCCCCCGGACGCCTTCCACGAATCCAAATTTTAGCAAGGACAAACAACTATTAGCCAAAAGACAGCTGCATACAGGAGTGTGGACAGCAACACAACACAAAGGCTGTCGTGTGCTCGTTTTGCCGTGTTTATTCCTACCATCTTGCTCTTGACCAGTTCCTCGATGGCGCTCACCAACTCCGCCGCGCTGGGGGTCTCCGAGCTGGACGGACGGACTGACAGACGAGAGGATGTCTGAGCAGAAACGGAGACATAAAAGGTGGGAGACGGAAGTAAGAACCTGACATTATGCAACCCGTCTGTCCTCTCTGCACAGCGACGGTCTCCTGCTGATATGTACACAACTCCCTACTCATCCTGGGACGCCGCGTTAGGCAGCAGGGACTGACATTCTTAAGGATACTATAAAAGCACGAGACAAAACACTCGCTCATTATTTATATTGGCTTGTCCCAGTCAGCAACTTTAATCCTGACACCATAACTTCACTAGCTGCTCCCAGTAAACTAGAAGATAAACTAGAAGACATGAATTATCTGATTTACTGCAAAACTTTAAAGGTGAATGAATCTGAATTCTGACAGCTTTTGTGAGTCACACCGGTTCATAAAACATTAAGACTGACTGTATTACTTCTTTATAAAAGAACTAAAGATCACTGGATCACAGGACTGCCAGTGGCTGACAGGCAGAATAAAGAGTCCCTTAAAAAAAGATGCACTTCTTCATAAAACATCATGTTTTGTCATGAGTGAAGGACTGGTTGTAGTTATTTGAGTGGGCAAATGGCCAAGGCAGTAAAAATGAATCAAAAGCAAAAGTTGAGATGTTCAACGCCACTAGTAAGAGATGTTAGGTGTTCAGATTTTTTGGTACAAGTCAGAAGACTCGTGTCCCCATGTGGACAGAGATTCAGAGACAAATGGCAAACCCCGATGTGAGGAGACAAGTCTTTAATAAAAGACGGCTGGGAAAAAAAAAGGAACAAAGAAATCAAGGTTAATAAAACTGAGAGGAATGCCGATGAAAAGGTTAAAAAAAAAAAAAAAGGTGTGGGGGGTGAAAGTGAAATGAGCCCTTAGAGGCGAAGAAGGAAGAAAGAGAAAGAGGTGATCAGAAAGGTGGGGAGGAGAAAAAAGTATGAATAACGAGGTTTCATGAAATGCTCTTTTTTTCGTGTGAGGTGTGAGTGAGGACGGGCAGCCTTCAGAATGAAAGAAAAGATGTGACAGACAGAATAAAAGAGGAATAGATCAGGAGACTCTCACCCTTGCTGTGCTGCGCTTCAAGACTTTCCCCAATTGGGTTTTCTGTGTGCCTTCTGGCCTCGCCAGCGTTTAGATGCCAATTACTCGCATGGGTAATGAGGTTAACGCACAGAGGGTGGGTGGGGGGGGGTGAGGATGAGTGGGGTGAGAGGCGTGCGGAGCGGGGGTTGGTGATGAAGGGATGAGGAGGTTGAGGGTAGGGGAGTTTGGGGGGGGGCTTCACCCTGCCATGCCACGTTGTTTATTTATTTATTTATCCCGACACGGGGTAGTAGGAGCTGTCCATGCAGTTGACCGGGAATCCAAAACTCGGTACCGTGGCGCTCCAAGCGAGGAAACCCTGACCTCTAGTGGTGAGAAACGAAGCACGGCCTTGCAGAACCGCCGCCGGACACGAGCCCGGCCATTCAGCGGTCTTAAGAACTAGCAGCCAAACCCCCCCCCCCCCGTTTATTACGCCCTGACGCCGTGAAAAGTAGTGCCGTCAAACCCAGAGCTGCCGGATACGACTTCTACATCCTTACACTTCCTCCTGACACGCACGCTTGTCTGTCGCTGGACTGCCCATTCAGAGCTATGTGCTGAAGGAACACCAGGCGGACGATGCAACGCTCAAAGGAACTGAAGGCTAAAAAAAAAAAAAGAGTCTGAAGGAGGAAATTCTATTCCGAAGACGTTAAAGAGGAGCGGAAAAAGTTGACAAGCTAAGCGAAACGTGTTAAGCGGGGGGGAGAGGATTTCTAAAAGAAGTATGGAAGGTAGACAAACTCAGTTTCTAGAAGAGGAATAATGGCCGAGTTTAGAAGGAAAAAAAATCGGAGGGGGGGAAAAAAATCTTACCTCCGAAGCCCTTCAACCAACTGTCATGAGAACCGAAATCATAAAAAAAATATTAAGAAATGCTTTTGAAATCAGCAACTAAAGCTGGAAAGTACCAAAGTGTGTGTGTGTGTGTGGGGGGGGGGGCGGGGAGAGAAAACTGAAGAGACTGGACAGGGGACAGACAGAGGGGGACAGCGGGGCTTTCAGATGGACAGGTATGGAAACTGAGACAAAGCAAAGACAGGACATAAATCAAGGTAATGCTACAGCGTGGCAAACAGCAAACAATACAACCAGGAAACAAAACAAAAGAGAAAAAAGAAATTAGTGTCAGAGGGTTCCCGGCTTACACGGAGACCTGGTCTACCCGAGGCCTTCTGTGAGGCCTGAACCCCGTCATTTTAGAATAATACAAACACACAATGCACTATTTTTTTCTTTTTTGACCCCCCTTTTTCTCCCCAATTGTATCTGGCCAATTACCCCACTCTTCCCGGTCGCTGCTCTGCCCCCTCTGCTGATCCGGGGAGGGCTGCAGACCACCGCACGCCTCCTCCGATACATGTGGAGTCGCCAGCCACTTCTTTTCACCTGACAGTGAGGAGTTTTGCCAGGGGGGATGTAGCACGTGCGAGGATCACGCTATTCCCCCTGGTTACCCCTCCCCCCCGAACAGGCGCCCCGACTGACCAGAGGAGGAGCTAATGCAGTGACCAGGACACATACCCACATCCGGCTTCCCACCCACAGACACGGCCAATTGTGTCTGTAGGGACGCCCAACCAAGCCGGAGGTAACACGGGGATTCGGACCACCGATCCCCCGTGATGGGTAGGCAACGGAATAGACCGCCGCGCCACCTGGATGTCAACAAGGAGTCTCAATAATGTCCTTTTTTGAGAAGAAATGAATGAAAATGTAATCTGTAGAGAGATAGAAGGAACCAGCAACTCAACCCGTGACAGGAAAGAGAAACCGCAGAAGAAGAGATCTGCTTTCTCCCCAGAGAAATTTTAGATACAGCAGTGGTTTAAAACTGGACAGCTAGGACTAAAACAACCTAAAATGTCAAGCTGCCCTCCAGTTTGGTTTTTTTCAAAAATGACAGTAGCACTGTTTAATGGCTACGAAGTGCTTTTCTATTTCAGCCTTCGTGATACAAGAGTAAATACTCAGCTATTTCCTGCCTCAACAGTGTCTACTAACACCATTAGTAGTATTAGTACACACTGGTGATACTTAGAGACCACAATGTCGATGAGCTGACCATGGATGCCACTCAAGGTTGACAAGACTGGTTAGTTTGATAAGAAGTTTGACTTGATCTTCATCTGCCTCATCAGTTAACTGTTGCAACAATTAAGACAAATTCCTGAATCAAACAACTGAATCCTACTCCTACCCTCTGACTCCCATACCCTAATGTGACCTCTGACCCCATTGCCCTCTCTCTTCTGCCCCTTTGTCTCTGTTCCAACAATCTCTACCCCGCACCCCTCCTCTCTGTTTCTACAGCCACCCTTTTTCTAGTCATGTCCTCTGTCTCTTCTTCTCCCCTTGGCGCCCCATGCTCCCCTGGCCCTCCCCTCACCTTGTCATCCTGGGAGTCGGGCTGGAGCAGGCTGTGCTGCTGGATGGCCATGGGTGGAGGCAGGGGCACCGAGTCGGGGCCCTCCTCGCCCTCCTCCTCCCCGCAACTCTGCATCCCCGACGAGCTGGACTTCGACAGCGTCCCGCTGGAAAGGCCCTCGTTCCGCACCCTCTGTAAACACACACAGCAGCGTTTGAGATTCAGATGTCGGATCGGCGCATGTGGGAGACGTTAGGCGGCGAGCCCTGTGAGAACGCTTCCTGTCTGCGTGTGGTGAGGGAGTGAGAGCAAGGTGGTGTTTCTACAGGTTTTCCTTATTTGTGGTCATCTGTTCAGTCTGCTGTTCCAGCCAGTGTGACTGTCTGGTCGGCTCTAACTATGGCTGCAGACTACTCTTCATGCCACCCTGCGTGTATATGGAAGATGGTCCACAAACTGCAAATGTGCACCCTCCTTTTGGGACAGGATATGTTTTGGAGATCCAATGTTCCATGTGAGCAGTAATTATAAAATGGTTGTCTGTTTTCCAGAGCTATGCAGGACCAATAAAACAGCAACAGAAAGAAAAGCTGAATGTGCGCTTGTGTGTCTGTGGGCAGTTGGCGTGTGCACGTGCAGCATGTCTCCCTGCCCACCTCCTCCACGGTCTCATCCTGAGGCGTGGCGGCGCTGTCATCTGAGTCTTTCTGGGAGCCCGCCATCACCTCCCCGCTCTTCCTCACCTCGCGGCTCTTCTTGTGTTTGTGGGCCAGCTTCTTCACGTGGCCATCTGCCTTGCCGCTGCTGAGCCGGCGCACGGGACTGGTGAGCCACTTGCGCAAGGTGTTGCCTTGGAAACGACACAGCACAGGCAGCTTGGTTTTAATTAAATTAAGGAAAGGATTCAAGGCTTATAGAGAAGATGGTTGCACAGGATTCATCGTTTAAGGGTGTTTATGGAGGAATTAAAGCGATGAAATGGAGCATTTCAGAGCCAACCCGGCTGAGGAGGTCTGGTGTAGTTGTGTACCTGGCCTCTTGGGCCCAGGAGAGGTGTGGGAACCCATGCCATGTCCTGGCTGGAGGGTGGCAGATGACCCTGGCATGATGGAATCATTACTGCAGACTGACAGGGTGTCTGAGAAATAGAAAAACAGAGAGAGAGCGAGAGAGAGAAAATGAAATACGCGATGGTAAAAAAGATGCAAAATACCTCCTTTATCTGTAACAATCCTTCCTTCAAACACAGCACACATTTGGCCTCCTCTCTTCAGACCAGTGGTCCCCCTCACTCCAACCTGCTTACCTCTGTGGTTGAAGATGCCCTCCATCTCCATGGAGGACCTGGAGTGGGCGATGCAGAGCATGGAGCAGGGCACCAGGCCCTCGTGGGCTGGGGAGCGGTCGGTGGTCCTGACCAGGCACCAGTCAGGCTTGTCGTGGCAACGCTCCAGCACCTCGACCGTCTGGCCGCGGCGCACCGTCAGCTCATTGCTGTTGCCCGCCATGAAGTCGTGGATCACCACTGTTAGCTCACAGCCACCCGAGAGCTAGAATAAGAAGGTGGGTCATCAGTAAGCCTCAGCTAACGCGTTACCAATTCAGTGCCCCATGCTGACATATAACCCAGCTGATTGCTCCACCTCATTTAAAGCAGGAAGCGTTTTAATGTGGAGTGTGTATCCTCTATGACTCCAGTTCTTCTGATGCGTCTATGCATGAATACGTGCGTGTGCAATCTCACCTTGTCGCTGTCCAGTGTATTCTGGGAGGTACGAGAGGCCAAAGAGATGGTGTCTGGCTGGCTGCTGCCTTCACCTTGACTGTCCAGGTCCTCCCCATCCCTAAATCGGATACACACATGATAAATGTTTTGTCTCTTACTGTGTTTGTGATCCGCGCTCATACATGTGCATACAGTACGTGTTGGTGGAAATGCACGTGTGTGTGTGTGTGTGTGTGTGTGTGTGTGTGTGTGTGCGTGTATGTGTGTGCGCGTGCGTGTGTGTACCTGCGGCCCTTGTGGTGCTTGGCTGTGGTAGCCTTGGGGATGTGAATGGGCTCCTTGAGCGCTCCTCTTAGGTGAATGGTGCGCTCTTGGATCACCTCCCTGATGTGTTTGATCCAGTCCTGTTTGTTCTCGATGCTCGACGCCTGCATTTGGTCGATGACAGGGGGCAAGGGGGGGGTCAAAGGTTAGGTCAATCAGAAATGAACAATGGTTTTGAACTTTTTATTCAAGTCTAGAAGCATGTCTCAGGAGTCTGAGGTCACCCTTCTCTCTTCACCTCCCATCTCCAATGTATTGGTCAATGTCAGAGAGCTAGGTGGGTGGAAGAAGACTAGTATTTAGGACCAAACGCTCTTCTTTCACCCTGTTCTACAGCTGTTCCAGCTGAGAGGACTTTAAGAGGCTCCGAGAGAAGGAAACCTCTCCAGACTCGTGAGAAGTGGCTGAGGGCTGTATTGGGAGGTTAGATGTTACTCACCATGGCTCCATGTTTGCATCCCTGACTTAGCTTTGGTTAAAATATAGAATAGAGAATTTCACTGGGTTGGTTTTAGAAAAGGTAAAAGCACATTCTTTGATGGCAACAAAATGGTTCGGCACGGCAAGACGTACAACACTGATAAGTTTGCGTTGATCGTTTGGGCCCAATCAAATGTACCGTGCACAGGAATGGGTTGTTTGAACGTGTGTCATTAGTGATGAGACGGGGTTCGTTTACAACGCACACAGAACAGCGTATGCTCGCCAGCAGTTAGTCTGTAGTTTAGTACACAACATTTATACTTGTAACAATCAGAACGGAACATGTTAGGACTATGGCAACATGCTTTTCCAACGACTGACACTAAATTCTACCTACTTCAGCCATCAACTGAAGGACACCAATACACACACACACACACACACACACACACACACACACACACACACTAGGGTTGGGCGATATATAAAATTTCCCTACCAGACACCATCAGCCCAATAATCAGTGATTGCCAATATACCCCCCCCCCCCCCGAGTGTGCACCAGCCATTTGCTTTTTGGATTGCCCCCCCCCCCTTTCTCCCCAATTGTACCCAGCCAATTACCCTACCCTTTCTGAGCCGTCCCAGTCGCTGCGCCACCCCCTCTGCCGATCTGGGGAGGGCTGCAGACTACTACATGCCTCCTCCGATACATGTGGAGTCGCCAGCTGCTTCTTTTCACCTGACAGTGAAGAGTTTCGCCAGGGGGACGTAACGCATGGGAGGATCACACTATTCCCCCCCCGAACAGGTGCCCCAACCAACCAGAGGAGGCGCTAGTGCAGCGACCAGGACACATACCCACATCCGGCTTCCCACCCGCAGACACAGCCAATTGTGTTTGTGCTGACACCCGACCAAGCCAGCAGTAACACGGGGATTCGAACTGGCGACCCCCTGTTGGTAGGCAGCGGAGCAGAGCACTACGCTACCCGGACGCCCATTATTTTGGTTTTAAACTGCATGTAACCAGCAAGTCAATGGACCTAAGTGAAGACATTTTCCGTCATGCAAAACAGTAGTGTCGGCAAGAGTTTCTAACTAGATGTACAGTTTTTGGTGTCGTTCTCACACGTGCTTTATGAACTGATGTTGCTTCTCAGCACCAACCAATTGGACAGCAGCCACTAGAGACAGCTTAACTGTCATTTAGCCACCGCAGTCACTGTCCTGTTCTGTGAAAGACTTGTCGGAAATCAGCGCAACAAGAACCCCAACTACCACTTTTTCCTATTTGTGCACGCTTCGAATTGTGCTTTACAAGCTAATTATTTACCGAGTTGAATTCTCGAGGAGGCAAACCATTAAGGTAGCAAAATAAAAGGACAAAAATTCCCAAAAACAAAAAAACCCCCCAAAAAAACATCAACCGCTGATTGGACTCAGCCAATCATCAATACATTTGTCCAATCGCCCAAGCCTAACACACACACACAAAATCAGTCTTGTACTTCTATCTTTGTGAGGACCCCTCACAGACTACATTAAGTCCCTGGTCCTTAACCATCAAAACTACATGCCCAACCGAAACCCTTACCCTACATTTAACATAACTCTAAACCCAAATCAAACTCTAAATTAAAGAAGTGAGGACTGGCCAAAATGTCCTCACTCCGAAGGTTAAAGACTCACACTGCACCTCACAAATATGAGTACAAGAACACACACACACACACACAAAACAGTAATGGAATTTGAGAAGTTATTCTAAAGAGAAAGCTGCTGATATGACACAGCGAGGAGTAGTTTCCTCCTTCTGTAATAACCGTCAAATCATGAGATGTTAATTTTTCATTTATTTATAGCCACCCAATCTCTCTGATAAAGAGAAGAAGAAGCAGCAGCAGGTGTAGGTGTAGTAGGTGTTCAGTGGCTGAGATCAGGGTCAGTAGCATTGGTGGAAGCATGTTAGCCGACAGAGAGATTCAGAGATACAAACATCCACAAGGAAAAAACAACAACATAACAGCCCCGGATATACAGATGCAACTGTTAACAAAATGGAGTAAAGCTAGGCAGGGACTAATCGAAACAGACTGCCGGGGGGGATGGACAGAGAGAGAAGACCACGGGGGGGGGGGGGGGGGGGGCAGAGAGAGACAGACAGACAGACAGACAGACAGAGAGAGAGAGGATCTTGTGGCTAAGGAAAGCTTCTCGACTGCCCTGAAGCTGCTCATGCAATCACACAAGAGGAGGGGAGGAGGAGGAGGAAACCGGGAAGGAGTCCTACCTTGAGCACAATCTTGTTGTCCGAGGTTGGCGTGCGTCCCACCCAAAGAGCAAACTTACAGGGGTCTCCCTCAACATGCTCCGTCACCCCCAGCTCTGACGTCTGGGGGGGTGGGGGCAAATAAGGAAAAGATAAGAAAGGAGGGGATGCATTACACACGTCAGACACTTTTAGAGAAGTGGTGTTATTCAAGACCCGACTTACATCTGGGCTTGACCGCAGCGCTCCTTTACAGACAGTGCAACACTATTTTTGGATTTTATTAAGTTGCAATAACTCTTCATGAACATGTTTACCCAAAATTCAAAGGGTCATCCAATTTCCAGACTGGATTTATTAGTAGGTTAGACTCCAAGCAAAACATCTCAAAAACAGAGAAAATTATTTTGATTTTTTTTCTTTCTCCAAATGTCTACTTACAAACAATTTGCTCTTGTAGATATACTTGCTCCTGCCGTTTGAGTCCTTGACCTCTTTGCTGAAGACCAGGGACATCTCGAAGAGGAAGAGGTGGCGCTCTCTGCCCTTGCGGATCAGAGTCTTCGGATCCCAGACCTGGAAGGACTCCTGGAGAATCAGCTCTCCCTGGGACTCGATGTTTTCATCAAAACCTGAGGAAAGGAAGGGGTTAGTTACCAGGAAGAATCTGACCTCCTTCACTCAAATCCAGTCCAGTACATCTGTGCCATCTCTTTGCTGTAGGGGGCCTCCTTGAGGGTGGCACAGACAAGTACAAATACACTGCAAACCAAACTAGGTGGGTACCCAAGAGGTAATATCATCCAGCCAGAACTGACAAGAATAGCGTGTAACCTGCTACGCTGCAGGCAAACTTCACATCAAACTGACATCTTGCACCTGCTTTCTGCCTTGACATCATGTGGGTGAATATAATTTACACCAGACAATAAATATCTCTATTGTTCAGATTTTTCTTCCCGCAACCACTTGTGATACTTATTAATCTATCAAACAAGTCATCTTGGGCGTCTGGGTAACATGGCGGTCTATTCCGTTTCCTACCAACACAGGGGATCACCAGTTCGAATCCCCGTGTTATCTCCAGCTTGGTCGGGCATCCCTACGGACACAATTGGCTGTGTCTGCAGGTGGGAAGCCGGATGTGGCTATGTGTCCCGGTCGCTGCACTAGTGCCTCCTCTGGTCGGTCGGGGCACCTGTTCGGGGGGGGGGGGGGGGGGACTGAGGGGAATAGCGTGATCCTCCCACGCGCTACTTCCCCTGGTGAAACTCCTCGCTGTCAGGTGAAAAGAAGCGGCTGGCGACTCCACATGTATCAGAGGAGGCATGTCGTAGTCTGCAGCCCTCCCTGGATTGGCAGAGGGGGTGGAGCAGCGACTGGGACAGCTCGGAAGATTTGTGTAATTGGCCAGATACAATTGGGGAGAAAAAGGGGTAAAAAAAAAAGAAGAACTTATCTTGCTTATAACCCATCCACTAGTGTCCCCACAACCATCTGTGACACCTACGATACTCTCCAGGCTGCAAGCCGCCTGTTGGATTTGCATGTGCCTGGCTGGGTATGATATGCACATGAGAATTTACCTCCATTTATGTACTAGCCTTTCAAAGATTGGAGACAAATTGCATGTTTCATACAACATGCACTTTTTGTTGTTAGTATGGCCAAAAGGATCGCTAGCTGCCCTGGCCATAGTCCAGGACCCTGGCTCCACTCCACACCCAGGCCGAGATGTTTGAGAACTGGTGGTTGAGAATGCCAATGGCTTAAAGGAACCTGCTGTATATGAAAGGTCCTCTGTCTGATTTCTTGCACTATCAGCCTCCCCAGCAAAGCTTGGTGAACTATATGAGGTGCCCTTGTGTGCTTAATCTATGGATTGTTGTGAAATGTGATTGAATATGTTGTTTTGCAGGTTACCTGAGGTAAGGGCCAAACAGTTTTAAAACTCTGGTTGAACAAACTAAGTTGTCTTGTTCTTCTACTGTATACAAAGCCTCTGATTTTTCATCTGTGAGAACACTCAAAAATATGTGGTATTGTCGGACATAAACTGAGGCGAACTAAGATTCGTCATCATATCCTAGCAAAATGTCCATCCGTTATCCAAGCCGCTTATCCTAATTAGGGTCACGGGATACTGGAGCCTATCCCAGCAGTCATTGGGCGGCAGGCGGGGGACACACCCTGGACAGGCCGCCAGTCCATCCCAGGGCCGACACATTCGCAACTAGGGACAATTTAGTACGGCTGATTCACCTGACCTACATGTCTTGGGAATGTGAAAGGAAATTGGAACACCCGGAGGAAACCCATGCAGACACGGGGAGAACATGCAAACTCCACACAGAGGATGACCTGGGATGACCCCCAAGGTTGGGCAACCCTGGGGCTCGAACCCAGGACCTTCTTGCTGTGAGGCGACTGCACTAACCACTGCGCCGCCCTCTGGCAAAATGTTTGAGTGGAAAACAGATCGGTACTAGATCAGATTTGATGTACAATATGATTTGATTATTTGATAAACATACAATTTGACATATGACAGTGTGTTAGACGAAGTGGTCTTTCAGCATGTGTTTCTCACCCTCCAGCATTGAGAGGTGCATGGCATCATTGGCTCTCTTGGGAACACTGAGCATCACCTCCAGACCGTCCTTGATTTCTCCTTTACCCTCTTCGCAGCATGTCAAAAGCTCCTAAACACACATGCACAGAGAGAGAAAGAGAGAGAGGGAGAGAGAGAGAGAGAGAGAGAGAGAGAGAGAGAGAGAGAGAGAGAGAGAGAGAGAGAGAGAGAGAGAGAGAGAGAGAGAGAGTTAAAAATCATGACAACAAATACCATGGAGATAGTCTCCCTAGGGGAGCCGTAATGTCCTGCTGCCAGCAACATTTTGTCTTACCTTTAATAGGAGCTGATACTTGGTGATTCTCTGTACAGGCTTGATAAGGTAGGAGGAAATGGAGTTGGCCAGTCGATGCCTCTGTTGGATCTCCTGCAAGGTGCACAAATAGTAACACAATGCTGTGACCGGAGACAGAAATGATGACATTTAAGAAAATAAATCCCAGTGCTGGGATTGGATGTGAGGCCCACCAAGTCTTTAACAATGATTGGACATGACTGAGCGTGGCGAGGCACTCCTTTTCAATACAGACGAATGGTGGAAGACAACACTCACGTCAAAGTAGGGTCCAGCGTGCTCCAGGATGAGCTGGGTGGAGTCGGGTTTGTTCTTACAGTAGTTCACGTACATCTGGAACTTGTCAGCCTAGAGGAGGAAGAAACAAGCTACACTCTCAAAGCCAAATACTGCTGCTGTTGAGTAAACACCTTGTCTTTTTTTTTCAGCCTGAATTGAAAGTTCACATATAGGTCTGATGTTATTCAGGTGGGAACGAACAACACTTACCCAGGTGACGAAGCAATGGCCCACATCCTCAGGGAGCTGCTCATATTTCTCCAGCTCTTTGAGGAAGATGCTGTCAACGAAGTAGACAGTTATATAAGAAAAGGCAAGAAGATACAAGAAAGGAACAACAGTAAGATATCATGAATTACATTCTAAAATGTTCAGGAAATTAATAAAGTTTTTTTTTTACCCCCCCCCTTTTTTTTTTCCTCCCCAGTTGTACCCGGTCAATCAGCCCACTCTTCCGAGCCATCACAGTTGGGCCGCCATTTCATTTCAGGACAAAACGTGCATCTGTACTTGCAGTACGACAGACCGCCATGTTTTTACTACAACTGCACAGTGTTCGGCTTACTTATGGTGGAACTCGTAGAGGTCCTGCATGTTTCCGAAGATGATATGTTCTTTGTTGATGATCCCTGGCGGAATCTCCTCCACTCCACTGGTCATCTCCCACAGGTAAGTCTGCACGGAGAGGAGGAACATATAGATCGGAAGATAGAGATTATAAGCAAAATGTACAACTGCTAGAAAGGATTAATTCACCCTTTCTATTTTGAACAAGATCTTATTTGTTCTTTTCTAGGTAAGAAGGGCTTGGTCAGTATTGATGTGTATGCACCTGGCTCAATTCTGCCACGTGATTCTAATGATTCAACTCTCTTCACAGCAACTACCACATATAAGGAATGGCACGATGTCCAAGACTGCATAATGTGTAAGTTTTTTGATCCAAGTTTCACTGGAGTTTTATCTGTTCTACAGGGTTGTCTTATGGTCTGATGTTTTGGGACACTTTACATGTGTGAAGACAAACTTACATCCATGCACTCCCGCAGGTCTCGCACGTAGGCTTTCTCTGTCTGAATCAGCTCGGCCATAATGAACCTAGAAGCACATAAACACGCACAAAAATATGAACTATTGCACTATTGTCCATATTGAGCCCCCATCAAGTTGCTCTGCATTATTTTTCATTTCAGTGCCGACAGCTCCCCCGTCTGCTGAATAATGAAAGAGCTCCAGGTCACTTAACATGATTAGAAACTGGCCATAACTTGCTAAAACCAAATCCATGATGACTTGCACATACAAACGGTGTTGCTCTTCCTGTCTGCTTTCTCTGAAATCATCAGATGTTAAGAGTGGAGGCTGCAGGTTGTGCACCACTGCTCTTTGTGCTGGTGCAGCGGTTCTCAACACTACACTAGACTTACGAAGGTAGTGTGTACAGGTGCAGAGATGGAAAGAGGTACTTAAACTCTGAACATCTATTTACTACATACATTTATAGTCTAATTATTCTGGTGACGAGCTTAACTTCAGCTGGCCTACAAAGCATGAATAAGCAGGGCTTTATGGTCTTACCCCCCTTGCAATTACGTTTGCGCCAATTACCATCAAATCTGTTCATCTTACGATAACGTCTTAGGCATTGAGCCAACCCTCTCGTCCAGAGATAACTTATAAATTAATGGCAAAGATATACTCTTTGATCTTTGTGTTACAGTACATGGTACTCTCTCCCTCTTATGCCAGCGTCAGATTACAGGATCTCAGCCCGATTTTGACACGATTTTGTCGTTGCCTACAAATCTCCAGCGTCGGGCCCGATTATGAACGTTGGGAACGACGATCGGGCATCTTTACCCCGTTGTAGTGTGACATAATCGAAGAACAGCGACGTGGCGTCCAGGACGCCCCAGACGCCCCATGACAGCTCTCAGAAAAGTCTAGCATTTCAGAATTTTTTGTACTTTCCTGCCTAGTCTGATGACTCCTACGACGTGCTCCTTGACGTTGACCAATAGGATGACAGAGTGCTGTCTGGTGCACATATGTACACACGGCAAAGAGAGAACGATGCTGTCAGATGAAAGCAGCAGCAGCAGATGTTGCTGCTGTCAGATGAAACTGAGGAAATGTTCATTGTGCAGTTGCAACAACACCCCTGCCTTTTTGACATTTCCTCGAGGGAGGACCATGACGGAGTCAAAAAGATAGACTAAATGTTGGCGAGAAATCGCAGTGGCACTTCAGCAATCCGGCGAGTAGCTGGTTAAGCTATGCTAGGTTATCATCCCCCAGTAGCACTAGCCGCAACGGCGTTTCGGAACACAAGACCACCAGCATCACACACAGCATTTTTGTAGCCATGACTGACAATTTCTTGACCCTCCTCCCCGATGACCTATGAACTTAAGCAACATCGTGAGAGGCAGCACGTGATGGTTGGTTGCGGTCATATTTGTAGTGCTGCCAGTCTACCGGCCAAGACACGGCAAGAATTTATGGCCCTGTGATTGCCTGATCTGACATAGTGACCATCGTGAAAGACAAAAATATTGTGTAGTCTGATCCCTGCTTCAGAGAGAGGGAGGGAGTACCATGTACTGTCAGGTCACCCTATATTGTTTTAAAAGTATATGTAGATAGCCTCTATCAGTTATGCTCTCATCTGTACATCTGACAGAATAACACGCACTCCTTCCTGCGGGCCGACTTGCGCTTCTCCTCGTTCAGCTCGTGGGCGGCATCCCTGAGCTTGACCTCTGACCCTGGAGCAGTGGCTGGGATGATGTCCAACTGGAGATCCTTACTCTGAGCGAGTGAGAGAGAGAGAGAGAGAGAGAGAGAGAGAGAGAGAGAGAGAGAGAGAGAGAGAGAGAGGAGGGACAAATGAAATTCAATAGCAATCTATTAAACGAAGATGCTTTCAGCTTCCACAATCGCAGGGATGAATACTCACACACACAAACACAGACGTGCACACACACAAACATACCGCCTTGTTGGAGTCAGAGGAGATGCCAAGGGCCTTCTCCAGGCTGGATCGATACTTGTCCATGCGCAGGGAGAAATCGCGGTAGCGCTTGTCCACAGCCGTCACCCATTTCTTGATCTCCACAGCGTGACTGTGGCCCTTATCACAGAAGCCATCAGCCAACTGGATCAGCAGCTTCACACGCTCTTTGGTTTGCTGAGACACAGATACAATTATTAAGAGAGTTGGAGTTCGGTAAGGGGGGAAGAAAAAAAAACTTTGCTAAAAGAAACAGTTAATGGTAGGGAAAGTGCTCAACAAATAAGGAGCAAAATAATCCAGTGAGTCTTATATATATGTGTAGATAATATATTATGTTGGGAAGTCTCGGTGTAGCATAGCCTCACCTGCACTTGTGTGTATCTATTCATACTTGTGTATATATTCTTGATGTGTCAAATTAGATTTTTTTAGAGCAATGTAAAATAAATTGGGGGGAAAAAACATATTTTCAATTCCAGTTTGGGCCACTTTTATATGTGGTCCTATGTAGGGTAAATATTTGATTGATTTTACACCAATCCTGATGGCACAGATCACATCGTCCTCTCTTTGTAGTGGTGGGGTTAACATGGCAAAAATGTCAGATGACAAGGGGGGGGGGGCAAGGGAGAGAGAAGAACCTTGGCTGTGATGTGGAAGTCTTCATGCTCCTTGAGCAGCTCCTGGGTGTGGTGGATGCTGGAGCCGGTGGAGGTGTGTGTGGACAGGTAGAACTCCCCAGTGTCGTGGATCCACTCCAGAGCCTAACAAGACCACAGGACACACATGTGGTCATATTACATGACAAAGAAAGCGTGTGTGCATACCTACAGCATACAGGTCTGTGTCCAGTAATTTCCTGAACAGAAGTGTGTGAGCAAAAGTGATGGAGTGATATTTGTGAGCTGGCGGGAGTAAATAAGTACTTGAGTAAGTATACTATGTGTACGTATGTGTGTGTAAATTAGCTGACAGTTGGGTGAACAAGCAATCAAGCATCATGTGTGTACGGGTTTTGGAGCTGGGATACCTGTTTGGCGCTGCGTTCGAACACCACATACTGCTGACACTGGTCCAGGCGACGTTTCCTCATGGTCCAGAAGTGGAGAACACGGTTCTCTCTCTGCAGCAACTCATTCAGAATATCTGAATACACCATGCACCACAAAAACATTAACCTCACAAATAAGTATTGTCAATACCTGGAAATGCTAACATTCAAATGCTTCAACATCGACAACTAACACTTCCAACAAAAAAGGGCATTGGTCGACTTCATCAAAAAATACTTCATACTGGCTACTGCTATTAAAACAATGGAAAAAATTCCTTCTTAAATTTTGTGAATTTTTCAACGAAATGTTGTGTTTGTACACTTTCTCATACATTTGATATTTTGTGTAGAGCTCAGTACTTACTCTTGACCTGCTGTTCCGGCGCTTTGACGTGGCTCAACATCCCTGGCATGTTGACGCTGTTCCTGTGCATGTACTTGAGGAAGACGTCTGCATTCCTCCTGGCCAGAGTACAAGCCTGGGGAGAAACAAACAAACAAAACACAACAAACACACACACACAAATGTTAGGCTCGAAAGAGTGGTGCAGAGTGTGCAGAGATGGACTGCCTTTTCATGTGTGTGTGTTTTGTATGCAGTCATGTCCGCACCTTCAGGAAGGCCTCCTTCTGCTCCAGATGCTTGCTGATCATGGGGGTGACGTGGTCGGTCTCACAGTTGGGCCCCAGTTTGTCAGCTCCTCCGCACCAGTCCTCCTCTCTCTTGTACTCCTGCTCCAGACTCTCCAGAACACTGCACACCTGGGCAGAAACACAGTTATAAGACCACAATCCCATTATCAACACACTTTTCCCCTTGTTTCTAGTGACCCATTGCCTGACATCAGACAGAACTCGTTACGCTCCATTTCCATCTTCTGTCTGAACATTGCCGCCACTGTAACCGATGTCCATGGGGGAGGGGAGTCCGGTTTTCCGTAACCAATCACTGGAGACCAACATATCCACCTGAATCTAACATCTTTTTAAGTCGGCGCTGATGTGTAACCATGCCAACATACTAGTTCTGCCGGGGTTTCAAGAGTGGAGTGGAGCGTAGTAAAAACGAACTACGATGTTGGGCGATATTGAGAAGACATCCCGTCTGACACTTGACAACAGCTTGACAACGGAGCGAGTCTCGCCCGCAGGGCTGACTGGCTAATTGTGAGTCCCGCCCCTCCCCCCGTGGCGCTCTTTGGATGATTGCCTTTTCAACCGAGAAACCACTGCTTCATGTCATGATGCCAGACCAGAAGAATCAGTCAGCTCGGTGGAGTGGGCAGATTCAAAGGACTGGACTCAGGCAAAGTGACCCACTGAACCACAGCTTGGCATCGAATAAGTGTTGTTTTACATGATCATCACAATTTAAACTCATTATTCAAACGAATAGTGGGATGAAACACCAACTGCTGTGCGGAGAAGAATAGTGCATATTGTTCTGTATTTTAATAAAATCAAGTCAATTTTATTTGTATAGCCCAGTATCACAAATTACACATTTGCCTCAGGGGGCTTTACAGCAACACAACATCCTGTCCTTAGACACTCGCATCAGATAAGGAACAACTCCCTAAAAAAAAAAAACCTTTAACAGGGAGAAAAAATAGGAAGAAACCTCAGGGAGAGCAACAGAGGAGGGATCTCTCTCCCAAGATGGACAACGTGCAATGGATGTTGTGTTTACACAATTTATAGAATACCACATTGAAAGAGGATAACATGAGCATACGTGAACGTTATATGATCCATAATTGTATACCACTGACAAAGTGATTTGGAAAACAAGAATCGTAACAGTGCCCCCTACCTGCTCGGAGGTCTTGTAGAAGGCCACAGAGGCATTGACCAGCTTGAGGCGGTCCTCCATCTTTAGCATGAGCTGCTGCCAGTGGGAGGCCACACTTTCGGCGCAGTCCCTGATCAGGTCCATGTCGTAATGGTTAGCTTGGAGCAGGGCCTCCGCCTTCTGCTGTACCTGCAGCGCACTCTGGTGTGTCTTCTACGGAGGCGAGGGGTGGAGGTTATGAATGTTATATTGACTTATGTACTTAACTGGAATTGTAAATGTACGTGTGCGTGTGTGTGTGTGTGCTTACATGATTTCCATCTCTGTTATTTTTGTGTATCTGGTGATTATTTTGTATCATAATTTGTATCCTGTCTGATTTAAGATTCTCCTGCAGTGAAGCCAGGACAAAATTCCATGTATGGACATAAAAGTTTCAGTTTGAATTTATTCTGCAATCTCTGCTTTCCAGAGAAACTCGAGCAGTTTTCCATTTTCTCAGTCAAAAGCAATGTTTATAGGGTAATTTATGACACGTTGAGTTTTATGACCTGTGAAACCCCATTCTGAAAACATTTCAAAAGACTGATAAAAAAAGTTGAACTTTTGAATGTGAGATTTTTCTCACAAGATGTACTTGTTTATAGAAGATGGCTATGAATGCTCATGACAGGCCTATGAGCTCCAGCAAGGTATAAAAGAGGAAGTCCAGAGGTGAAAGACACACACTCTCACCTCAATGGCATGCTGGAACTGCTCATGCTCTCTCTGGAGCTGTTCGGCTTCCTGGAGGGAGCTGGCTGTGATCAGACCAGCGTTCAGCATCGACTCCCCATTACGGATCCATCCCAGGACCTGGACAGACAGGGAGAGAGGGGGACATCTGTATGGTAACGTCCTCTACACTCACTGTCAATGAAACTGGGCAGGGGCTGCCCAGAACTTACAGGTTTTGTGTGTGTGTGTATATACACACACACACATACATATATATACATATATATATATATATATATATATATACACACACACATACATATATACACATATACATCTCTGGTTACCACACACACATACACACACACACATATATATATATGCCTCCTCTATGAGGGGCCATACAAGCCATAATATATTCTGGCCCTCTCATATACATACATTCTCCTTTCACATACATATATTTTCACTCTCTCTCTCTCTCTCTCACACACACATATACACATTCTCATATTTATATATTTTAACTCACACATTCAATATATTTTCACCTACACATTTATGCATTTTCACCGTCACACATATTCATACAATTGCTCTCTTATTCATATATTTTTATCGCACACATTCATACATTTTGCTCTTATGCACATGCAGTCAATGTGTACATTTAATATTATATGTGTACATATAAAATGTATACATGTATATATAAAATATATGTATGTGAAAGGAGACTGTAAGTGTGTGAGAGTGAATACATACTATATATGTGATAGGAGAATGTATGTGTGTGAGAGGGCCAGAATGTATTACGGCTTGTACGGCTCCTCACACTCACCTGTTTGACCTCAGCCTGCAGGTGCCTTAGCTGGACGCACTGCTCCAGGTGCCTGCGATGCTGCTCAGCCGCCAGGTCCAGCTCCTGCTGCTTCTCGTGAAGGAATTCCAGCAGGTCTTGAACTCGCGTGGCCATGTCCACGTCCCTGTCGCACAGCAGCTCCACACCTTGGGAGAGCAAGAGAAAGTGGGAGAGAGAGAGAGAGAGAGAGAGAGAGAAGCGGTGGAGTCAGTTTAAAAATCAGCCGCTGCTAAATCTAAGCTTTCCAGTACGTAAGTGTTGTTTTTCACTGCATGCAACTTGAACGCCAACTTAAGTCCTGCTCCACTTCAAAAAGAGTTGAAGGACAAAATTAAATTCTGTACTTTTTTAAGCAGCGAGAAAGGTTGGTAAATGACATGACATGCAACTGCTGACAAGCAGAGACGCAAGCAGTATGTTGGAGTACACCCATTCAGCTCTATTTTACAACATATGGCAAACAAATCACTAGTGGTCGCCGGTGTCATAGTGATAGAGGATACACACAAAGTGTGTACATAACAGGGCACAACATCTCTGCACACATCATCCGTCTAACAGTAGAAGTATGTCAGTAAGGATGTGCACTCACCAGAGGCCTGCACTTCATTGACATACTGTAGCAGCTCCTGGCCCTGATGGATGACATCGAAGGTGAGGTTGTTCATGGTGAGCGCCTTGTCGGCGTGGTGCTGGAGCCTCTGCTCGGCCAGCGTCAAGTCCTCCGTGTCAAACTCATTCATCTGGCCCGTCAGCTCCTCGTTCCATGACTCCAGGTCCGAGATAATCTGAAGAGACATAGCCATTGTAAGCCATTTTCTTTTCTTTTTTTTTGCCTTATCAAAATGAGTTGGGCAATTCTATAGGCTTTAGTTTTCCTTTTTTTCAAACTTTAACTAATTTGGAAAATAGGGATAAAAAGAAGTGGAAACTTGGGCGAGAAAAACTCTGATGGGATTCCCACTGTTGCCCAGTAGGTGGCACAAGTGTCTCCAGAGGAAGGGGACTTGGTGCTATATATGAGATTTAGAACATTAATAAAGCAGCAAAAACTACTTGCTATGTGAAGAGATGGTGGCATGATGGCGTCCTGAGCAGAGGATGAAGTCACACCCCCTCTGTGTGGGGTGTAATGCCAGTTTTTCTGTTCTGCTGGTCCGACCACATCGCATGTTAGTGTATCCATGTGCATGTTATTGCATGTGATGTAGCTAGTGTTAGCAGGATAACTAGCAAGCTAATAATCACGTTACATGGATTTAAGTCACTTGGCAGATTGAAGAAATAGCTCCTTAACAAGCTGAATATGTAACTAATGTTAATAAAATAGCTTTATATTGTAAAAATCAATATTCCAACCAACGAAATAGCGAAGAACGCGAAAGGAGGGGAGAGGTTTGTTTTGTTTGGAGTGGGATGCTGGTGAATGTCGTATACAGCACCTTTAACCAGGCATTTACATCTAAGAAACACAATTATTTCTTGATCTAAAGTCCGTTTCAAGCAAATGTAGATTACTGATAATGAAAAATCTGCCTCTTCTTGAATGGAATTTAAACCTGCACCGCTAGACATCAGACGGTACTGCTACAGATATTCCAAAACACACAGCCAAGGCAAAAAACACACTTTTAAGGTGGACCCCCCCCCCCCTTTTCTCCCCAGGTGTAGCCAGCCAATTGCCCCACTCTTCTGAGCTGTCCCGGTCGCTGCTCCAGCCCCTCTGTCGATCTGGGGAGGGCTGCAGACTACCACATGCCTCCTCCGATTCATGTGGAGTCGCCAGCTGCTTCTTTTCACCTGACAGTGAGAAGTTTCACCAGGGGGTAGTAGAGCATGGGGGAATCACGCTATTCTCCCCAGCCCCCCCCCCCCCCAACAGGCACCCTGACCGACCAGAGGAGGCGCTAGTGCAGCGACCAGGACACATACCCACATCCAGCTTCCCACCCGCAGACACGGCTATTGTGTCTGTAGGGATGCCCGACCAAGCCGGAGGTAACACGGGGATTCGATCCGGCAATGCCCGTGTTGGTAGGCAACGGAATAGACTGCCACGCTACCCAGACGCCCCAAAAAACATACTTTATTTTAATTACGCTTACACGTACGCAAGACCGCTGTCACACACAGCGTACAGTGGTTCAGAGTGTTGTTAGTGAACATCCTCCAACATTACGCTTTGTGTCTGCAAGGTGCAATACCTACACAAACCGTGGGCACAGTATACTACAGGCAGAACCACTAGTTTACATCCAGTGTCCTAATACATACGGACGGAGGGTGAAACATTGCCTAGCGGATAAACTTTTTCAACCTCTGGTCACACAAAAAGGGCACAAACACTTTGCATACGCTTGCATGATTACAATAAACCACGTTTCCGGCCAAAGCTGCTCGTCACCACTCCCTTCCTGTCTCTACGGTGGCCAAAGTGTGACAAACAACATCCTCGCGATCAGTTATTTCAACTAGATAATATTCGCAGGGCATTCAAACCTTAAGGAATGCTGCTCTATTTCTCGTGGATGTGTAACTATGCAGGTGTTTGCTAACATGTTAGCCTCAGGACTTCCTAACGTCATACATATTTCGATGATATCGCACTTACTTCCTCTCCTGTCTGTGAGCGTCCCTAGACTGCATTCTCTAACCTCTGAGACAAGGACGAGGAGGGGTCATCTTCTGGGCTGGCTAATGTCAACAACGAGCTGAAACTGAAGGCAAAGCCTGTCTCTGGCTGAAGACGGCCACGGACTGTGTGCTGATTCTCAACAGGATAGGCAGTCCAAGCGACCCTTTGACATTACAGGGAGTAATTTGATTCCCTGTTAATATCAAACATATGGTGGTCTATTCTGTTGCCTACCAACACGGGGCTCGCCGGTTTGAATCCCTGTGTTACCTCTGGCTTGGTCGGGTGTCCCTACAGACACAATTGGCCGTGTCTGTGGGTTGGAAGCCGGATGTGGGTATGTGTCCTTGTCACTACCCTTTCGCCTCCTCTGGTTGGTCGGGGCGCCTGTTTAGGGGGGAGGGGGAACTGGGGGGAATAGCGTGATCCTCCCATGCGCTATGTCCCCCTGGGGAAACTCCTCAGTGTCAGGTGAAAAGAAGCGGCTGGTGACTCCACATGTATCGGAGGAGGCATGTGGTAGTCTGCAGCCCTCCCTGGATCAGCAGAGGGGGTGGAGCAGTGACCGGGACGGCTTGGAAGAGTGGGGTAATGTAATTGGCCAAGTACAATTGGGGTGAAAAGAAACTGAATACATTACTGCAACCACACCACAAGCACAACCAGCTACTTATTCACCTGTATAAACACACAAACACACACATGCACCTCCCCGCAACCCCTGAGGCCGACTCACGTCGATGGCGTCCCTCTCAAAGATGCGAAGCTGGAGAAATAGCTCCAGTTTGATCTTCCTCTCCTGGAAGAGCTCCTCCATCTGGGCCTGGGCCTCATCCAGCTGCTGCAGGACGCTCTCGATGTGGTTGATGGAACTGTTGTGCGGCGTCTTGTTGCTGGAGATGGCCGAGTCCCTGACAGGGCAAAACACAGACCCGCGCATAAGCTCACACAGGTCGAGGTACAATCCCAAAAGGCCATATAGATTTTGGACTTGGCTAATTAATCGGTATGACAGGAACACACACACACGATGAAGCACGCAAGCACACAAAAAAGTACACACACACACACATGATGACGCACACAGGCACAAAAAACAAAAGAGTTAGGAGTCAAATAGTGAACAATGACACCGGAGGTCATGCAGATTTTGACTGGGTTTGGTTGATTATTTGGCATGACAGATTCGGTCGCACGCATAAATACACACACTGGAATGCTCCAACACACACACACACACACACACACACACACACACACACACACACACACACACACACACACACCTCCTGAGGGTTACAGCCACACAATTAGCTATGCTCTTATGAAAGCAGGCCTTATGTAAGAATACACTGTGGAGCCAATACACTAGGGAGGAGGAAGGGGGTGAGAGAAAGAGAGAAAGACTGAGTGTGTGTGTGAGAGAGCGAGAGAGCAAGAGAGAGAGAAAGATGGATGGAGAGGATGAGTGCGCAGGGGCTGGGACAACCTTTATAAAAATAGAGCTCGCAAGGGAGGGGTCAGAGCAGTCAACTTCCACACACCTCTCCAACACCTCCTCTCTCCATCCGTCTTCTCTCTCTCTGGCACTCTAATCCCTCTCTGCAGGTCGTCCAACTCAGCCCTCTGCCCACTCTCTGGGTGTGCCTGCTCCTTTCTCTCTCTCTCACCTCATCTAATTACTGCCTGACTTTTTTCTTTCTTTCTTTCTTTCTTTTTTTTTTTAACCAACTGCGATCCTTCTAAGGCCTCCTGGCCGATATGACGAGGATGACTGTTTGGGTTTCGTTCGTGGGGCCGGGTTTACTTGCTATGTATTTGAAAGGAGACTGGATTTCAAGGGCTACCCGCGTAATGGTACAGAGAGAAAAGCCAATAAGGAGGTTCAACACCCCCATCAACTTCGAAGAGCAATTTGATATATGAAGAGAGAGATACACAAGGCGTGTGAGGGAGTCTGTGCAACACACATATGCTGACTTTGAAGAACAATCGGTGAGATATGTATGGGAGAGGAGACAGCATTTATGTTTGTTTTTTCAATTCATTCATCAAGCTTCTTTGCCAGTGTGTATATTAATCGCTCAGTGTGCAAGCGCCTCAGGGTAAACCACGTTGCGTGCCTTCAGGCTAGCATTGACAATGTTAGGTGTAGTGCCTCCCTTGACCACGGGAAGGATTTGCCAGAAGTCTCCACAAAGCATCGTTGGAATGCCTCTTTCGCAAATAAATCAAAATTTTTACTTGGTTTTTTAAATATTTTTCGAACTATGCAATCCTTGGAAAGTGCTGATTCTAAAGATACCTTTATTTTTGTTCTACAATGAGTATTTCTGGAGTTTTAAGCGAACATATAAACATACACTCTTGCTTTATATATATATAGATGTGTGTATGTAGTATGGGCAGCACGGTGGGGCAGTGGTTAGCGCGGTCCCCTCACAGCAAGAAGGTCCTGGGTTCGAGCCCCGGGGTAGTCCAACCTTGAGGGTCGTATCGGGTCGTCCTCTGTGTGGAGTTTGCATGCTCTGTGCTCTGGTTTCCTCCCACAGTCCAAAGACATGTAGGTCAGGTGAATCGGCCGTACTAAATTGCCCCTAGGTATGAATGTGTGTGTCGGCCCTGTGTGATGGCCTGGCGGCCTGTCCAGGGTGTCTCCCTGCCTGCCGCCCAATGACTGCTGGGATAGGCTCCAGCATCCCTGCGACCCTGAGAGCAGGATAAGCGGCTTGGATAATGGATGGATGGATGTATGTAGTACATGTATGCATTTGTACGTGCATGTCCATGGCATTACCTGAGCTGCTGGATGAGGTCTTCTCCCTCCTTGATGACGTTGACGGTGAACTGCAGCGTAGTCTGCTGTTGCTGGCCGAAGCGTTTGATCAAGTCCTGGACAGCCTCCACTGACTCAGCATACACATCATCCAGCAGCTCCTTCTGCAGCTCCTCCAACCACGTCCACAGCTGGGGGAGGATCAGATGCACAAGTGCGTGCGTGATCGCGGACACACACACAGTTATTTTCGTGATAATATTCTATCGGCTATTTTGAGATTTCCTCAATGATTGCACTGTTTTTGTTGAATGACAAACAGAAAACACTGACAAATGACGTCATGGTAAGAGCACATCTTTCAGATTAATTGTCACAGTGGTACCATTTAAAATCTGCTGAGGCTACCCTTCAGTACTGCTGATGACCAGTATTACTGTCTTTTGCCAGTGAGGAGAGTTGCCAGGCCTTCCATTGCGAATCTCTTTCATCATATTGCAAAAAGACACTTACAGCTCAGAAACATCTCCACTTGTGCGAGACTGTACAAGCAAGTGACATCACACAGCTGGACAATGACACGGACTCTTATATACTGTGGTCGATTAGCGGGCAGCACACCAGACACGTTGATGTGCACATCCTCATCCTTGAAAAAGAGTGGCCACGGGCCTGTAGATGGGTGTACACTGCGGCTGTCCTCCATCACCAATGCATGGGTGTGCTACGGGTTCCCCTGTTTCAACTACAGTCGCCAACTTGTATATGGAGGAGTCCTATCCCGGGACACCACCTAGCCATTGGTTCAGATTTGTGGACGTCACCTGGGTTAAAATTAAATTTCAGGATGTATCACATTTCACCAACCACATTAACTCTGTGGACAACCATATCAAGTTCACCAGGGAGGATGTGGAAAATGACAGGTTAGCCTTCTTAAGACTGTGAAATTGCAATTGGTGACGGGGGACATTTGATTGTTGATGTTTACCGTAAACCAACACATACTGATCAGTACTTAAGGTTTGACTCTCATCATCCACTGGAGCACAAACTAGGAGTCATCAGGACGCTGTACCACCGAGCTGACAACGTCCCCACCAACACAGCAGCCGGGGAAGGGGAGAAATCCCACATTAAACAGGCCCTGGTTAAGTGTGGTTATCCTAACTGGGTGTTTGTCAAAGCCTGGAAGACGCCCAAACAGTGCATCAGCTGATCAAGGAGAGGAGGACAACAGCTGCCTAGGCGTAAACCAGTGGTGATTCTGTATGTGGCGGGAACGTCGGAACAGTTGAGACGCGTATTTTCCCAAACACCGCATCTCAGTTGCTTTGAAACTCCAAAACGCGCTGCACCAGAAATTGGTCCACCCCAAGGATCGGGTCCCCCAGCACAGAGCAATATAGTGTACGCTGTTAAGTGCCGGGAGGATTGCCATGACTTGTACATCGGGGATACTAAACAGACACTGGCCAAGGGGATGGCACAACACAAACATGCTAACGCGTCAGGCCAGGACTCCGCAGTCTACACCCATCTACAGACCAGTGGCCACTCTTTCAAGGATGAGGAGGTGCACATCCTCATAGGGAGGAACGCTGGTTTGAATGGGGAGTCAAAGAGGCCATCTATATGAAGAGGGAACGACCATCTCTGAACTGGGGGGGGGGGGTAAGAGTACATCTGTCACCATCTTACAATGCTGTGATTGCAAACATTCCCAAATTCTCTATAAATAGTACACATGGCCACTGTAGCTCTAGTTAATGGTCATGGCAATTGGCATATGAAACCAATCGTTAGTTTTGGTTGTTACGTCACTGTATTGTTTATAAGGAGGGGGGATACCTGCAGTCAGTTGAGACTGAAGAGGTCACTTAGATGAGTGATGAAACGTATTTGTCAATAAACGTTGTGCCAGGATGAACTGATTCAACTTTCTATGATTTCCTTACCTGGATTATTGAGCATGCATAAATAAAGACAATAGGTGCTTTTATTTTGAAGCAACATACTGATGATGCCTTTTTTTTTTTACTACCATTGCTGCTCAAATAACTGAATGGCACAAAACGTAGTCCACTGTAACAAGCCTATCTGTGATGACCAGTAAACCCTGCAAGGACAATAAATCCAGTGACAAAGGCACAACAACTATGTATCCACCCCATACCGTGTTCAAACAGAAATGCACAAATTTCACTTCATCTGTCCGTGATTTGTCTTCTTCTTCTTCTTTTTTTGGGGGGTTGGGGGGGATAAGTAGATCCTGTAAGACCTTACACTGCACCTACTACACCTACCTCTTTGACGTTTGTGTGGAAGGCGACAGACATGTCCAGGAGCACCTTACGCTGTTCTACACGCCGCACAAAGTCCTGAATGCGGTCCTCCAGCTGGTGGGCGGCCTGGTAGATCTCCTCCGGGTCACACTCCCCCGTCTGGGCCAGTTGCTCCGCCGCCTCCAGCAGCTTGTCTGCATTGGTGTACGTGTTCTACTCCGCGGAGAGGATGTAGAGAGAGACGGAGAAAGAGAGAGAGAGAGACGGAGAGAGGTGGAATAACTACGGCAAAATACGCAGAGAAAGAGTGCAGAGTAAAGAGAGAGGAGGAGGAGGCAGGGAGACGGTACAGACAAAATATGCAGAGGAGCTATCTGATATCAAGTGCAAGGACACAGAGAAGGGGTCTAGTGAGATAGAGGAAGAGAAAGATGAAATGGAGGACAAAAATAAAACAGAAAATAAACTACCTGCGCCACTTCCTCAAAGTCTTCGTGGCGTTTCTGAAGCGCGCGTGCTCGGTGCAGCGACTTTCCGACTCCAGTGTGTTTGCTGAGGAAGGCCTCACCGTGGTTTTCTATCCAGTCCAGCACCTGTTCGAAACCAAACACATCCATAGAGTGGGATGGACAGAGGGCATTGAGCAGCCACAAGGGGGAGCTCCAGGGTTCAGAGCTGAGGCATGTCTGCTGGTTACAATCAGCAGAGGGTGAAAGATGAGGAGAGAAAAGCTTTATACAGTCTCCCCATTCACACTTCTCTTTACGCTGTCCAACTTTCTTCACAGTTACTGAAACAAATAGCGTGTATCCGGATAAACGACAGCTACTGTGTCAGAGGCCATGCAGACATTTAGGAAACTCCTTTCCTCTGGCACATGGTGTCACCTTTTCTTCGTATTACAGCCTTTTACCATCGGCTTACATGTAAGATTTGTTTTTAACTGCAAAATTATCTATTCAAAGAAACCTGACTTGGGCTTTAAGTCTACATTCTTAGGATGAGTGAGTCACCGTGGAAAAGCAGGTAGGGGTTCAGCACTGCTCAAGGATAAAAAAGGTGGTTGCCAGAATCAAACCTGAGGCCTAGCATGAATGCAGGTGTGTTGCTACACTGTTGCAGCCTAATTACTGGCAGCCCTGCTCACCACATACTAAAAACGCTGTTACTCCAACAGGAACTGGCATCAGAACGTGCTGCAGGACCGATGTACAATTAAGTGTAACTGTGTCTGTTGGTGCGTGCCTGTGTCTACCTGCTGGACATCCTGCTGGAAGACACACAGCTGCAGGCGCTGGTGCAGGCGGACCTTGCGGTGCTGCCAGATGTTCTCCAGCTGTCTCTGGTGATGCAGCACCTCATGGATGATGTCCAGGACATGGTGCACCGCCTTGGAGTAGTTAGCGGATGCTGTCAGTGAATCCGCGCTGCCTGGGGTCAAAGGTCGCTGCAGCTTATCTAACAGGGCTTTGCCATCCTGGCTCACCTGAGGGAGGAGAACAAAGCGGCGGCTGTTAAATGGGTGGCAACACACCAAAAAACACAACACTTGTGTACTGTGCTGAAGATTACAGCTGATTTCACAAATGGCTGGGGGGGATTGTTGTGCAGCGCTACGCCCTGGAGGTCTGTTTTGCTCCAGGATAGCAAGACAGTTATTGCAGTCACAATACATAGACATACACGAGTTAGCTAACATTCACCAAGGCAGGCATATTGCCATTTATTTGCGTGCTATGTTGTTAGCTCGCTTGATCTTTGATTTTTTTTTTTTGATTTGGATATACGTTAACAATCCCTGTAGGGAAATTCTGCTCTGCACTTAACCCATCCTACATGTGCAGCTAGGAGCAGCGGCTAGCTGCCGTGCAGCACCTGGGGGCCAACTCCAGTTTGTCTTGCCATGTCTCGGTCAGGGGCACAGACAGGAGTATTAACCCTAACATGCATGTCTTTTTTTTCTGATGGTGGGGGAAAGCGGAGCACCTGGAGAAAACCCTCCACAGACACGGGGAGAACATGCAAACTCCACACAGGACGACCTGAGACGACCCCCAAGGTTGGGCAACCCTGGGGTTCGAACCCAGGACCTTCTTGCTGTGAGGCGACAGTGCTGACCACTGTGCCTACCTGGTCCATCGAGTGATGCTAAAGGCTATTAAAAGTAAATGGTCACAGAGGAAACGGCGTTGAATTCATTTAAGTGAAACCTATTCTACTTGCATCACCTACTCAATAATTTTCCTTCATCTGCACGACCTTGTCTGTCAAATTAGCCCCACAAACATCTGTCACGCTCTCACTGACAGGGAACGGGGGCAAATGACCCCGCCGCACCGTGTGAAAACAGCTGCTGTCTGAAGATGATGTGGACGTACGTATGTTACCTCAGAGTATGCGGCGGTTATGTGTTCATATAGGCCTTGGTGGTGGTGTATGGCATCTTCCAGGTCTTGAAGCTCGGAGGGCAAATCCACCTCACCGCACGCTTTGCACCATGAGTCAACGTTACTCATATACTGGAGAAACAAACACACACAGACAAATTGCAACTTTACTTCAATGTAAAGCTTTTAAAAAAAAATACATAGGATGGGACAAGGTTTATAAGATCATCTTATGAGTCATGCATGAGTCATAAACGCCGGAGTAAAACCAGTTGCCTTAACCATGTAGACTTTCCTTTAAGTTTAGCTGAAAAACCCAGACATTTCAGGGAGACTTGTGTGTGCACGTGGCTGACTGTGACCCTCATTACCATGCCTGTGGTGAGTTCCTAGAGCCTTCCCTCCGTCCCCTATGGGAGGGGAAGTAAACAATGAATAATAAATAGGGACGGCACAAAGAGACATTGCCACATCGGTACTGCCTTTTGAACTTTCCACCAGGATAAAAAAAGAAGAAGATAACAGATGAATAGCGGAAAGTGGAAAACAAGGTTGTGTGTGTGTGTGTGTGTGTGTGTGTGTGTGTGTGTGTGTGTGCAAGCAGAGAGGCTTTGGTTGAAATCCCTGGAAAAAAAAAGGCCCGTTTCTATTTCAACTCTCAAACATGAAAGGCCGGTCTGATGACAGCAGTATTCCGGGTTGGAAAAGTCAACCCACAAACACTCCCCAGTAGTTGGAATTCTGCATGTGTGTGCGTGTGTGTGTGTGTGTGTGTGTGTGTGTGTGTGTGTGTGTGTGTGTGTGTGTGTGTGTGTGTGTGTGTGTGTGTGTGTGTGTACAGCCGTTCATTATCCCATAGTTGCACAGCTAATGAGCACACAGTAAAATATATACAGATAAATGCTTTACTCTCACAACTGCATATACTTATGTAATATATAGCTAATGGCCTAAGCGTATTAATAGATTTAACTGCGTATACATCGTTGAAGTGATTACTACTCAGCCCACGCCTTCCCCGACGTGTGGGATTTGTGTGACTGCAGTCTATAAAAATGAAACTAAGTCCAACATTAACCAAGATTGTGTCCGCCCGATTCCAAAGTCCAACCAAACTTGACTTGATGTCAACATCGGCATCATAGTAGATCAATCTTCCTTTCTAATACCAAAATAGCGTGCAAGACTTCTAATAATAGAACCGTTTTAGAAATGGTATTCAGATCTGTTTTTCCAATGGAGCCCATTGGAGTTTGGGGGTGGGGGGGTGGGGGGTGATGCATCTTGGGAATTTTTTCCATGCTCGTTTGAGTTCTTTTTCCATCTTGCTCCCAAAAAGAAATACAAAAAAAAAGAGAAAGAAAAAAAAAACACTCTGATACAAGACAAGATTTAAATTAGGCAAGAATTAGATAAGGTCGATATCTGGACATAGATTGTCAAAATTTCAGTGTCCAGACCAAAAAAATAGATCCTTTCCTTGAACCATGTGGATGTTTTCTATGCAGTTTCCGTTTCAAAGTTCTCTGTTCTGTTCTCAGATTATCTCCGACTGGATTCGATCTCTCACTTGGTGTTAAACATGACGGATACTGAAGAATATCGACGGTCAAGATAAGATAATGTAACTGTAAACTAGGAAATGTCCCTCCAAAACTGAAGATCACGCTTCACACCAAAGAATATACACACACAACATGTAATGAAGTATAATTCATAAACCATGTCAGACCACATAGAGGGTCAACACCTCTGTACACTTGCAGGTATTGGGTATCTGAAACAACGGTTTCCAACTTTTCAAGACAATTTTTTGCCCCAGTGTTTTCAAAAACCTGGATTTATTTTCCCCACCTGGTCGCATCCCGCACAGCAATGCTGACAAATGCGGATCCCAAAAGCCTGCATGTTTGCAGAGGTGTGTCCCATGACTGACTCACCTGGTCACACTTCTGATGGAAGCTGGCGGACATCTCCAGCAGCGTACTGCGCTCGTCCAGCGCTGCGGCGAATGCCTTCCACTCCTGCTCCAGCTGACCTGAGATCTGCTTGATCTGCTGGGAGGCGTAGTGACCCGACTCTAGCAGGCGGTTCCCAACCGACATGATCCGGTTAATGTTCACGTACACGTTCTATGCGGTCGGGAGGGTGGGGGAGGGGGGACAGAACACATGTATGGTTAGAAAGAAACAGAAGAATGGGGGTAATTGGGTCCGGGATCGAGAGGAAAAAGCGAATAGATTGGGAGGAGGGTGAGGAAGAGAGAAAAAGAAAAACCCCCAGGTGAGACTGACGAGGCAACCATAACGAAAGACGAAGGGAGAATGAGAGCACCAGAGTGGAGGCTGGGGGAGTCGAACACTGAAATGTGGTGCAGAGCTGACAATCACCATCAGTTCTTGTCTGGAGAGTGCGGCGCAGCCAATTCTAGCGGCGAGATTGATTCCCCTTCCAAACAGTTTCATAATCAAAGTTACGTAAGGCTGGCTATAGAGAAGAAAAAAATAGGATTACCTAATACCTAGTGGTGCTGCACCTAACTCACACATACAGCACAGACCCACACAAGAGCAAACCAGCGCCCGACAACACACAGTGTGCGAGGTTCATTCTAAGTGCACCAACTCTGTGATTATACAGCACAGAGCAAGTGCTCGATGGCTCAAGTGGGCGAAAATGCACCACTGTGTGTTTGTGTAGTGGGCTGTGTGAGTGTGCGTGCGCCTTACCATGCAGTTCATTGCAAAGTGGTTGTGTTGGGTTTGCAGCTCCATGGCGTGGGGGTGGTTGTTGCCAATCTCTGTGTAGCTTGCCAGGAAGAGACCCTTGTTGTGCATGATCCAGTCAAACATCTGAGGCAAGCGGGTACACACGTGCACACACACACACACACGCACAAACAGAAACAAAATGTTAGGCCAGCTAAACAAAAACATACACGAAGGCACGGGCAAAACGCCAGCTGTCACAGTTCAGTGCAGGAACATGTACAAACAAACTGCCACCACTTAGGCATGTGGGTAAAATCTTGAGTGTGCTTGTCTGCGCTGCAGTGTGTGTGTGTGGTGTGTAGATAGATATCGTCTTTCCAGGCCAGAACAAGGAGATAGACTGCCTCTAAAAAGAGAATTCTCTCAGGCTCACTGCGAGAATTCGTGGCCATGTGTCCTAGCAACAAGCTTCTACGACTGCAGTCTGACCAAGACTGCAGCTCTCTCTCCCCCCTCATCTCCTAAGGCTCTCTCTCTCTCTCTGTTACTGCAATGTTCTATTCCACTCAGTCAAATGCAGATCTTTCAACTCCGCTGTGTATCTCGCTCCGTCTCTTTCCATTTCGCGTTGCATTCAGCGGCTGCCTCCAGCTAGGCTGCATGCCTTGTAGCCGTTTGCGGCGAAGCAGCCGTTTAAGTCACTCCCAGTCGTGCTTTCCCGCATCCCCATGCCATCCATGTACCCGCCCCCCTCCTCTGTGTCCTTGCACGCCCAAAATCCCTGACTTACACAAACCTAACCCCCCCCCCTACACACACACACACCTTCTCAGCATCCTGCTCAAAGAGGCGTAGCTGGAAGCACTGGTCCAGCTGAAGCTTCCTGACGTGCCAGGCCTGGTGCAGGTGCTGCCTGGTGGAGTGAAGCTTGTCCAGCAGCTGGGTGATTCTGGGAACCAGGCCCTGGGTGTCGGCGTTGCACACCCTGCCGCCGCCGCCGCCGCCTCCTCCATTGCGGTTGGAGTTAGACTCGCTGCTCTGGATACGCTGAAGCAGCCTGGGATTTGGACATAGATGAGAAGGAAGGTGAGAAGGGAGGCTAGCTTGTTAGCGGCCCCTTTGGTAATAGCGTTAGCCACAGCGATTATAGCTAATGCTGTTAGTTACAGTGGATCATAGAAACAGGAAATAAATTGTGAGGCGGTGTTCCCACTCTTTACAGGAACTCATTTTCCCTGACTTTTACTTGGACATACATGACCGGTCATATCATTCAGTATTAACCATCCGTGGATGCCTCAGCTGTCTCTAAATGGACTGTGTAACTTTGCTGGTCACCAAATATACTCGCCAAACTTCAACCAGCAACATGACACTGCAGTAGCTAAAAATATGGCTAAAAATATGCAATCTCAGTTAAAAAACTACACTAAAAATACGGCCTCTTATTTGGACGAAATACTTTATAACCCAACTTTACAATTTTCAATGACCTTATAATATTTCCAGGACATTTGATCTATTTAATCATTTTCCAAGACTGGAAAACTCGTCTTTACATTTTCCGGTTTTTGAGGATGTATGGGCACCCCGGTTGTAGTATAGAATGGGAGTCTCTGGAAGTTATACCGCGCATAATGTTGACTTTGGTGTTAAGATCCTACTTTTTTTTGTCTCAGTAACACAACCACTGCCCTTCCCCTCAGTGTGTGTATGTGTGTGAGAGCGAGTGTACCTCTGACCCTCGGTGTCGAGCTCCTCTATAGGGGCTTTAATGACTTTCTTCTTCAGCGTGGCGTGTTCCTCTATCATTCTCCTGGCTCCTTCCAGGTCCTGGGGGAAATCTTTCTTTGCCACCGTCTCCTGCATCTCCTCCAGGCGGGCCAGCATTTGGCTGGCATGGCCCGAGAACTCCTCGAAAGCGACTCGCACCTGGGCCATGAAAGAGAAAGATCTGGATCAGGCCTCCTGAACGTAGCTTCAACCAACACTGTCGTTTAAGTAATTGTGTTTGGTGGGTTGGGACTGTTAACTCCACCTTCTACCAACCAACCATCTCTGGAAAGAAAGCTAAAGCTTGCTGCTGTTACTACTACTTATTTTTTTCAACCAATTTTACTACATCTGCCAGCCATTGATGGCATCCCAACTGTTTTGCTATGTGTGGTTTCTGATCATGACCTCTTTGGCTTGGTGTGTGACCCTCACAAGGATCTCCAGGATGGACAGATCTAAAGATAACCACGCACAGACCTTAATGACTGACAGACTGACTGATGGGTGGGCGTATCTCACCTCTATCCACTCTTCATGGTTGTAGTCCAGGCTGCCCTCGAAGTCTGCCGTCAGCTGGGAGGGGTCCACCACCTTGGAAAGACCCTCTAATGACACCATGGTTGTCTATGAGGTGGCAGGAGAATCGGAGAGAGAAGGGATGAGATGGGAGAAATTGTCAAGATTATATCATCCCTTTCAACAGAAGAGGTGAGCGAAATTGTCATTCGATCCTTAACCCTGCAGTCAGTCGGACCGAGTTGGGGGGGTGAGAGCCCAGAACCACACAAAAGCCGACGTTTTCTGCCTCGTCACAAATATCAAACCCCCGGCTCTGTTTCGGCTCGTCTGAG
>NC_079228.1:13483902-13501402 GCF_029633865.1 Lampris incognitus | reverse complement strand
GCTTCTCTCTCCACTCCACGTCCCATCTCGCTCTCTCTCGTCCTCTCACCCCCCACCACCCCGTTCTCTCACGTGTCTGCTCACTGATCTCATCTGCTCGTTCGCTCGCTCGGGGGGGGGGGCTTGCTGTTCGCTGTATCTACTCATTGCCGATCTGTCTGCTCTCTGGCTGTCGCACACGCAGGTGCGCACACTCACATAACACACACACACACGCACACACACAGGTGGTAGGACAAACAACGGTTGTGTACCTGGGGATGCCGGCGAGGTAGGCTATGAGCTTTCTCAGGTCCTCCTGTCGTATTCTGTCGTGGTTGCTTCGTGATGGGAAGGTTAAAACGGGGCCGCCACGCTTGTCTCTTCCCCCTGGTGAGGGAGAGAAGGACACGCACGCACGCACGCACACACACAACACACACACACACACACACACACACAGAGTAACATCAGAGACCATGTGAGCAGTTAAGCGGGCATCAGTGTGTCCAAATCGACAGGACTGTGGAAATTCAGCCGCACCAGTACGTGACACCGGCTCGGCGTCTGTCGGTGTCCCGGCAGAGTCATGCTTACTTCTGATCTGGTGTCGGGGTTTCCCCGAGAAATCGACAGAACGAACCCGCTGTTTTCAGAGCACATATTCACCGTCGGTGACCCAGTCGGCACATCAGTGAGCCCATCGTCCTATCAAACCATCTCGTGTCAATCCGTGGCTAAAATGCGCCATTTCATGACGGGTCGAATCTGGGCCGAAGGTCTTCTGAACAGGTTGGAAGTTGAACAACAGATCTGCTGGTTCTGATTCTTCAAGGGCTTGGTTCCCACAATACACGGACGATACACAAAAACGGACACGCACAGGAAGCTTTAATAACCTTAACTGCCTGTAGAACAATCATGTTTCAGGCATCCGGGTGGCGTGGTGGTCTACTCCATTGCCCACCAACAAGGGGATCGCCGGTTCGAATCCCTGTGTGACCTCCGGCTTGGTCGAGTATCCCTGCGGACACAGTTGGCCGTGTCTGCGGGTGGGAAGCCGGATATGGGTATGTAGCGCTTCCTCTGGTCGGTCGGGGCACCTGTTCGGGGGGGGGGGGGGGGGGGCATCGTGAGCCTCCCACGCGCTACGTCCCCCTGGCGAAATTCCTCACTGTCAGGTGAAAAGAAGCGGCTGGCGACTCCACATGTATCGGAGGAAGACACGTGGTAGTCTGAAGACCTCCCCGGATCGGCAGAGGGGGTGGAGCAGTGACCAGGACGGCTCAGAAGAGTGGGGTAATTAGCCGGATACAATTGGGGAGAAAAAGGGGGGGGGGGGGATTGTATGCAGGACCGCATCTAGGCATAGGCAAACTAGGAGCTGCCTAGGGTCTAATTGCCACAGGGGGGCCCAGACAGACGGATAAAAACATCCAACTTTTGGTCTAAATTAAAAATATTTAACATAAAATATTTTAAACTATAAATAGATAATAATAAACAAAAATATACACCTAACTAATTAACCATAATAACCACGTGGCAGTTTAAAGTAATATTGTTTGTTTACAGAGTATCAAAATGTGCTTGTTTGGGGGTGGGGTGGGGGGGGCCCACGAAAAATGCTCTGCCTAGTGTAATCTATCCATTTAATCCTGCCCTGATTGTATGGGAGACTTTGTCCTCCGGGACATATTTCTATCTAGTACTTATGTTCACTTTGCTTGTTACGTGTGAGTCTGTCCCCGCTCCACACTTTCACACGACTAGCACGGCTCCTGTCGGCGCTTCCTTCCTCTGGCGTGTACTTCGATTTCAACCGGTCCGGATTGCCGCTGTCCGGTCCGCCGCAGCAGAGCGCTGCTTCACCCGTGGGAACATCTAAACACACACGAATGGCGCAAGGCCCACAGACCAGAGAGTTCAGCGAGGGTGCGAGGGTGCCTGCGGACTCCCAGCCGCCTCCTCCTCGGCCAACAAACCCAAACGCTCACGTGGCTCCCGAGAAAGCATGAGCGATGATGCACACGGCCGACATACGAGCCTGCATCAGGACAAGACGGGGCTTAGTCCATTTAGCCTCCTTTTCTCGGCGTTTCCTCCTCCTCCTCTCCGTCCCACCCACCTTTCAGAGCCAATTACTTCTGGTGGATGTTACTATGAGATATGGCTCTGACAGCAAGTCATCACCATGGGAACAGCGGCCTGTCCTCTCTCTCTCTCTCTCGCTCTCTGTGTTAGCTCTGACTCATCGTCCTCTTCATTGTGTTCTGCCACTGACCTTGGCTGAGCGGCGAGCAAAGAAAAGGCTTGTGCGAGCACACAAAATGCGCATTTTGTACTTAATTTGTTATTCTTTCGCTTTGGCTCAGAAATTTTTAAAAGGGATTTTTTCCACCCATGTGCCCATGCACGCACATACACAGACACACACACACGCACACACACACGCGTGCGAAGATGAATGATGTTTTTTGTGCTTTGCACAAATAATCCTGCAGGACGTGTTTGGCACGGTCCCACTCCGTCCCGGCCTGCTGCTGCTGTGTGAGTCTGGTCTGCTGTGTGAGTCTGGTCTACCATGTGAGTCGGTGTGAGTCTGGTCTGCTCTGACGCAGACGTGGTGGAGGCAGAATATTGCTGTAGTTTTCTCATCCTGCTGACACAAGTCTGAACAATGGACATCTCTGTGCCTGAGTGTGTGTGTGTGTGTGTGTGTGTGTGTGTGTGTGTGTGTGTGTGTGTGTGTGTGTGTTTGTGAGTAGTGTGTCAGTGGGGTCAAGAGTTAAGTGTCTGGGTCTCAGCCTGACCTCTGAATTTTCCTAGACATAGTGAATGGCCAATTAAGTCCCTTGTGTGTGTGTGCGTGTGTGTGTGTGTGTGTGTGTGTGTGTGTGTGTGTGTGTGTGTGTGTGTGTGTAAGAGACAGGGAGAGTGAGAGAGTGAGAGAGAGTGAGAGAGAGCAAGAGAGTGAGAGAGAGTGAGACAGTGAGAGCGAGAAAGAGAGGAGAGAGCGAGAGAGATAGGGGGAGAAAGAGAGTGAGAGAGTGAGAGAGGAGAGAGAGACCGAGTGAGAGTGAGAGAGAGATAGAGAGAGTGAGACAGTGAGAGCGAGAGCGAGAAAGAGAGGAGAGAGCGAGAGAGATAGGGGGAGAAAGAGAGTGAGAGAGTGAGAGAGGAGAGAGAGACCGAGTGAGAGTGAGATAGAGAGAGAGAGACAGTGAGAGCGAGAGCGAGAAAGAGAGGAGAGCGAGAGAGATAGGGGGAGAAAGAGAGTGAGAGAGTGAGAGAGGAGAGAGAGACCGAGCGAGAGTGAGAAAGAGATAGAGAGAGAGTGAGACAGTGAGAGAGAGAGCGAGAAAGAGAGGAGAGAGCGAGAGAGATAGGGGGAGAAAGACAGTGAGAGAGTGAGAGACCGAGCGAGAGTGAGAAAGAGATAGAGAGAGAGAGTGAGACAGTGAGAGAGAGAGCGAGAAAGAGAGGAGAGAGCGAGAGAGATAGGGGGAGAAAGACAGTGAGAGAGTGAGAGGAGAGAGAGACCGAGCGAGAGAGTGAGAGAGAGATAGAGAAGGGGGAGAGAGAGAGAGAGAGAGAGAGAGAGAGAGAGAGAGAGAGACAGAATGCATGCACCTCGACACCTGTGTGCTATCTGTGTGAAATGCTCAAGAGCATCTACTTCTGCTGGTTTCATTAGTCTTGTTTGCTGAGATCAGAGAGCCGTGCATTCGGCATCTGCTCAGAAGCCTAGATGAATGATGCATAAACACACACACACACACACACACACACACACAAACTCACCTGACAGAAATGCAACTTTTTCTTTGAGTATGGGAAGCACCTCCATCGCTCTCATCTCCTCATTTCTCCTGAAACCTGAAAAGGGAGGGGACGGGGGGGGAGGGCAGAAGAAAAGGGCTGCATGAGGCTTGTGGAATGAGGAATACATTTTACCTCATTAGAGCGAGTCTTCTTCTACCCTGTGCTCCTCCGCTGCTGACCTCCTCTTTCCACGAGCACAGATTATTTGGGACAGATGAGATTTTATCCGCTAGTCCGCGGCTCTGAAAACGGGATTTAGCCCATCTCAGACTGCCTGCACCATAGGGGGAAAAAGACCGAGAGAGCGAGAAGACGTACACATCTACACACGTGCGACACACACACACACACACAAACACACACACACTTGATTTTAATGAGCGCCTGACTGCTCCTAAGACCCAACTCACATGAACAAGCATATTTGAGCCACACGAGCTCCCAAGCACATGGCGCGCACACACACACACACACACACACACACACACACACACACATCCCAAGAAAACAGTGGCGCTCCTATGAAGCGATGCCAAAGTGAGGAGACGCACAAGGAGGCGAAGAGGAGCTGCTGCAACTCCCTCGTAAAAGCCTGAGCGGGGTGAAGGAAAACCGGACCGGCGACGGCTCGCCTGCCTCAGCACAAACAGCACGACACTCGTGTGATTAAGTCCTCTGCCCCTCCGCCGTAGCTATCATTACCGACGACTTTCCATCTACTCGTGAATAGTTTGGTCCCGTCCGTGCCTCAGAGGTGGTGAGGGTTTTCACTGCTAAGGGCGATACACTCGTTTCGGAGTAGGTTTTATTGCCGGTGTGTATGGCTGGATATGTGGGGGCAGCGCTGGCGTGGGGCCACGCGGCCCGACTCAACGAGCTGGCGGGGAAGAGGCGCTCCGGCGCTGGGCGGATTCTGGAGCACTCACTGAGGTTAGGGGTGAGATCGATTCTCTCGCCCGCCCCCCGCCCCAACATAGGATGATGATGCCCTTTTAGGTGCAGTAAGGAGCGCTTTATGATCAGCTGAGGCTGGACTGCAGAACGCCCCCTGCCATCGCGGCTCCCACCACCAGGAGGGCTCTGTTCCTCTGGCAAGCTGATCTAAAGTGAAACCTAATGGGAGAAATTGGACCGCTTCGTTCTGCCCGCATTCGTGGACTAATGCATGCATCAGCTTGCACAGTTCCCAACAACCTGGTCACCAGAACAGCCCGCAGTGCACAAACCCAAGACACGCCCTTCTTCTTCTGCTGCTCACATTACTGCACACATGTTCTGTTCACATGTCGTAGGGACGCACCGATGAGCTTGTCAGACTGCCGCTTTATGGCACAAGCCCGACTCGGTTTTAACGCCAGGTTCTTGGCAAACGGCATATTTGCTGAAAATTAAGAACATTTTACTACTCAACATGCCTCAAGTGTCCTTACACCGTCAGTACTAGGTCTAATCAGGTCTTTGCCTCTTCCCTTGCCTAGCTGCATCCTCTCAGACGCAACTGAGTCAATTCACCCACAGGGAGCATTAAATGCTCCTCTCATCTAATACAGCCCAACAACATCTGTCAAAAATAAACAAACACAAATCTGTCTAAAATCAAACAAAATAACTGCAACCTGTTTACATGTTTATTTTACAGGTGGCCGGCGACCAAAAGCGAATAACCTCGATCATTTTCAGCAGCGTGGTTTATTTTCATGGTAACACACGTTACATCAGAGCACAGATCTTTTTTTGGGCGTCCGGGTAGCGTAGCGGTCTATTCCCTTGCCTAGCAACACGGGGTTCGCAGGTTCAAATCCCTGTGTTGCTTCCAGCTGGGTCGGGCATCCCAACAGGGCTGTGTCTATTGGGGGGGGCTGGATGTGGGTATGTGTCCTGGTCGCTGCACTAGCGCCACCTCTGGTCGGTTGGGGCGCCTGTGCGGGGGGGGTAGCGTGTAACATTCCCACGCGCTATGTCCCCCTGGTGAAACTCCTCACTGTCAGGTGAAAAGAAGCGGCTGGCGACTCCAAATGTATCGAAGGAGGCATGTGGTAGTCTGCAGCCCTCCCCACCTCTGCAGAGGGGGTGGAGCAACAACCGGGACGACTCGGAGTGGGGTAGTTGGCCAAGTACAACTGGGGAGAAAAAAAAAAAAGGGGGGGTCCACAAAAATAAATAAATAAATAAATAAAAATTTTCAGAAGGTGGTTCTTATTGTGGCAGGGCGGCGCAGTGGTTAGCACAGTCGCATCACAGCAAGAAGGTCCTGGGTTCGAGCCCTGGGGTAAGTCCAACCTTGGGGGTTGTCCCAGGTCATCTTCTGTGTGGCGTTCGCTTATTCTCTCCGTGTCTGCGTGGGTTTCCTCTGGGTGCTCCGGTTTCCTCCCAAAGTCCAAAGACAGGTAGGTCAGGTGAATCGGCCGTACTAAATTGTCCCTGTGTGTGTGTGTGTGTGTGTGTGGGTCCTGTGATGGCCTGGTGGCCTGTCCGAGGTGTCTCCCCGTCTGCTGCCCAATGACTGCTGGGATAGGCTCCAGCATCCCTGCGACCCTGAGAGCAGGACAAGCGGTATAGATAATGGATGGATGGCTGGATCTCTTGTTTCAGAACGTACTGCTGGATGGCGAGTCCAAACGGGCTCACGTAACAGTTCCAACTGCTTCTGAAGTGCAGCTGAAAGCTTTCCACAGACCCGAAGACTTCTAAAGTCCATTATTGTGGCTGTGACACTGGTCTTCTTGTCTTGGGACATTCATCTGTAAAACTTCTCAGGGTGGACCAGAGACAGTTCTCGACTCGCACTCGAGCTGCGTAAAAATAGACTTTAAGACTCAACTTGCAACTCATCCTGCGACTGCTTCAACCCTGACTTGGACTTGCCAGTAGTGATCAGTGAACTCCAGAGACCTGGTATTACGCCACCAGGTGCACAGGCGATCAGCCATTACGAGTCATTTCAAAATCCCAGTCACCATTTGAAGGAAGTGACTGTGTGAACTGATTGGTCGGTTTTGATCAGCAACCTCCCCATGTGACGTCACAGGTTTGAAACGGCTCGTACCAGCTGATCGCCTGTGCACCTGCTGTTATAATACCAGCTCTTAAGGACATGCAGCATTACGGGGCACCCCGGCGGCTCACCTGGTAGAGCTCGTACCACATAAGGCTGATGAGTCCTTACCGCAGTGGCTTGGGTTCGAATCCGGCCCGAGCCCTTTGCTGCCTGTCATCCCCTACCTTTCCAGTCTCTCTCTCTATCATCGCTATCCAATGAAAAACTAGCAAGCACGGCTTCAGCTACAACCACACAAGTCACATAACCGTGACTGTAACGACCTCTAAACTGAAGGGTTTCAGAAAGAATTAAAAAAAAAATTTAATCCCCCCCCTTTTCTCCTCAATTGTACTTGGCCAATTACCCCACTCTTCCGGGCCCTCCCGGTCGCTGCTCCACCCCCTCCGCCGATCGGGGGAGGGCTGCAGACTACCATGTCTCCCCTGATACATGTGGAGTTGCCAGCCGCTTCTTTTCACCTGACAGTGAGGAGTTTCACCAGGGGGACGTAGCGTGTGGGAGGATCACGCTATTTCCCCCAGTTCCCCCTCCCCCCTGAACAGGCGCCCCAACCGACCAGAGGAGGTGCTAGTGCAGCGACAAAGACACATACCCACATCTGCCTTCCCACCCACAGACACAGCCAATTGTGTCTGTAGGGATGCCTGACCAAGCCAGCGGCAACACGGGGATTCGAACCGGCGATCCCTGTGTTGGTAGGCAACAAAATAGACCACTACGCTACCCGGACACCCATTAATGACATTTCTAATCTATTTTTTCCTTGTAAAGCCACTGCACTGTTGTTGTTTTTTTACTACTTTATTGTTTCCCGTGAGGAAATTCTTCCTGTGCATTTAACCCATCCTAGCCATGTAGCTAGGAGCAGCGGGCAGCCACCGTGCAGCGCCCAGGCACCAACTCCAGCTCGTCTTGCCATGCCTCGGTCAGGGGCACAGACAGGAGTATTAACCCTAACATGCATGTCTTTTTAATGGTGGGGGAAACCGGAGCACCCAGAGAAAATCCACCGCAGACACGGGGGGAACATGCAAACGCCACACAGAGGACGACCTGGGATGACCCCCAAGGTTGGACAACTCCGGGGTTCGAACCCAGGGCCTTCTTGCTGTGAGGCAACAGTGCTAACCACTGCGCCACCGTGCCACTTTTTTTATGTCAGGCATCACTGTATGGACCATTCAAGAGTGTCTGAGAATGGCTAGCAAGCGGAGTTGGCTACAACCAACACGCGTCATATAACCGTGACTGTAAAGACCTCAAAACAAAAGGGTTTGAAGAAGAACTTGATGTGAAAATACAGGACACTGCGTTGAAGACATCAAACTTTATGAGAACTGAAAATAAATCCATATAGTAGGTCGGTCTTTGTCGTCAGCTGCCTGCTTCTTGTGTCTTCACCCGCTGCCAGCGGTGGAGCTGCAGCAACGGGCCACTCACGTCAGCTCCTGCCTCATGCTGCACAACTCGTTTTAGTGTGCCAAATGTGTGTCTGCTGACGTACTGTGTTTAAAGATGAAAGCTTCATTACCAAGGAATGCTGCGTTGTTGTTTTTCTTTACCAGAGTTGAGCTATATCAATGGCTGCACACTCAGAAAGCTTTCTTTTCTGGCACCCAATGGCAGTGCTGTAATATCTGGCAAATTCTGAGACGTCTAACGCTCAAAAACATGAGATCCATTCCAAGATCTGAGCTGCCACCTCAGCTAGCAGCTGCTTCTCACACTGGGAGACCGATGAGAACGTCCATTTTGAATTTCCAGGTCATGAAGCCACTCCAGTATTTTGTCATTGGGCAGCTGTCTGTGTTTTTACTTTACTTGAAAATTAATGAAAGATGCGGGCTGCATCTGTGGGTGGGAAGCCGGATGTGGGTATGTGTCCTGGTCGCTGTACTAGCACCTCCTCTGGCCGGTTGGGGCGCCTGCTCGGGGGGGGGGGTATAGTGTGATCCTCCAACGTGCTACGTGCCCCTGGCGAAACTCCTCACTGTCGGGTGAAAAGAAGCGGCTGGCGACTCCACATGTATCGGAGGAGACGTGTGGTAGTTTGCAGCCCTCCCCGGATCAGCGGAGGGGGTGGAGCAGCGACCGGGACGGCTCGGAGGAGCAGGGTAATTGGCCAAGTACAATTGGGGGAAAGCGAACCCCCCCCCCCAAAAGAGATACACTGCAAATGTATTTCAGCGCTCCATAAGTAGGCCTATGTGGAACTGTATTTGTCTCTGGGGGAAAAACAAAAAAAAAATCGGCTCATCTTTGTTTACCTTATTTTCTTTTATTTTCAGTCTCTGTTTTTAGTATTTTCACCTGAGGTTCTGGACATAAGTCCCATTGTTAATTTCCAAACTCAGACGTCATTGAGTTCTCTCTGTGAGTGGGACTGGGTTCAGTTAATGCACAAGTTGCAGCACAGAGGTGTAATTGGTTGAAACTGTTGTTGCGAGTCTGGGCTGTGTTATCAAGGCTACATGTTGACATTATATCACCAGCGCTACTCGGAGCCAGATAAAACAGATCATAATAGCATAATAATCCAACTACCAGGTCTCTGTGCACAAGACGTCCTGTGCACAGAACACAACTGAACTTCTGAACAAAACTAGACTGTGTTCTCCGTTAATTCTGCAAAGCAGTATTATGTCTTCGAAAGACATTAAAATTCTGGTTCCCCGACACATTTGTTTCTGTTTTTGTTTCTAAATAGGACATAATTAGCCGGCTGTGAATTGGACAGAAATGACATTTCATGGTTTAGGCTGACTCATTACAGCAACTTGAGATGAGATGCAGACTCGCGATAAAATACCCAGCAGCATCCCTGGGGTGTAATATTAGGACAAAGGCAGTACTCTCCCCGAACCAGTACCAGTTTCATGGGGTCGGCGTGATGGCTGTCTAACTGCACATCAGAATCGTACTGGAGTAAGAGAGAGCTAGAAAGCAGCTGATACTAAACAAAGTGAAGATGCGGCAGGGTGGCACAGCGGTTAGCGCGGTTGCCTCACAGCAAGAAGGTCCTGGGTTCGAGCCCCAGGGTAGTCCAACCTTGGGGGTCATCTCAGGTCGTCCTCTGTGTGGAGTTTGCATGTTCTCCCCGTGTCTGCGTGGGTTTCCTCCGGGTGCTCTGGTTTCCTCCCACAGTCCAAAGACATGTAGGTCAGGTGACTCGGCCGTACTGAATTGTCTCTAGGTGTGAATGTGTGTGTCGGCCTGGCGGCCTGTCCAGGGTGTCATAATGGATGGATATGTGTGTGTGTGTGTGTATGTGTAGATACTCTCTCTCTCTCTCTATATATATATGTATGTATGTATGTATGTATGTATGTATGTAGTGGACAACAGGATAATCTTCATCTGTTTGCTGTGTTTGTGTGTGTGTGTGTGTACTTGTGCACGTGTCCAGCGTGGTCGTTAACTATACTCCCTGAAGTTCTTCACTACAACCAATGGGAATGAGCTCTGAGCTCAACGTGCAAATGCTCAGAAACGGACATTTCTTGACCCGGTGTCCACTACGGTGGCCATCATAAAACGGGCTTGTTTTTCATGCTTCAAAAAGTTCAAATTCACTAAAACCTCACTGAAAACATCCCTCACGACACACTAGAAAAAAATAAAGATATTTTACTACAAAAATAATTTCACGTGATATTTTAAGACATAAGACTCTTCAAGTTCACACGGTGAAGGTTGCAGAGCTTAGGTCGTCCTCTTGAAGGCCCATCAGGAATTCACACGACAGCACGCAGTCTGGAAGATGCAGCTCCAAATCTAAAATGTCCACTACAGAAAACAAAAGTGCGTTGGCTGGGGGCGTCCGGGTAGCGTAGCGGTCTGTTCCGTTGCCTACCAATATGGGGATTCGCCGGTTCGAATCCCCGTTACCTCCGGCTTGGTCGGGTGTACCTACAGACACAATTGGCTGTGTCTGCGGGTGGGAAGCCGGATTTGGGTATGTGTCCTGGTCGTTGCACTAGCACCTCCCCGGGTCGGTCGGTCGGGGCACCTGTTCAGGGGGGGGAGGGGGAACTGGGGGGAAATAGCGTGACCCTCCCACGCGCTACGTCCCCCTGGCGAAACTCCTCACTGTCAGGTGAAAAGAAGTGGCTGGCGACTCCACATGTATCGGAGGAGGCATGTGGTAGTCTGCAGGCCTCCCCGGATCAGGCTGGGTCTGAAGAAGACTCCTGCTGTAGGAGAATGAATGGCGATGTAGGAGGTCCAAAACCTCCTTCAAATGACCCCCCGCCAACGCATCTTCGATCCCACACGCTGGCACATGCACAGCCACAGGCATTCACACGCACACACACACACGCACACTTTCAGAAACACAGATGGACGGAGCGACCCCAGAGCTCGTCCTTCAGACGGAAAAGAGGTCTGGTCGAGGGCTGTGATGGAGCGGACCAGTCCCTGTACCAATATACGAGGGACTCTATTTTGCGCTGACGGATGACACATGGTATGATAAACTACCTGCTCCATGACTGGCCAGTTATTGCCCTTCCTTTCCCCGCTGCTCCCCTCAGACAAACAGCCTTTCTCGCCCTCAGCCCGCTCTCCTCTCATTTCTATCACCTCCATTTTTCTCTTAAAACCGCTGTCAGGCCATCTTCCCTTCCTCGCATTCCCCGTCCTTGACCTTATTCACCCCCGCCCTCCCCCCGCCACTCCTCAATTTCTTCCTCACCCTCCTCTGTCTCTAGGATTCCGCCTCTCCTCCTCTCTCTTCATCATTGCGTCACTCTTCTTTCAGCCCCATTCTGGTGTATATTATGGACTCTCTCTGTGGAGATAACCGCCAGCCAAGTGCTGAGACGTTTTTGGCCACGGCTGGTAAATTTGTCTCACCCGTCACTAATAATTAGATAATTTGTTAAGTAGCAGAGGCGATCATGAGATCGCGTCCTGCCATCTTTCATTAGAGCCATCCTGTCTTCCCTCTGCTGGCCGCCTCCAGCACTCCTTCTCCTTGCGGTATGTGTCTCCCTCCACTCGTCCACGGATTACCTGTTAGTGTCTATTTATTTGTACTTGCTCTCTCTCGCTCTATCTCGTACTCTCTCTCTCTCTCTTTATCTCCCTGCAGCCCTCTTTCTGGTTGGGCTTTACCGTGCTTAAGACTAGATCCTGTAATTTTGATGTTAAAAGTAGATTACCCCGCCCCACCTCGAAAATACACACACAAACACACACACACACACACTCAAATTAATGCTGTTTTCAGGAAAACAATCCTTCTAGAGAGCAACACTTCAGGGGTCATCTACATGTTTTCTACAGGGCAGGTAGGTGTGCAGTGACTTGCGGTGGGCTGCACCAGTGTGACATGTGCTGATGGGTGCACACACACACACACAGACACACACACAGACACACAACACTTGTATTATGTAATAAGCGATGCTAAGAGTTACATGGGAGGTGTAACAAAGCTAATTCCCTAGTGGGCCTCTGTTTATTTGACACAAATCTAGCACACATTCACGCACTCACGCACTCACACACACACACACACACACACACACACACACACACACACAGACTCACAACACTTGTATTATGTAATAAGCGATGCTAAGAGTTACATGGGAGGTGTAACAAAGCTAATTCCCTAGTGGGCCTCTGTTTATTTGACACAAATCTAGGGCACATGCACGCACACACACACACACACACACACACACACACACACACACTTGCGTGCATGCACGCACATCAGGGATGGATAAAATGTTGCCGGGGCCTCCAGCACAACTAATTTTCAGTTGTGGACAACCAAACCTCAGTAGCACAAAACCCAGCGGACAGCTGCAAATGTCTGCCTCGGTTCTTTACTCGCCCCGTGCTTGCCTGGTTAAAAATGGTGGCCATGGCATCCGGGTAGCGTAGCAGTCAATTCCGTTGCCTACCAACACCACGATCGCCAGTTCAAATCCTCGTGTTACCTCCCGCTTGATCGGGCGTCCCTTACAGGCACAATTGGCCGTGTCTGCGGGTGGGAAGCCGGATGTGGGTATGTGTCCTGGTCGCTGCACTGGCGCCTCCTCTGGTCAGTCAGGGTGCCTGTTCGGGGGGGGGGACTGGGGGGAATAGCGTGATTCTCCCACGTGCTACGTCCCCCTGGTGAAACTCCTCACTGTCAGGTGAAAAGAAGCGGCGGGCGACTCCACATGTATGGGAAGAGGCATGTGGTAGTCTGCAGCCCTCCCCGGATCGGCAGAGGGGGTGGAGCAGCGACCAGGACGGCTCGGAAGAGTGGGGTAATTGGCCGGGTGGGGAGAAATATGGGGGGGGGGGGGGTCACGAACTGAGATTTTATTTCTTATACACTCTCCCTTTAATAGGTGGGCATTTTTGTGACGTCTCACAATCTTGTCTTCTGGCTGCCACATGCAGTATGTACGACACGTGTCCTCCACACTCCTGCCCGTGTGTAACAACACAACATTTGTATTAACTGTAGTTAAACTTTGATAAAAAGGTATGGACTCACTGAGGAGCTAGCAAGCCTAGTGTCAAGCCTGGTGTCAAGCCTGGTGTCAGGGATGTGGACCGAATGAGTCTTCTTCCTGACAGGGACATATTCTAGCAGTGTTGTAGCCTATTAAGATAAACCAGTCCACGAGGGGACAGACATGACTGGGTCTGTGAGCGGGGATTAGTATAAAGGATTTGGGATCGAGTTATGGTTTTAAAAGGAAAAGGCAGGCGAGTTTGTTTAACAGTGGGGAATGTGCATGAAAGACTCGGCTCGCCGATTCTGTTCAGTAACACGATGCAAACTTCGGATTCAGATGCACGATTTAACACAAACGTTTTCACGTTCCCCGGGTAAGACCGTGTTCTTTTGTCTCTGCACCAGTGAAGCCTTTGTTTATGAACAACTGAAAACATCTGGGCAACCAGGTCTGGGACGCCGGTTGCCCACAGACCGACCACATGTATTCCGTTACTCACCCAGCCCTGCACACACACTTCCCTCACATGCTGGTGGGGTCACATACACTACATATACATGTACACATACAGTATATACATGTACATACAGTACATATACATGTATACACATGTATATATACACACGTATATATTGTGTATGTACATGTATACATACACATGTACATATATAGTATATATGTGTCCACATATGATGCATATACTGTATATACATATACACGTATATACTATACCCATGTATACATGTACATGAATATACTGTACATGTACATACAGTTTATACATGTATACATATATATTGTGCATTTACAGTATATATGTGTACACATATACATGCATATACTGTATATGTACATGTATACACGTATATACTCTATTTGTAAATGTATACATGTACATCTACTGTACAGTACACTACAGTACAGTACAGTGTGTTTGCAGAATCCGCTCTGAGCTTGCTGGTGTGTATTCATGGTTGTGATAACGGGACACCGATTCCTTCCTCAACCCGAGGAGGTGGATGACCATCAGGCCTTCCTCTGTTTTTACTTCTCTTGTCCACCCTTCATTTGCGGGAAAAAAAAACAAACAAACAAACAAACAAGGGGGACAATGACGACGATCCAAACTGCACCCGGCCTCCCCGGCACAGGGCTGCAGCTCTTCAGAGAGGTCGCCCAGACCCCCCCGCCCGAGTGTGTTCTGGCTGCTGCCGAGGCGAAAAACAATCACAAGGTCAACGGAAAAACCTCGGGCTGACGCGCCGGCAGACAGCGAGCCACCGCGGCGTGGTCCGACATGGGCTGCGCACGCCGTCCCCCCCCCCCCCCCCCCATTTGGCTTGGCAAGCTGGATGACGAGTGTGTGATGGATGTTGGGGCTTATTCGAACTTCTGCAAAACTGTGTTTGCGTGTGAGAGAGCGCAGTGTGCTGCAGCGCGGGGCGCACACTGGGCGCCTTGTCGGGCGGCGTGAATTCCCTCCTGTACAGCGAGTCAACGGTCGTGGGGTTGGGTCTGCCGAGACACACACCTTCCTCTGTATGCCGCCACACACAGACTGTACACTGCCGTACCCCCCCCCCCCCAAACACACACACACGTAGACACAGTGCAAACCAGGGGCCCGACCAAGCACTGTCGAGGTCTGAAAAAGAAATTAGATAACCGACATAAATGCCTGAACAATATATCGCTTCAGATGTGACGTCGCAATATGCACGTACAACAGCCCCACTGCTAAGGACACAATGTAAGGCAAAGTAGGCCAATAAATCTTACTACGCTAAAACTATTATTAAAACTATTATTGCTTGATAGAAAAAATAAATCTCAGAAGGTCCACCCATTAAGACTACACTTGAAATTTATTATTATTATGTTTTTTTTTTAAAGATTATTTTTTCGGCATTTTACGCCTTTATTTCATAGTGATAATAGAGAGAGAGACAGGAATGGCAGGGGAGAGAGCGGGGATGACATGCAGCAAAGGGGCCTGGGCCGGATTCGAACCCAGCCCACTGCGGTAAGGACTCAGCCTTATACGTGGTACAGGCTCAACCGGATGAGTCTCCGGGGCGCCCCTTACACTTGAAAATTATTCTATTGGGGGCATCCGGGTGGCGTAGCGGACAAGTCCGTTGCATCCCAACACGGGGTTCGCCGGATCGAATCCCCATGTTACATCTGGCTTGGTCGGGCGTCCCAACAAACACAATTGGCCGTGCCTGCAGGTGGGAAGCCGGATGTGGACGTGTCCTTGTCGCCACACTAGTGCCTCCTCTGGTCGGTCGGGGCACCTGTTCGGGGGGGAGGGGGAACTGGGGGTAATGGCGTGATCCTCCCACGCGCTACATCCCCCTGGTGAAACTCCTCACTGTCAGGTGAAAAGAAGCCGCTGGCGACTCCACATGTCTCGGAGGAGGCATGTGGTAGTCTGCAGCCCTCCCCGGATCGGCAGAGGGGGTGGAGCAGAGACCGGGACGGCTCGGAAGAGTGGGGTAATTGGGTGGGTACAATTGGGGAGAAAGGGGGGGGGGGATCCACAAAAAAAAAAGAAGAAGATTGTTCTATCACATCTGGCAAATAATATAATTTAGTCCGATTCAATGATTTCGGGACGACCGGCTCGTTTCTGCTTACAGAATCACCGGGATCGTTGCTGGACTGAATTGTCTGCAGACGGAGCTTTCAAAGTTGAAAGTTGTCGTGGTGAAATTATGTAACTCCTTTTTATGCTTCAATGTTACAACACATATCATAAAAAAGAAACAACTGCACTGTTGACTCCGCCCCTCCCCGCCCCCCCAACATCATTCAGTCCGAAGGCCAATTTGCCCAAACGGAGTTCCCTGCATGCTCAAACACATTCCCACAACACAAACGGCTCACGCTGCACAACACAGTTTGACACTCGTTTTGCACTACAGGTTGGCAGCTGAGGGGCTCATAAAACGCAGGCTGTTTATGTCTTGAGATACGTTATCTCATCGTTTATCAGATAGCTGTCTCTACCACTTCGTCACCGCCATTCTCTATTTGAGCAACGACATACTGCGATGTCCGCCATTTAGTTGTCCCAACAGTCCAACGATTTCTCTTTCGTCTTTAAGGGATCATTTCAGCTCAACACTCTCCATCTGAAGTTGATGAGCCAAAACACCGCCACCTTGCCACCACATCCTGAGCTGACTAATGTGTATCTATATCATTTTGTGAAGCAAATATAACTTCTGACTTTACTGTAACTTCCATCCATCATCCAAGCCGCTTTTCCTAAACAGGGTCGCGGGGATGCCGGAGCCTATCCCAGCAGTCATTGGGCGGCAGGCGGGGAGACACCTTGGACAGGCCGCCAGGCCATCACAGGGCCGACACACACTCACACCTAGGGACAATTCAGTACGGCCGACTCACCTGACCTACATCTTTGGGCTGTAGGAGGAAACCGGAGCCCCCGGAGGAAACCCATGCAGACACGGGGACAACATGTAGATGCCACACAGAGGACGACCCGGGACGACCCCCCCAAGGTTGGACAACCCCTGGGTTCGAAGCCAGGACCTTCTTGCTGTGAGGCGACCGCGCTAACCGCTGCTCTGCCGTGCCGGCCGTAACTGTACTTTACTGTAACTTCTCTTCACTCAATGCTGCACTTAAATGTCTGCATTAATTTGGACAACTGTTATATAACTGGCCTGGCCAAATATAATCATCACTTGGAGAATACCTTTGTGGTTTTCGTGTGTTTCTGAACAGACAGAAACAGCGGTAAGAGAGGGCTGAGGGCGTGATGAGCTGTGATATGGTGTTAGATATCTAAATTACTTGAATCTCCAATATTCCTAGTCATTTCCTCCATGCCAAAGTCAGATTAGACGACGGGATTAACGCTGGACGGCTCCCAGTGGTCTGTCAGTCTCTCGTACCCTTTCAGTTTCGCTCCCTCCAACACCGCTGTAACGTCTTCGCTGGAGGAGCCACATAAAACCCAACACAAAGGTCAACGTGTGTAAATCTGCACGCAGAAATGCACACGTGAACACACACACGCATGCACCTCTGGCAGGCTTCGGGGACTGGAGAGAATGGCACAGGGACTGCCGGCTCAACAGAGAGCAGCCAGGTCAGAAAACAGTGTTTCCCCACCCAGTCCTAAAGGACCCCCTAC